>NC_047031.1:16573025-16894025 GCF_902652985.1 Pecten maximus | reverse complement strand
TGTTGGTAAGACGTCATTTTCAGGTCAATACCCTATATGGTTGGACAAACTTCAAAAACATCTAAGAAAAATCATTACGCGGCTGTGTAAACTTTAATTTCAGCTTAATAGACATTTGGCTAAAGTCAAATGATTGCTAAATACACTATGTACCAAAGGTAAAATACTGCTATATACCTCTAAGTTAGAGCAAACTTCACTTTAGCTCAATCTTTGAAGTGTAAACATAGTAATCTAGAGGTCCCTGGTTAAATCTCTAGCAGAGGCATTGTAATACATTTGATCTATTTGAAAATTTGGGGTTAAAATGGTTGCAATTTGGTAACATTAAAATACAATAACAATCCATCCATCCATCCATTCATCCATCCATCCATCATAATTTAGCACACTACGATTACTAGCATTAATAAATAAATAATAAATAATGCTAGTAATCGTAGTGTGCTTAATTATGATAGATAGATGGATGGATGGATAGATGGACGGACGGACGGATGGACGGACGGATGGATGGATGGATGGATGGATGGATGGATGGATGGATGGATTGTTATTGTATTTTAAAGTTACCAAATTGCAACCATTTTATACTTGTAATTAATTTTTGAAAATTATTTTCTAATTAAAACATGTTTTATGTACAATTTTACTGGTTTTAAATGGGATTTTTTTTCTCAAATCAATACGCAACGTCAATTGTCGTATAGTGACGTCACATTTTTCGCGCCATTCTCGGAATTTCTTTAATAGAAGAATGAAAAGAATTGTTCGACCAATCACATTTGAGTATTTACCATGAAAACCAAGAAAAATTAATTATATGCCTTTGTGTTGTTACTTGGCAAAAACATAGCATAGTATCACAGTGTGTTATTTGTTATAAGTCGCATGCTAAAAACGAGTGTATATTGATATTGGACTGTGGCGCTAACAGAAATGTGATATATCATTGTTACGTTAGCGACGATATGTCTGGTTCCTCAGTTTCGTACTATGGGGAGATAATCAAGTATTATATCCAGTTGAACAATTCCAACAAAAAACTAAACTAAATACTTCTAAAAAACCTCGGGGGTTTGTGGCCAGTCTATAGTGTACACAGTGATATCTACATCGTCGGTTTGTACTTAAGTGGTATTCAGTCCAGATAACCTATTTGTCAAACATGTCATACTTGTGCGTTCCTTTTGCCTTTGCAATAAGTCCCAGCCATGTGACTAATTACTACTGATATTTCCACTGATATTGGCCACTATCAGTAGGGCTGTAGAAGTCAACTGGTAGCAGACAAAAGCTGTATCCATGAATACGTTCTTTTGAGTGTTATTGGTTAACAGTAACAGGAATAACGACATAAAAGAAAACCGATGATTTAAACTCAAAAACGACCAAACGAGGGCAAAATATAAAACTGTAGATTTGAATGAAGACTAGAAATCTTGAATCCTGAGAAAATTTAAGGAAAATAAGTCAAGGTGCTCGGAAAGAATAAGCGTCTAAGTAGATAGTGATGATTTAACATATGCAAATCATTCGTTGTCGTTATTGTACTCAAGTTGAACTCGTAAAGTATTACGCAGAATACAACATATCTGTTATTCTACAGGGGAGTTAAGATAATATAAATTGACTATTTTTTTGCAGAAACTTTCTATCGGGCACAGTGAACTAAAATCTAGGTCTAATATCAGTAGTGTATATTTCACATCCTTCAGTATTCGGGAATATGACAACCACCTTTTGTTTATGTCAAAAAAGAAATAAGTATGTGCTTCGATTTATGAAATTCTCATACCATTGTAAGCAGTTAAATGAGCAAGTCGTAAAACCCTTTAATGCATGGTACCAAATTAATATTCTTTCTATATCCTTGTCAAAACTGGAAAGTAAAATAAATCAAATTTCGTTAAAATTATCAAAGTGTTGAAATAGAGTGAGTACTAAAATTATTTGAGTAAAATTTTGACAGAGAATAATATGACAATATTTTAAAGTTTTATTCATTTTGTCGTTTTGTTTATTCATTTTTCGTTTTGTTTAGTCATTTTTTCGTTTTGTTTATTCATTATGTCGTTTTGTTTATTCATGTTGTCGTTTTGTTTATTCATTTTGTCGTTTTGTTTATTCATTTTGACTTTAGTTTATTCATTTTGTCGTTTTGTTTATTCATTATGTCGTTTTGTTTATTCATTTTGTCGTTTTGTTTATTCATCTTGTCGTTTTGTTTATTCATTTCGTGTTTAGTTTATTCATTTTGTCGTTTTTTTTATTCATTTTGTCGTTTTGTTTATTCATTTTGTCATTTTGTTTATTCATTTTGTCGTTTTTGTTAACGTCCCGCCTGGTGCTAAGCGTCATTCCATAGAATGAAAAATCCATAGAAATCTATAAAAATGCTGCACACGAGCACTCACTGATTTGCACTTAAAGACTAAACATGGATACTATAAATGGCTATGTTTTATTGAAGTTTTACTGAAATAAAATTTAATATAAATTCTCGCAAAAGATAAATGGTCATATTTTGCCAAAACTGCATTTTTATACTTTTTAACTCTAAAGATATTCAAAGAAATCTTATCCTCAATTCATTTGTCAATGTATTATATATTCCATAAATATATTCCCTTTGTCGTTGGAATCTGCCTACGGGTTTATTTTATTGTTCAATCTTCATTACCCAAAAAGCCTCTTCATGAAATTTATTCATTGAGAACGTTGCCGATATATCCTCTAGGTTGTCAAAAAAGATAATTAACTTCTCGGGCATCTTCATAAAAACCTGTGTATTCGTGTATACAAATTCAGTCCTTTACTGTTTTCTATTAAATCATTCAGACAAATTGAGAATGAAATTTAATTTTAGCAAGTTTTTTTTCCTGAAAGAGTATGACAGTCAATTAGTCTCCAAACAGATCGATTTTATCGCACAAGGAATGTTAACAAGGTGTCTCCCCAATGAATTGCCCGTTAGCAAATCGTCAGTGTACAACATGCTGCATTGTGTTTACCAGGGAATAATTGTATTAAGGAAGAACTGGGGTGATATGTGTCAACTTCGGATCTTATCTATTCTCTTCTTTCTAAGCAACTTTCTTCTGACTGACTTATGCCTCTCTTAACAGTGCTTCACTATTGGCCTTTAGTTGAGCGTTAGCCCAAATGAGGAAGACTTTGGGATCTGGCCGAGAAATACCAGAGTCTATAACAATAGAAATTTCTCCGTCCTAACTTTCCCCTTAACACTGCTTCACTATTGGCCTTTAGTTGAGCGTTAGCCCTTGTGTTACAGACTTTGGGATCTGGCCGAGACGTATCAAAGTCTATAACAAAGGTAGTTTCTCCGTCCTAATGTATCCGTTAACACTGCTTCACTATTGGCCTTTAGTTGAGCGTTAGCCCTTGTGTTACAGACTTTGGGATCTGGCCGAGACGTACCAAAGTCTATAACAAAGGTAGTTTCTCCGTCCTAATGTATCCGTTAACACTGCTTCACTATTGGTCTTTAGTTGAGCGTTCACCGCAGTGAGGAGGACCTTTGGATCTGGCCGAGACATAGACGAGTCTCTAGCAATTTCTACTCTTGCTTAACGCGCAACATTTTGGGAGTGGGACGACTTGTTTACCCGTTGTCAGTATAAAGTTACCGCGTTAAGTGTCCTCCTGGAGGACTTGGACAGTACGCTTCATACCGCAGCCTCCCAAAGTACGCACACTTACCAAACGCATGCATCTCACACATACGGGATGAAGGCCTTACAAGACCCTATCTGTTGATAGGACGTTAAACAATAATAGACCAAATCAGATGCAACTTCAGCTGAACCAAGGAAAACATGTGTATCGCGAGTCATTTATTAGTGTAAGAGATACCCCACATGTGAAAATACTGAGTGTTTAGGTCTTTTATACAAAACTATGTCCATAATAGGCACACAATTGAATATCAGTTTTAAATATGACTTTTGTAAGTGTATTTGCCAAATAAGGAATTCATAACTGCATCACACACATGCATCGTCCTTCTAAGACTCGTTAGTAAGGGACCACATGAATATATTTCAGAATGGAAATTATAGCAAATACAACACAAAATTAAATCAGAGAACAGGAGAGGAACAGGAGGGGAACGGGATCCATTGGATATAATTCGGATAATGGCTAATGTATAAGATGTATCGTTGTTTAACATGACCTCGGTTGTAGAAGGGGAGGAAACTCCAACGTTAGGATTTTATAGATTAACGATTACCCTAAATGTCTATGCCATCCTTATCCTACCACCTTACCACTATATATATACAACTCCGTATACCACCTTCTCCTGAATGACTTTTCGGATGGTACAGTCACTGGTAATTCACATGTTTTTATCTTTTAATGATTGTCTTCAAAGTCCAATATCCTTGCTCTGCTGACGTGTCCCTTTCCTATTGTGACTGCAAACATCTATTAACAAACATCTTTCCTAAAGACTTTTCGGTTGTAACCCCAACACATGAAGATAAACTGTTCCCGTCGGGTTTTTTTTTTTTTTTTTTTTTTCATGTTGACGTTTTGGTACCTTCCACTGCTTCCGGTCTGGAAGTTCCATTTATTTAATCAAAACATCCCTTTCTCAGAGTCATACGTCTTATTATACAGAGTTGTTGCCCTTTGCTTTGTTCACATTTTAGCCCTTAAAAATCTTCATTTCTCATTGTTTTTCGAAACATTGATACATGTACTAGTGTTAGATATCTTGAATAATAGTTTAAAAGTCCTCTTTTTCTCTTATCTACAGAGATATTGACTGAAGTCATTTTTTCAATGTTTGTGTGATTGCTCAAATGATTGGTTTTATGTGGTTTAGTATTGTCCAAAGTCCCATCAAAAGTTAAGATCATTTAAGGACGGCCTCTCCTGTTTGCAAGATGCATGCATGAGGTGTATGCGTGGGCATTTTAGGAGGCTGTGGTATGTTTGTGTTAAGTCTGCTTGTGATAGCGTTAAACTGATGCCGGCTCTATAGTGCTACCTCACTGAAGCATTCTGCAGAAAACACCCAGCATAGCAAACCAGTCGTTCCAATCTAAAAATGCTGAGCGCTAAACAGGAGCAGCAACTATCATCTTAAAGACTCTGGTAAGTCGACGAATCCTTCGATTTGGCTGAACTTTATTGATTTAAAGAGTTATTGCCCATTCGCACAGTATGATTTACATTGGAAGCGTTCTGGCACACTGTTTCTTAAAGCATGCATTTATCCCGGTAGCCAAGTTATTTTGACAATAAAGAGATCACGATTGCTGGTGAGTTCTTTTCTGCATGGCAGAGTGTCCATTAAATATACTTTTACTTTGTCTGCGAACCGGTGCGTTTATATCTCTATTGAATTTGTAAAACGTTCGATCACATGCCCGTTATGGCAGAGCATGCATCAAATTACATTTGAATTGTCTGTGAATAGCGAAACACACAAATGAAACAGAACTTACTGACACTTGAAGATATCGTCCCACGAGAGGATTATCATTTCGGATGACTTGTATTTATTTGATTCTCACCGATCTGTATTCTCTTCAATCTCCCTCGTTTCTGTCTCAAATTGCTTCAGCTTTAAAATCCGTGCACTTTTAGTAAGGTTTTACATGCCTATCCGTTTACCACAGTCTTATATTAGTGTTACTAAAATCATGTTATACCTATCTCTTAAAGCATCACACATTAATTTGTCAGATGACAAAACACAATTGTACTTTACATGGGTCCGTATTTATACCAGTAGCGATAGTTACATAAAAAATATTTTAACAGTCAGATAAAAAATATGGCAACTCTGATAACGTTTCGACAGTTATATAGACGTACTTGAGCGTTCGCTCCTGAGATGAAGATTTTGTCAATGATTGGTCCTCTGTCCACGGTATACCCGAGTCTAAAATGATAGTTTCTACTCTGCTTAACGCTTAGCATTTTTAGAAGTCAGACGACTGGTTCTCCTATTGTCAGTATGATATGTCCGAGTGGGATGTTATCGTGTATTGTGTAGTGTTTCCGCGGTATGCTTTAGCGATCTAGCATTATTAAATCGACAACAGTTTCACACTATCAAATGGAGAGAAACATCAACATTCTCTACAGCCTCTCAAATAACTCATCATACGCATGCACCCCACACACAGGGGATGACGTCCATAAATAATCTTAACTGTCGATAGGACGTTACAAAATTCTTGACCAAACAATTAGAAAAAAAGTTTAACCTGTAGCAAATTGAAGTTGTAACATTTCATATAACGTACAATATCAACATGAAATATCAAATATTCCTATTAACAATGATCATTTAAAGTGCTTGTCACAGATGACGGAAAAGCAGACAGCGATTTTCCATTGTAGTGACACTGACAAGACACACCTGGACACAGCACGATATTAAAACCTCCACACGACCAAATTACTTCATCAATACCTAGCGAATCCTTACCGCCCAGTCCTAAACTGAATGTCAGAGAGCGGCATTCTCTCGTTTTTAAGACAGAACTCATGACCTTCAGATTTTGGTTTGGTTTTAACTGCTAAACATCCTCGTAAAAGACAGGACCACATGTGGAGACATATTGAAGAAAACAAAACACAGACAGAGCAATGACCCCATAAAGCATCAAACTATATTTAACAAGACTATGCATATAATACTGCGTCATATTTTATTAAATGAATGCTATTGTATAACCAAAGAGGTAAATAACGCGGGCATTAAATGGACATTATAAATATCATCAATTATATATAATGATCGTCCATTTTGTTATTTTATCTATAAATAGAACAATATTGCAGAAATGACAAGTGATGACGTAAAAAGGAAACAAAATCCATTGTGTATTAGAGGTTTAATGAGTATGTTGTCAATCGTTGGTAGAAACGTCCTTACAAGTACTATTAATCATAGCCACGAATAATGAGCAATTAGTGGAGATTTATTTCCGAATATGATATATAACAAGTGTGTCATATATGTGTCAAAGTCATATACAAAATACACAAGATTGATCGATGTCGGTTAATGATATCCCGGGGGTCTGTGAAGCTATATTTTGTTCTCGATAGTCACATCACTCTACATCATACTAAAAAAAATACTGTCACTACGCGATAAACCAAACTGTATCGCTAAACTGGAGAAATTTAGGTACAATGCATAAAATCAAAGAAAAAATGTGAAATTACAACTGATGATGGAGAGTTGTCTCAGATACAAAGTCAATTAAAGTACATCAGTTTTAGAAGATCTTGTTTCCAGATAAAGGAGCTCATAATTACAACATTAAAATCTGATGTTATTGTTGTCAAGTCATGAGCGGTTAAACTGCCTTACTCTTGATTCCAAACCCTCACACTGTAGAAAAAGGAAAGCAATCAAGATCCGTGTCGGCTTCTTGATGCAATACAGGGATGATAATTCTGTTTAATTTCTTATTCCAAACATCATTTTCTCACTTGCTAATTTGTCGGGAAAATGAAAACGATGATTTGATAGAATGTTATAAGGGAAGTAGATTTTTTGAAAACGTTATCAAAGGCTTTTTCAAATAACATGGGATCAAAAGAAATTAAAAAAAAATACAGTTTTTATCTATTATGTTTTAATTTATTTTAATTTTCTTGTGTGTTTTCAATTTCATTTCAATGTTCTTTTTCTGCAAAAGATAGCATTTAAATGTAGCAATGAAATGAAACAAATCAATAAAATAATGGTTATACTGCTATCAGATATCAAATATTTCTCTTCTTTCCTCATTGCTATGGCTTTCTACTTTTTGTCTTTACTCTAGGTGTCTCCTTGACACCGATCCTCATATGACCCTGGATGTTTCGAAGACGTTAAACTCCTGAAAAACTAATGGTTTCAAATGTCATCAGTTGAGCACCTACGATAAGCTGGTAGTCTGAGGTTGGTTTCACGGCCACGACTTAAACGAGTTAAAACATGTCTTGTCAACTTTGGTTTGGTTTGGTTTTATTTGTTTAACGACCCATTAACAGCTAAGGTGATTTGAAGATGGTCTCTCGTGTTTGCGATATGCATGCGTGTGGCGAGTGCGTATGTGTGTTTTGGGAGGCTGCTGTATGTACGTGTTAAGTCTCCTTGTGATAGGCTGGAACTTTTGTCTTGTCAACTGTATTGCACGTGTATTGAGTATCAAAATAACACCTACCCTGGGTCTGACTCCTGCATCGACTCTATTTCTGACAATACCATTCTGCGGGGATAGGCCAGGCTATTAAGCATGTAGATGAAAATTTCTTTAAACAAAGGAATGCTTGATGTGATCATTGTTTATGCTAGCGGGATGGCAAATCGTCATGGGAGTCAATATACATATGTGATTTACAGGATATATCATGTATATGTATTACGACGGGTCACCTGCATCTATAACCTTCGACGCAATAAGGTTTAGAATACATGGTGCATTTTGGTTAATATTCAGATGTATAGTATCTTATAAATTATCTTTGCTGTGTTTCTATTATAAAAATGCGTTAAGTGTTGTCTGTTTAATTTATTTTTAACTCGAAGGATCTGCGATAATCACGTTAACAATACATAAATCTAAAAAATACCTTACATAGTTTGGTTTTCATTGTCATCATCGTCGTTAAGACAACAACGACGATTGTCTCCTGAAAACAAAATTAGTATTGTACCGAAACCTGATTTTCTACATACCTAGCATGTTCAAAAAATGCAAATCTCTCGTAATATTCACGATCAAAGAAAATTTCATAAGCTTTATCATTACAAATCAAATAGTTAATCCACTTAAACAGACTGTTTTGTGAGGAAATGTATTCATCATATGCGTTTTATCCATATACATGTACACACAATTTGTTTTATACTTAATTTGTCAAACATACTAGTAACAGGTGTAGGGTTATAATTGATAGTATTTTAACATTGTTGATTATTCATTTCCCGATTTTCTCATACATAAGACTGAAAAACTGCTTAAGAACACATAATCATTACTAGCATTCTAAAACCTCGTTCCCAACCAGGTTTATATATTCCCTTGTTGTCTAAAGCAAGAGAAAGATCAGCCCCAAGACAGCTGTCAAATTACCATATATCATGTCGACCAATTTCGGTAAACATCGGAATCAAATTTATTATTAGACAATCTCTGTTTTGTGGAAACCATATCAGGCGAGTGTTCCTCGGTAGCAGGTGCGACCGCCTCTCCGGGGAGGAGGCTATTAGATTAGATTGATATGTCTAGGTCAGTCAGTTTAATATATTGATGTAAGTTGACGTGAATTATGAAGGCTGTTTCCGTAATTCTTGTCTATATTTCACTCAGATGAATAACAAGAAAATCGTATCAATTGTACATAATAAGTGTATGTACTTGTATAAAGTATGTTCTCATCAACATAAAATCAATAGATTTCACATTAAGTTAATATATTAAGATAATATGGTGTATAGTCAATAAGTAGAATTACGTTATGAAAATGTTTGTTTGTTTGACTAGAGTTTGATTTCCGCACAACAGCCAGGTTCAGATGTTGTCGGGTGTCAACAAGACACCAAAAGCCAGAGTTTTATGAGCACGGATGCCACGGAGACCACCTCTCTAAGGGACATAAGGGGTCGGGTGCCAAGGAGACACCGTCAGCCAGGGTCATTTAAGGCTTGGTGTCACGGAGTCACCAACAGCCAGGGTCAGGAGTTCAGGTGTCAAGGTGACACCAACAGCTAGTGTCACATGACCCTAAGTTTCAAGGAGACACCAACTGTCCGGATCATATTAACCCGGGTTTCAAGGAGACATTAACAGCCATGGTCATAAGACCCCGGGTTTAAGGAGACACCGACAGATAAGGTCATATGATACAAGGAAAAGGAAAAAAGAACAAATGAGAAGCAGTCAGGAAAGAAAGTAAAGAACAAATAATCCTAACAATTGGCAGCAATAATTGGCTCTATTGGTAAAAAATGGATACACGGGTTTTATGAGCTCGGATGCCACGGAGACCTCCTCTCTAAGGGACATAAGGGGTCGGGTGCCAAGGAGACACCGTCAGTCAGGGTCATTTAAGGCTGGGTGTCACGGAGACACCGTCAGCCAGGGTTTTATGAGATCGGATGCAACGGAGACCACCTCTCTAAGGGACATAAGTGGTCGGGTGCCAAGGAGACACCGTCAGCCAGGGTCATTTAAGGCTTGGTGTCACGGAGACACCAAAAGCCAGGGTTTTATGAGCTCGGATGCTACGGAGACCACCTCTCTAAGGGACATAAGGGGTCGGGTCACAGCTAGTGTCACATGATCCCAAGTTTCAAGGAGACGCCAACAGTCCGGATCATATTATCCCGGGTTTCAAGGAGACATTAACAGCCATGGTCATAAGACCCCGGGTTTAAGGAGACACCAACAGATAAGGTCATATGATACAAGGAAAAGGAAAACAAAGAACAAATGAGAAGCAGTCAGGAAATAAAGTAAAGAACAAATAATCCTTACAATTGGCAGCAATAATTGGCTCTATTGGTAACCAATGGGTAGACGAGTTAGAAGATTTGAAAAGTACTACAATGTGTTAAAGCTGGAGCTTGACGTTTGATACTCCAATATTCCCTACATATCGATGAAAGAATCAGGGCATTACACATGGTTGAATCGAACTGCTTTAATTTCACTGAGGGAATAAGTTTAAATTACTTTTTACGTATACAAGACAGACACCATGAGAAATTTACGGTCATGTCGTTTGCCAATTTAATTTTAGAATATAATTGTGAAAATCGGATACCATTGCAGATTTGAAGTGACCTTTAGATTTTCATATAAATAATGAATAATAGCCCCCTCAATACAAAAGCTGAGAGTACACTTTATATGTACATCAAATGGAGATGAGATGTATCATTTTCTACATTTAGGAGAATGTTTCCTGAACAAAAGACATAATTCACTTTTATGGCACACATTATTAATATTGTAAATGAAATATTACATTAATGCGTTTTATGCCCTGACGTTTGACATTTGGAAATAGCGACTAGTTCATCCTACGTAAGTATAACGTGAGCAGGCGGGAAGACACACGACCATGCCAATGTGTGGCATTTCAGTGAGATGGCGCGATGAAAGTGTCAGTCGAAGACCCCATTGCTTCACTCGACGTAAGTACAACGTGACCAGGCGGGATTTCACACTGCCGCACCACTATGTCGCATTTCAGTGCGATCGCGCTATAAAAAATGTCGTCAATGATCCCATTGCTTTCACACCACGTTAGGATAACGTGACCAGGCGTGATGTCACACTACAGCGCGACTGTGTGGCATTTCAGTAAGATGGGGCCATGAAAGTGTATGTCAATGACCCATTGTTTTACCGAACTTTATCATAACGTGACTAGGCGAGATGTAAACACTACCGTACCAATATGTGGCTTTTATGAGTGTTAGCACTGGGGCCGCGATGGCAGAGTGGTTAAGGTGTCCCGACACTTTATCACTAGCCCTCCACCTCTAGTTTCGACACCCGCGTTGGACAGGTACCTGGATCTGACTTTAGGCCGGTGGTTTTTCTTTGGGTGCTCGGCTTTCATCTACCTCAAAAACCTGGCACGTCCTCAAATGACCCTGGCTGTTAATATAACGTTAACTAAAATAAACCAAAACGTGTTGGCGCTGTAAACGCGTCCGTCTGTGGACGAGTTGACGTGTGGACGTGTTTCAGGTATACACCAGTCAAATATTGGTTGTATAAAATTTTGATTTCGTTAGCATAATTTTCTTCAATGAAACGCAACCACTGGTTATTGAATTTCCTACCTTAATCGATAATTGCTGATATCTCACTGGTAAAGATTGGTATATACTCTTTTTTACATCCATATTGAATATTCTATTTTCTTAATTTCATTATTTGGAAAGTTTTAAATATTGTTTATAACACTATCTATCTTTTTACACACATAAGGTTCACCCAAGCATGAGCGGGAAAGAATATGCCTGCTGTATGTCGCTGCGTGTCGTAAGAGGCGACTGGTTGTTGAAGTTCGTGGAAGAATGTGTTCTGTGTCCTCCATTTAGGGATATTGAAGAGACAAAATCAATCATCTGTCTTCATTGCAATACTTGGGATTTTTAATCTTTCCTTTCTTTCTTTACTGCTCAGTCTTTCTTTGCTTTGTTTTCTTACTCTAGGTTTGTCCTTGACACGTATATGACCTTGGCTGTTGCGAGGACGTTAAACCCCTAAAAACAAAAACTGAAGTTAAACATATTTTTGTTATGCCATTTTTGTATTTAAGCATTAAATATCGGCTCTGATTTTTTCAGTTTAAAAAAACATTTAAAAAATAAGGATAGTTTGTTAAGTTTAGGACTTTTCGTGAAAGACACACCGACGTGAAATTGTAATCATGACCCCTACAATGTTGCATATTACAGCAGCGAGTTACATTTTAAACAGTTAAATATATACATTTTAAATACTCTAATAACGTGAGTATTTCTCCAGTCCTGATGCATGTTTCGGATCACAGGAATAAGCACAACAATGTCATAGATTTGGACGTTTACGAGGGACAAGGTGCCATACTTATGTCGTCCAAAGGAAGTCTCATTGTCATGGTAAATTACTTTTTGGATTTATGTTTTTAATTACAACAGCTTCCCTCATGACATAAAGCCTGAAACTACTAACTTTTTGGAGAACAATTTATTTGCTCTGATATCCCTGACGTAATATTATTTTACCAACCTTCAAATTAAATTCTGTTGTCGTATTTGTGCGTAGGTGTTTCGTTTTTTAGTTTTCTTTTTCGTTGTTTTTTTTATGTCTGTTTGTCACATTTTCTGAAGCAACTTATCTTTGTTAATTTTCATACTAATTCAAACATCTGTCAACGAATCCTTCCCAATAGACATATTTCAGTGATTATACTGTGCATCAAAATACATTATACTGACAACGGGCGAACCAGTCGTCCCACTCATAATATGCTGAGCGCTAATCAGGAGTAGCAGCTACCATTTTTAAAGACTCTGGTATATCTCGGCCAGGGTACAGAATCCCAAAACCTTCCTCACAGGGGAGAAGTCTTCGGCAGTATGCTTCAGTGAGGTAGCACTATAATTCGGCAAAAGTTCCGGCCTATCACAAGGAGACATAACACGAACATACCGCAGCCTCCCAAAACACGCATACGCACTCACCACACGCATGCATATCGCACGCACGGGAGGCAGTCCTTGAAAGACCTTAGCTATTAATAGGACGTTAAACAAATAAAACCAAACCAAACCAAACCATGCATCGAAATACATCAAGAAATTAATACGATATATGCCGAAATTGTGTTTGGTTTGCATTATTTAACGTCCTATCAACAGCTATGGTCATTAAAGGATGGTCTCCACTGTGTTCGAGATCATGTGTGGTGATTTTTTGTGTGTTTGTGTTCTTGGAAGCTGCAGTATGTGTGCTCTGTATTGTAACAGCTATGGTTATTTAAGGACGGTCTCAATTGTGTGCGAGATGCGTATGTATGGTGAATATGTCTGTGTGTGTTTTTGGAGGCTGTGGTATACGAGGAACTTATCTATACTTTTTAGTGCTACCTCATTGAAGCATACTGCCAAAGACACCCAGCAGGACTTCCCACCTGGTCACATTATACTCATAAAAGGCGAACCAGTCGTCCAAATCCCTAAAATGATGAGCGCTAAGCAGGAGTAGAAAATAAATATCTTTTTTTAAACTCTGTTATGTCTCGGCTAGGGGACAGAACCCAAAACCTTCCTCACAGGGGCGAACGCTCAATTAAAGGTCATAAGTGAGGCATAATCGAGGGAGATATAAAAAATAAAACAAGTTGTCTAGAAAGTATAGAAAATATAAAAACCCTAATTTAATCGCCTCTTATGATCATGCAGTGGGTGATGTAGGTTTGGTTTGGTTTGGTTTATTTTGTTTAACGTCCTATTAAATCACTTTTGGCCTTTAGTTGAGCGTTCGCCCCTGTGAGGAAGGCTTTGGGTTCTGTCCCCTAGCCGAGACATACCAGAATCTTTAAAAATTGTAGTTGCTACTCCTGCTTAGCGCTCAGCATATTTGGAGTGGGACGACTGGTTCGCCCGTTGTCAGTAATGAGTATAATGTGACTGGGTGTGGTGTGCTGCTGGGTGTCTTCGGCAGTATGCTTCAGTGAGGTAGCACTATAAATCGGCAAAAGTTCCGGCCTATCACAAGGAGACTTAACACGAACATACCGCAGCCTCCCAAAACACACATACGCACTCACCACACGCATGCATGTTGCACGCACGGGAGGCCGTCCTTAAATGACCTTAGCTGTTAATGTAGGTACACTTCTTACGCCTAGCCTCATGACAATCCGAAATATGAAAAAAGTTACTATGGAGAGTCATATTCACTTTGTTGATTATGGCGGCAGATTTTTCACATTCGCTTTGAATATTTCAGGTCGGGTTTACAGTCTTAGAACTTTTTACCCTGTAGCAGGCATCGAGGTGTACAGTTCTCTGATGTCGTCCAAGGGTGTTATTTGTCAAATCTCCTTAATCTCGTCGAATAGTTCATTAGTGGTCGCGGTCTCCTTAAGCGGTCCTTTTAGTCACAATCAATGATCATCCTGATAAATATACTCGTTTTCGGGACAATGCATCGCCATTTCTGGTCATAAACTACTATTAACAATGTCAATTACGCCCCTATTGCTTTCAAAAGCCACCACTGTTTCTAGTTGTGTTTCAAATTAAAGGTGATATGCACATACCTACGATAATTTGTTGCAGCCAAGTGATTATTACTCGAAATGTTGATCAATATATTAACTTATTTTTTCGAGAAAAATTCACACAGTTCCGTAATAGTCCCATAATTAAATTAATTTGGTAAATAGTTGATACTAAATTAGTACATGTTACCTTTCTTTGTATTCTTAAACATTCAGGTGTTTTTTATTCTCCTAGCTTCCTTTCTAGATTTCCTACATTTTGGTCCCTAACGTCTTTGACGAATTCTAGAAAGACAAAGCTATACAGCGCAGTTATGTTAATATCGAATTATATGTACAATTTATATTTTGACATATTTAAATGTCAAACTTCCATGATCTATTGCATTCGATTTTCGATTTCAATTGGGTCAAGGGTATGCCTACTATATATCTATCTATCATACTTTGCTGCATATAAATTCGTCAAAATTATTTTCCCGTACAAAGGAGCGCTCTGCCCCCTTAGAAACAAATTATTTGATTGTTGATGTCCTTTTCCTCAGGGGTACGATAACGGACGATAGAACACATATACATATATCATCGTTCAGACAAATAAAGTCTGTGTTGTGTGTATCGATATATATATATATATATATATAACCAGGAATGCGTTATCATTATTTTAGCCAGGTTTAGATATGGCATTATTTAATATCCTAAGGGGATAACAAAAGAAGTAAGAAAAGTGTTTTTATATTTATTCGACAAATAATGTCTTTGCTCTAGCTAAGTTCGTATTAGGCCGGGTGTCTGAGTGACGTGAACAAATGAAACTAAAGACGAAAGAACAAAAAGACAGGAAGGAAAAGATTGCCAAGTGTTGCCAAGGTGACAACAGGTCATTATGTGTCTCTTCAAAGTCGCTTTTCATTGGTTAATACATAGGTCGCTTCCCACGACCAACCAGTAACTGTAAGATGCAGTTTAGGTAGCGATTTGACATTTACAATATTCTTTATCTCAAACTCTGATAACTCGAAGAATGACAATAATTCGAAGGGAAAATCTCATTACGACAATAATTTCTGTACTTTTTAGGTGACAAATGTACACATATGTAGGGATTTTGTTTCAATTTCCTTCGATAACTGTTACGCTTGAAGAAAAATGTTCCTGTATGAAAGTATGAAGAAAGTGACATTGGATGGTGGATCGACTTTGATATAAAAAATATTACTTATTTTACTTTTTGAGGGTTGGAATGATGGAATGTCCTCCCGTCAGCTAAAACCATATGAAAATTTTGTCTTTAGAGTCAATCCGATACGTAATGGTAGGGATTTCAGACACCAGTTTTTAGACATTTTAGTTTAGACGGTAAGATATCTAAAACCCATTTAAGTTCACAGACAGTTATAAGGATGAGTTGGGACTTCTCTGCCTAGAAATGAGCGAATGATAGGTCCCATCTGAAAAAAGTATGCTTAAATGACTTCAAGATAAACAATTTACCCGCTTATCATTAATCAATACATTTGAATGTGATTGATCACCTGTCCAATTATTTTTGTAGAAACCACACATGTAGCGTCGATTACGTAAGCGACCTTTACCATGATTACATAAGCGACCCTAACCATGAAATGGCTGACAAAGGCCGCCTGTTAATGGGAGTTTGATAGGGCACTTGACGCGAAATTTAAAATCAATTAAGTAGGAGCATCATCATTCGATAAAAGGGTCAAATAATCGAATTTAGATCCAAAGAAATAAAAAAAAAAATGTGCGTTTGAACTGAATCGATATTAAAGCATGATGCATCACCGCCTGAAACTTGAGTAATTTGAAATGCATAAAGTGGACACTGGGCTATATAATTGAATTTGTGCTTAAAAGCGAACACAAATGGAAATCTGATCACAGGGATATACTCTGTATATGTACATACACCGAGTCGTAGATTTCAAATTATAACTTAATTATCTTTGTGTCCAGTGCTTGCGTGATCAGCTGCTTCAACAATGATGACAGTTTGCCTAATTACATATTATTACCGCCATTTCAATTATCTAAAAATGAAATTGAATTACAGATATAACTTCAACGAAGTAATTTAATAAACAAAAATATTTTTATCAATTCTTGTGGTGAGTTTAAAATATGAAAATAGAGTATATGCATGAGTGTTGCGAAGTGTTTTCGGGACAGGTACAATGAACAATAGCAATAGCATTGCAAATGTATTTTCAGGTTCAAAAATTAATGTAGAGCCCCGCATACCATCAATACAGAAAATCTTGTTCTATATCGTTATATTTATTTTGCATTGCTGTTCCTCATATGTATGGACCACAGTAGCGGCTCCAGAAAATCCAATGTCAAATGTATTAAATCAAAACTAGGGATTTTCCAATGGAAATATTAAAAGATCATACAAATAGGATATTTTATCACCAGAGAAAAAATAATGTTCCTTGTCTTCAAACGCGATGGAAACACAAACACTTAAATTGAAGATTGCTAAAAATGTAACAAGATCGGTGATGTTTTTCCACTGTTAACGAGTAAAAGTGATTGATTGGGCGTGTTCCGGGAACATCCCGCTCACAATTACGATACCGGGCCTTTTTTATGCAGGGTGAATTATCGTAATTAAGTCGTATTTTTATAACAAATGCTGCGTTAGAGTCCATTAACGACACTTGAAAAACAGCGTTTAGTTATGTCTTTGTGTTTTATAAAAATTTTAATGTGCTAATAATTAAAAACTCTAAAAACCTTAAAAACTCGAAAATATGACGCAGCTTCTTGTCTTTATTAGTGATCCTAATTATATATTATTACCACCATTTCAATTATCTTAAACTGAAATTGAATTTAATAAACACTTATGGTGAATTTGAAAAATGAACATAGAGAATTGGTACAGTATATGCATGAGTGCTGCGAAAACTCGAAAATATGATACAGCTTCTTTTCTTTATTAGTGACCACAACAAGCTTGTTTTTGAGTATTGGTTTTTTAGTGCTGATTATTTTTTAGTACTGGCTTATTTTTTACTACTGGCTTATTTTTAGTACTGGCTTATTTTTTTAGTACGGGCCTATTTTTGTACTTGCTTATTTTTAGTACTGGTTAAGTTTTTTAGTACTGGCTTATTTTTTTAGTACTGGCTAAGTTTTAAGTACTTGCTTATTTTCATGGTTTCCCTGCGATAAGGAAATCTGCAATGACTTATTTTGGAGACTTTCTTACAGGTGTTATTTAGTTATTAAGAGTTACTTACCTTAGATATTGATTAAAAAGATCATATGAATACTTTCCACTTCCAGACTTATAAGCGACATTTTAGTAAAGTCTATGACTGTTTATTTTGTTGACAAAGTGCATTTAACGCGGGTATATAATTATATAATTATATATTTATACATTTGTATATTTGATACATGTACCTGTAAAACTCACCAACTTTAGAGACATTTTTATCCGAGCAGGAATATAAAAATTGTGTCTTGACGGGGAGGATATTTTATATGTCTCTCCAAGAGGCTACAAAATGTGCATTAGCAGATGAAATCATTATATCATAAATGTATTCAAAGCTTTCTTGGTGACAGAAATACGTCAAACATATTAATTTATACATTTGACATAGACTTTATTATTAATACAACTGGGTCACGAAACTAATCCAATCTGGATGACAAAATTCTGTGTTTTATTTCCTTCAATAAAAAGATAATTAACTTTCCAATCCCAGTCAGTGCATACCACCTTCCGCTACCCATATGTCCCTTAACCACAGGAGGAAAATGAAGTCGTAAGCCTGCCTATATGTTATATTGCCTAATGAACTATTTCGTAAAGAAATTCGATAAGATAATTTGATGTATTTCGAGTCTAATGACAAATGCCTAATTAAAAACCCCAATGTTACTACATACATCAAAGTTTTTTAATTTTATTGCAAATGAACCAGGCATCAGGACTAGCCTATATATGCCTTCTCCATATAACTTCGGTTGATAAATCATTGAAATGATCAACCAAATATATAGTCTAACTCAATGTGCCAACTAAACCAGATATCAGCTGTATTATATGTATCTATGGTAGAGTATAATGTACTTTGTGAATATATATACACACGCTACAAGTTTCCGTCATACCAATAGCGTTAACGTCCACAAAAACATTTAAACAAAAATGCATATTATTTCGAAATCTAATTATTTCATAGATCATAAAATAATGGTAAAGAAATCATACGAGAATAACACGCAATTCACGCGAGATTATGACTAATGTCTGCAAGGCGTCTGGTGCACTTTACGTACGGATTAGGCGCCTCTCCAATAACAATAGTTCGCGGCGGGCCTCATGAGGGATGGTGCTTAAAATAAAGTGTATTTATAGTTTTAATTGATCTGATCCGATGGAAACATATGTACTATTGAAAAAAAGCATAAAGCAAAACGTCTAGTCTGTCTGAGACAATAATTCACAACGGGTTTAAAGGTTCTTTGTAAACTCAAAATACGTCATGAATTATTTATTGTTCCGTGTTTTGTTTCATTAAACCATTCAGAAGGTACGATAGAACCGTTTGATATATTCTATCCACAGAAAGCTATGTACGTGTATTGCATGCAAATCCGTCAGTTCTGATATTCATGAACTTTTACATTTATGAAATTACTTTAAGAAATTGATTAATTTACTGAATTTTCGATAATTAGTTGCTTTCAAAATTCTGCATAGAAAAAATCTATCCCGACCGCTAAATCATGTTTTTTATTTGAAATAGGGGCCTGTCTGTC
This sequence comes from Pecten maximus, assembly GCF_902652985.1. Lineage (NCBI taxonomy): Eukaryota > Metazoa > Mollusca > Bivalvia > Pectinida > Pectinidae > Pecten > Pecten maximus. Next base: position 16,874,444 of record NC_047031.1, on the reverse strand, counting down.
CTGGTATTTGAACGCTGTTACATATATATAGCAACACTGCTAAATGTTTCAATAGAATATTTTCGATAATCTAATTGCCTGCCAATCTCAATATAAATGTCATTCAAAACTTTCCAAGGCTTCCAATGGTAGCTAGTAATGGCTTGTCTTTGACAGATATCGTAAATTTGCCTTTTACATAGGCACAGCCTTATTAGATTCAGGTTGCATTCTTAAAATTTAAAATATTTCCTTTCTTTCCTCACTATTCTGTCTTTCTGTGCTTTGTTTACCTTACTGTACGTGTCTCCTCGACAACCGCCCTCATATGACCCTGGCTGTTGGTGTCCCCTTTGACACCCATCTTGTATGACCCTGCCTGTTGGTGCCCCCCTTGACATCCGTCCTCATATGACCTTGGCTGTTGATCGTTATCCGTCCTCATATGACCTTTGCTGTTGGTACCGCAATCGATATCCGTCCTCATATGACCCTTGCATTTGGTTTTTTGCCTAAACATCCATCCACATATGACCCTGGCTGTTGTTGACTCATTGACACCCGTCCTGGTATGACACAGTTGCGAGTACAATAAACCCGTAAAACCTAATCAAAACTGACTTTCTAATTACACGAGACAAGAAGTCATTGTATGTAGCAAGTATTGAACATGACTGACAAAGGTATAGAATAACAAATGTGTGCTACAGGAATGCAGTACAAGATCGATCCAGACGTTTGATAAAGAATGAATTGGGTTATTGTAATACAGATAAACAATCTTGTAAAATCAGTGAGTAAATCCAACATTTTTTTTAAGATATCTAACAATGATCTTGTATGAAGATTAAGATAAATCTTAAAGCTTTATTACACAAAGAAATTCTATTGTTGTAATACAGGTGAACTTTATTGATAAATCACTTAGTATCTTCTCTGGAAATCTATTGATGATAAAGGTATGGAAAAAGACAGATAAATACAATACATACATATGGAATACATTGTAATAGAGATATAACTATTGATCAATGACTTAATGAATGAGGTGGGCGGGTGACACAGTGGTAACACACTTCCTTTCACCTAGGCGGCCGGGGTTCGATTCCCCGATGGGACGTGAAAAGTTATGGGGTCACCTGCCCGACCACGTGGGTTTTCCTCGGGTACTCCGGTTTCCTGCCCCAATACAAGTAAGACCCCTCGCACGCTTCCAACCGGGCCAACAAGCGTGATTAATATAAGTTGATATAACTTGTTTCACAATTGTTGTCAAATGAATAAAGTTTACATTTTTTTATTTTAAATAATATGCTCAGCCTTTCTAGTGACCTAGTATTAACACATGTAGATAGTTTTGGTTTGGTTTGGTTTTATTTGTGCTATCAACAGCTTAAGTCATTAAAGGACGGCCTCTTAGTCTTGTAAAAGCTGGATCACATTCTGAAGGGATATCAGAAACCCCTTTTTTACATTATCAATACTGATTAATAAAATCATATACCCTCTCACATATAAAATAATATCATCTTTATTCCACTTTTTTTATATATATTTGATCTTATTCTTTTCGCGAAGACTGCCCCCTAAAATAAGACCCCATGGAAAAAAGATTTAACAGGCAAGTATTGAAGATTTCTGCACACTGTGAAACAGGAGTTTGCCCAACCGGGGCGTGTACTCTGCTGTTGATGATTTTGGTCAATAGAAATGTATGCTTCAACACGGGCTTTAAGATTATTGATAATGCCGCATTTCTGTCATTGATTGTCAGCTTTATCTACTAACGGACACACAATTATCGGCAAATATTCCTTATATAGTCACGTGACTTCTTTTGTCCTGAATATCTGGATGGGGTTCCGATGAAAAGATTTGGTTATTGTCAAAACTAACGAGGAGTATGGCCTCACGTGTCCTGACGTCATTTCCACCTCACTTCAATATAACTTCACCAGCTGAAGAGAGGCCATACAGCACGAGTACCACGCAAAGTGAAGCTCCCAATTACAACACATTGGGCTAAAATAGCCAATGTTTGTGTGTTTATCGCATATTGAAGAAATTGTAGTGATACAGTGAAGATTCCAGTCGAGAGTTCAAAAAAGTTATTTATTTTCCAGAGGCAGTATTTCCCGCTTTTCTGTCTGATTTGTTTAATATAGAAGGACTTAATATGTATATACTTAACCCAAGATGATAATTGGTGATTTTATCATCATTCAACGACATTTAAATTACCTTTTTTGACGTCGCTCTTATCTGGATGACCATATCTTCAATCGAAAACAACATCAAAGCAATACCGTCATTGTAACTAAGAATTGATAAAATAAGGGCAAGACCGGCAAGTACTAAAACATATTCAATTCTTTCAATTCTTGATTAATCTTGAGAGTTAAGTTTCATCGACATAATACAATTTACAAGAATACAAGAAAATAATACAAGTTAGCACGGGTATATACATTTGCATGTAAACCATTTAAAAAGTACGAATATTAAATCACCATGTGTTTCAAGAGAGCAAGCGCATTATCCACATTCTCAAAATAGAATTATGAATGTGATAACGGAATGCCACGGCATGTCACCCTAAATAGACCATCTGGTCTCACTCTCCTTGTTCTTTCGCAAGGGTCTCCATGCTAATCTATATTACCTGTTTCATGTATATGGAGAATGAAACATTGGCATGGGAAGTGATGAACAATAGTACCAGCAGAAAGCTTTGGAAAGTACTTTGTGTATACTTCTGTTGTCGGTTCGGAGAAGATTAGCTCCTATCTAAATGCTTGGGTTTTTATCTAGATATGTAACTTTGTCTTTCTCTCTCTAATTGTATCGGTAAAGGGCTTTATATAAGTTATATAACTTGTGTCCAATCACTTTGTAAAGTTCAGTTACAAATAAAAATATGTTTAACTCAAAACATGTTTATATACATATATGAGATATGTCCTTGTCTCCAAATCGGAAGACACGGAAGAATTATGTTGTTGTCAACTTTTTTCACGGCAGTGGTGTTCTCTGAAGTGACAGAAACGTGACCATTCTCGGATTTCCCTTGGGAGCCTCAGGTCTGAAAATGGTGACATTTCTATTTGTTTATCCCTTCAGGACCCCTAGACTGATAAGGAGGAAACCTGTTATAAAACAGCGAAAAATCAATTAAACCATTCCAGACACATAAACCATATCATTGTACAGCAACCGTTAATAAAATATATACGAAAATAATGATAGTATTGCTACACAACGGAGTATAAACCATTGAAGAAGGTATCCAAACAGATGTAACTGATAGACAGATAGTGGTTTTCATCTTACAGAACTGATGGATTTTTTATTCATTTATTTTTATATCTTTTTTACTCCGTTCTTTCTTGTAACCTGTTGGGGAATTGATCGGGGCGATCAATGGTTTGAAATGCAAAAACAATAAATTGCTACTGCTGGGGAAAAATCCAGAAGCTTCATCATTTTTACACGTCAATCATCCTCCAGAATGTTATTTAGTGATTATTAATTGGAAGAAATTAAGTTTTCATTTGCTTCATTAGAAATCTATTTGGAAATGTATCGATGTCGAGAAAGACATGTTTAAACGAACACTGACATCATATCCGCTCATCGACGTAAACCAATCAAACGTGAGAAGATGACAAGAACGCGACCCAAGGTTGTCAAACACATTGGGTAAAAAGTAAAACAAAAGATCACAATTAATTAGAGAACAGATAAGATAAGCATGAACAAATGTATTTACTGAGGCGAGCGACACTTGCTTACAAACAAAAATGGCGACTTAAAAGTTAATCAATACTTCCGGTTTACATCGGAAGGCTCTAAATTATTTTTCGATAATTATAATTTTCGCGTTTTTATAAAAACTGGAGTATAAATAATGAAACAGATCAATAATTACTCTTTTGTTTTATTTTTGATATTTTGTATTTATTTTGAATTTAGAAAATATCTATAAACTTTTTCTATTTTGGCTGCAATAGCTGAATAACATATACGAACTCATTAATTACTCTTGTTGGCCGGATGGAAGCGTGCGGGGTGGGAGGAAACTTGAGTACCAGAAGGAAACCGAAGTGGTCGGGCAGGTGACCCCATACCTTCTCACGTCCGATCGGGGAATCAAACTCCGGCCTCCTAGGTGAAAGGCAAGTGTGTTACCACAGTGCCATCCGACCATAAAGAAATCTTTAAAATGTTTAAAGATATAATTTAAAGTAAAAGTTAAACAATTGGTCGTGCAGGAGCTGGGAGCGGTGAAAATATAAGTTTTATCCGTTTGATAAATTTCTTGATTGCATTTTTTGCCAGTTAAGTACATGTATATAGAGGAAATTGAATGGTTTCCCGTTTAATATAATATATATTCCACGAGTATGACAGAATATCGATATTTTCACGAGTTCGATGTACGAGTGAATAATATCGAAATATTCTATCATACGAATGAAAGATATGTTATTTTAAACGGGAAATCATTCAATTTTCTTCTTATAGTATTTTAGTTATTTCAAAACAAAATTAAAAACAGCAAAAAATATATATTGTGTCAAAAAGCGCGGAAATCAGTAACATGATTCATGACGTCATCTCTGTTTGACGTTACTCCACGTCAACTTGACGGCGTCATTTTGAAAGGACTGATCGACGCAATGTAAGCGTTTTCTGCTGTTATCGGAAAATCTGTGCATGAATAGCTATCTTCAAGTTAGTATTTTGTCAAAAACAAGTCAGAATATTTCAGAAATACAGCAAAATAACCAGTTTATCTAAATTTGATTCGATTGAAAAAATAGGCAAGTTTCAATGAGGAGAATACAAAGGTTCGCTCTGATTGTTCAAAAACAAAAAAACTTATACTGTATTTTCACTACAAAATCTTATATTTTCATTGCTCATCGCTGCAGTGAAAATGCAAGTTGTATTAGTTTGATAAATTTCTATATTCCAATGGCAAAAATGCAAGAAAGAAATTTATCAAACTATCAAAACTTCAAACAAAGCCTCAAATTTTTGTCTAAAATATCCATTTGCAAAACTGAATTGCGGGAGGAAGTAAGGTAGTAAGTAATACATGTAGTATGAATCGGTCCGTTTGGCGGGGATATTCCGGACAATATTCTGGAAGCGACACAGACAGACATGCATGATAATTTAAGTATTCCCCGGCATGTAAAAAGGAGATTTGGTTTTATTTGAGCAATTTTACGACTTATTGATACATGGATTTATACATGTATCGCCAAATTGAAGGACACAAGGATGTAAAATATGCAGTAAACAGCTCTAAACTATCTAACCCCTCCCCTATACCTAATCATCCGATCATAAAACCCGTCTCTACTACTGTCAATGCCAGAGCAGGTCCTGATAAGATTCTCCTGGACTGTCTCGACAAGTTCATGGTGATTTGATAACGTACGGGTCCACTTTAGGGTTTTATTTAATTAAGGATGCCACGGTCATAAAATCAAAGCTTCATTGAGTCCCCTTATCACGAAATAATCCGGACCGTCGTCGGTTCGGTGTATTAGATTTCAAGTGACACGTAATTATAGAAATGGTAATTAGCAACTGTCACTAAGCAGATCCGGAAGTTGTACGAGATGTCTCTAGACGACCAGAACTGATGTTAGCCAGTTTAACGGACATCTTGTGTTATATTCCCTGTTTAGGACACAAGACCAACAAAGGAAGTAGAATCTTAGGCGAGCATAGTATGACACGCGTCAAACACTACCATTGATATGGCACAGGGTTCTGGTTGTTGATGTCTTCTATAGAAAATCGATGTCGGATTGATTTGGAATGGTTGTTTATTTGAACCTTAAAGACAAATTGGAATCCGGATATCGTGATTATCATGGAGGTTCTTGAATTAACATAAAATGCAAAACACTGGTTGATTATTTATTTTGTATAAGAGGTACTGTCCCTAGTTGTCTCTTAATGCGGTTCGAACATAACTCATACAATAGGTAAACGGAACTCATACAATAGGTAAATTATACCTACAGTGTATTCTGCTTAGAGACATTCAACATAGCTATGTTTTAACATTACATGTATCTTTTCTCTGTAAGCCATATCGAAATTCCTGGAATGTAACTAATTGACCAATGCGTAACAGGCGTGTCATCATGCATGGAGATGTCACTATAACTAATTAAATAAATGACGAAAAGATGTCATCAATAAGCTTAAACCAAGCTTTCAACGGCACCGACACTGTGATTCTATCCCATCCTTCCTTTCACCTTGTTTCTCCGTTTTACACCTGTCGTCTGTCGTGCGCACTGCATGATGGGAGGAAGAAAAGTGCCTGCTTCTCCGATTGTATGATTCATAAGAGGCGACTAAATTTGGGATCAATTTCATCCTTGCAAACGTTGACACCGCCCAATCTCCAGCCACTTGCTGAGCGTTGGCCCCTGTGATGAAGGCTTTGGGTTCTGTCCCCTGGCCCAGACATACCAGAGCCTATAACTTTGCATTTAGGTAGTAGGACGACTATTTTGATTTAAACATATTTTATTGTATCTTATTATATACAAGGGAATTGGGCACAAGTTATCAAGCCCTTTCCCTATATAATTTTACATAATACATTCATTTATACAAGATGACATAAATTTACATATTAGAGACTGCCCTGCGGGTAGGGCGTAAGAATTGTACCTGCTGCCCCATTGCATGATCGTAAGAGGCGACTAAATTTGGGATCTTATCTTTGCTCTTTCTGAACAACTTTCTTCTTCCTAATGTCTCCCTTGACAATGCCTCACTTTTGGTCTTCAGTTGAGCGTTCGCCCCTGCGAGGAAGGCTTTGGGTTTCGTCATATTAGAGATAGACAGAGAGAGAGGGGGGGTATTTAAATGAGTATAAACGTAGATATATTTAAAAAAAAAAAAAGATGATTATAGATAAACTATTCCGATGCGGATAGCGGAAGTAAGGACGACTAGTTCGCCCGCTGTCAATATATAGTGTGACCGGGTTGGTTGGCCTATAGAACGTTTTACTATAAAATCGGCATCATGTCCGCGCTATCGCAAACACAAACATACCGCAGCCGTTTGATGACAAATTTGAGATATTTAATTCCTTGTTACTGTATATAAATCTGTTAAACATTTGTTCATTGATCAAATTGACGTTGATGGATAGTGTCATTGTCGGATGCAATTATCCATTCACTGATAAAGAAGAAATTTATTTAATTAATTCATTTGTTCGTATGTTAGAATTGTTATGTCCAATATACAACTATGTAGCTTCTTAGCAAAGACAAATTAACTAATTAGACTCATTGATATAAACTATAGAATTTTAAGAAAGTTATGACAATCATTATATTCGCTTAGTGATTAATTGCGTCACTCTTATAATTTGTGACAACTTAAAACATGATGTTGATTTTTTTCTAGAGATATTTATTAAGGTACTTTAATGTGATATTGTCAATTTGTATCAATCTATCAAACGAAACATATTGAAATGAAAATTATTGTAAAATGACATGCTATGCTCATGAGCAAATGTACTTAGTGCAGTTTATTGAATACGTAATTTAGATACAATTATAACTAAGAATTGACATATTTGTGCTCAATTTTCAAAATTGAAAGATTACAAACATTCCATTATGTGATAATAACCTAATGGTCGTTCATTGGGTTTGATGAAATGTTCATTTTTGCCATAACAATGCATTGCACGTCGTTATATTTATTTGAACGCAGTCGTACAATATTCGTGACATTGATTATGTGGGGGTTTTCTATTTGATGGATGAAAACAGATCTTTCACTTATTGCAACATTCTATTTATTTTTTGTTTTTCTTGCGCAATTGATTTATTTTGTCGGTGTCTCCCTTGGTGTCCGTTCTCGTGTGACCATAACTTCCACACAAACATCAGCTTTTTTATGTGTCAGCTTCCAACTGTACTTTTGAAAAATTTTTTAAATCGTGAATATTATTGAATTAACGGGCTTGTCCACACCTCTATCAATATTTTACATCTTGTCGTTCTGGGGCCGCGGAGGCCGAGTGGTTAAGGTGTTCGACACTTTAACACTAGCCCTCCACCTCTGGGTTGCGAGTTCGAAACCTACGTGGGGCAGTTGCCAGGTACTGACCGTAGGCCGGTGGTTTTTCTCCGGGTACTCCGGCTTTCCTCCACCTCCAAAACCTGGCACGTCCTTAAATGACCCTGGCTGTTAATAGGACGGTAAACCAAACTAAATGCATTGGAATGTTCTAATGTTTTGGGTGTCCTTTAACTTTATAAAATCCATTCAGGTTTTTGTTATTTGCTTGATTTGTATCACATTGTGAACAATCGACATGATTTTAAGACATTTTAACACATATTTACATTAACCGATCCTCATCCTAAAAGAGGTGCGGCCATGCTTGTCCACTTTATCACGTGGTCAATGTACAAGTACTTATTTACCCTGTCGAAAAGAATATCCAAAGCGAACCATTATATCCATCACGATCTATATTTGGAAAATGAACGAGGTCAAGATCAAATAGATTACTGCCGTCAAATCCCTCAAGAGTATTCCCCGTGCCGGGTCATCACATTGTTCCGTCTATCCGTATGAAACACTTAAGATATATACTACCATATTGAAAGGCAATAATGCATCAAGAGACACCCCGAAAGGATACGGCGGTGTGATAAGTTTGTCAATAAGCACTCATAAGAAGCCCCGAACGTGTTTATTAATAACGTGAGGTCGAGAGATATTTCCTTGGTACAACTGCTGTGGTGCTTGATAAAGGTCATACTTAGGTCAATCGTCGTTTTCAGCATATTTTTAGGTTAAAAAAAAAAAAAGTAAGCTTTTTTTTTCCCAAAATATACTGTATCAGTGACTATTCTATAACAATTGTGTGACGTCATATAAGTAAATAATATATCTAAATATAGAACATAATAATAGATATTCATATTTTAAGATTAATGAATATAAAACATGACCAAGCATCTGTTTTGACCTTATAGCACTCGTCAGTGATGTTAGGAGCTAGACAAACTCTTTAGTAGGAAAGCCGAGGAAATCCACTTTGCGAAAACAAATGAAAAAATGTCCTGCATTTATCCCTAACTTTAATCAATTTTGTATTTCTAGGATATTGTTAATTTAAAAGGACATGATGTAGATGTGTGTTTTCTGCGCTGGTGCCACGTAATAATTTAAATGTTACTTGCCAAGCTTATCGGTCAACAATAAGAATTATTATACCTGATGTAAGATTCTCGCCTTATTATTGGTCAATTCCTAATCACATGACCTGAAACAATATGCAGTGTCAGAAACAGCGGTCAACATTGCCGTGGGATATTGCAATGTTCCCCGCTCCGCCCGAAAACGCACGATTGTTTCTCACTCGGAACACCTCGGCCGATTCTCTACGGTCATCTAACCTCGGATGTATCACGGTCGTCGCCATATTGGAACTACTTTCAAGTTCCCGGATGCGGGGCGGGAGGGGGAGGGGTAAACATGGCTGCGTCCATGGATACAACACCCGTGAAAAGTGTTTTGCCCAATACGACGTGCATGCTTTGACTACAAGAAAACCGGAGGGCTCACTGTTTGATAAAGTCCAAGGCTACAAAAGAAAACTATCTAAAAGAAAGTTGAAAGACTGAGAAAAGGAATTTCTATTCCTGCTGATGACAACTCTGACAATGAAGTTTGATAAGTTGTACATCTGTATATGTGAAGAGAATGTTTAGGGGTTTCTTTGGTCAGTTCTTGAATGGAAGGTGTGAGTTCAAGGGAAGACTGTGACTTATAAGTAAATTATGGTAGGTGTAGGTGGGTCTACCCGCCACCCTTACAACCATATTGCTTACTCACTATAACCGCATACCTTCCAATATACATCATGATCAGTGTAACAGTACTAGTGCAACTATTGTTTCATTAATTACTTACCTTCACAACAATTATGAGATGTCTACATGCTTGTAATCAATTGTATTAGTACCTATTACATGTATATATTTTAAATTTACTTTTACATGTTTTTATATGCCAGTTTATAGTGGATATCTATGGTGTAGGTGGGAAATACCCAACACCCAGATAGTAATCTGCAAATAATGCACATATCCACATATAACCTATAGGTGGGTACAAAAGTATGCGAGAATACTATAAAAAAAAGTTAAAAACCAGTTGTACGTGTGACACACTCGTCACCCATACAGGTTACATTCTTGATATATCAAAACACATTTACATGTGTATCTATAGATGACTAGTCTTATGTATTTGTGCTTCTGTGTGCATATATATTGGTGATTTACTAAGAACTCGGTGTAGGTGAGGATCTACCCGCCAACCAGGAAATTAAGTTTCTGTATAAATCTCGGCATATGCTGAAATTCATATAGTACATATAGTGTCATATTAATGATCATTTCACATACAGGTGACCAAACTGTATTTTGTATCAATGGATAGCATAGGCCTGTGAAGAGAATATATTACCGGTATAAAAATATACTCTTGTAACACCTGATTGATGTAGGTGGGAACCAAATACCCTGTAAGGTATAAATATTAATATATGACATGTATAATATGCATTTGGTTGAATCCACATTACTTATGTGTGACCCTAAGAAACACTTTTATGTATTCTACCATATATCTTGTTTACATACTGGACATATATATATATATATATGTGTGTGTGTGGGTGTGTGTGTGTGTGTGTGTGTGTGAATTACAGTATATATATCTATTGACTAGCTTGATATATAGCAAGATGGATGATATGATCTGCCACACTAGGTTTCTTTTTTGGTAACACTAATATTATAGTAGTACTGCTGACTTCCGGTTTCAATTCTTGATGTAATGAATGTGGTGTGGCACATTGTGAAAGTGTGAACAACTTCTCAATAACAAAGTTGTCCAGATGGCCCTAATGCATGCTAGGATGTAGTGTTACAAAATTTGTTTAAATGAACGACCTTGACCTTCATTTGTAGGTCATACTCATAGGGGTTAAATATGCTAAAATCAAAGACATTTAACACCTCAGGTGACCATTAAGGCCCATGTGCATCTTGTTGTTTTTATTCAAAAAGTATATTTGGAGCTGTATATAGTTTCTGTCTTTGAAAATGTTGATCAATATATATAAATACTCACCTCATTACTTGTTCAATTAATATAAATACAATCGACTTCATCGTATGCCCCAATTTCAACAGAAATTACTTTTTGTATCAGACGCAGTCGAATCCCTGCTAGTTTAAAGTTCCTTGATATATCTTGTGCAATCTGATGCCAAGTAAGATGTATATACAGGTACCAGCAAGTGAGAATCTGAGAGTCATCGCTTTAGCTTGTTCAATATATCTATTTCAATACATGTACTTAACTTTTCTGATAATAAATTGTTTTAATTGCAATATTTTAATTCATATACATGTAACTGTATTTTAAGTAGATCCTTGTGAAATGTCTGCTATATATAACTATATATAGGTTAAAAATATAAATTCAACACGACAACTGTATATATATATATACACACACATATATATAGCTCTATATAGCTTGACAATGAAGAATTCTAAATATTCACAGGGATTTCATTATCATTCAATTAATTCAAAGTAATTAATTGTTCAAAATATCAACTGTTTGCATTATGTAACAGCCTGAATACTGTTGATCTAGGAAATCATTATCAAATGCCACCATTAGCAATAAATAAGTGACAAAGATTTTAACTATAGTCTGATTTTTCCTTATTAAGTTATAATAACTTTTGTGTAACGATGTTGCATTGGTGCAATTGAGTCGTCTGTATCAGGTAGTAAACAAGAGTCTCCTGTCCACATATTCTTTTGTATTGTTGGTAGCCATATATATCACACTGCGAGTTTCACCAATCATTAGTGTTGGTATGATTATTGATTATAATCAATAGGTTAATCCTGCTGAACCAATGTGGGGTGTTCAGGTGGCACATTGGTAACACATGCACTTGCCTTTCACCTAGGCGGCCGGGGTTCGATTCCCCCTATCGGATGTGGAAAGGTATGAGGTCACCTGTCCGACCACATGGGTTTTCTTCAGGTACTATAATGGTTTCCTCCCACAGTAAGACCTTTCGTGCGCTTCCATCCGGGCCAACAAGCGTGTGTAATATAAGTTAATATAAATTGTTTCAAAATTGTTTTAAATCAATTACAAAGGTTAATGATTGATTATAAATTTTAATAATCAATTATTTAAAAACAAAACAAAAAAACACCATTTTCAGATTGCCAGTGATTCTGTATTCTTGCCCTTTTCAAAGGACATGCAATTGCAAGATGTCAAAACATAAATAAGACAGAATGATTTTACATAATAATTAGTCATACATTGGTAAATACCAAGCTAAATAAAACAAGCATTCTGTGAGTATTGCTAGACCAATACATGTCCCCTACCGGTGCCCCCAAGTTAAAACTTTAGCCAAATTTGAGTAAAAAAGTTTAGCCACAACTGAAACATTATCATTTTATGAAAATAAGTTCATTCCAAACAATGTGTAAATTCAGCTCTATTGGGGTGAATAAACAATGTTTCCTGCCCATAAAAGATATTCAGGTATTTGTTTGGTATGTCTACTGTACAGAGTAAAAGAATCTAAAGTGAATTTAAATTGAAATGTGTAATAACTGAAGTATCTTGACCACAAACAAAATTCAGTGATTCCAGATCTCCTAACAATTGGTAATCGGGCAGTTTATATCCATCAGATCAAACAAATGAAACTGGTGTTATTGTGACAGTGTTATTGAATGGTTTCTCACAGGAAATAATCTCTGCAAAAGTGATCATGACATAGTGAGAATGTCACTATACCTGGCATTAAATATAATACCTGTGAACAATGGTCTTAAGAATCTACTTTATATAGCAACAGAATCCACAAGAATGATGTGTATGTCACTAGATGCAGCGAGTTGCTTAAAATTACACTTGACGGGAGAAATCATATATACAGTCAGTAACGACGAGTCATTTTCTGCCACAAATGGAGCAACAATGTTCCTTTGGTCCTGAAAAAACAACACTTTCAAATCCAAAGTAATTCACAAGAATAATTCTATAACATGTTTCACTTTCACAAAACTTTCTCATTTCCACCTTCATACCGATTCTGTTTTTTGCCATATAATTTTTGTTTTAGTAAAGAATTGCCACTGACGGTTGTCCAACACGTCCAGCACGACCGATTTCTTGTAGGTATTTCTCCAGTGTTGTTGGGGGCCTGCAATGAATGATACGTGAAACACTTGGAGCATTAAGCCCCATTCCCAGTGCAACAGTTGCCAAAACTAATCTGACTTTAGGGGTTTCTTTAGTCAGTTCTTGAATAGTGATTTTCTTCATGGACTCACCATCATAGCTGGCACCCTTAAGTTTATACGAAAGAAACTGATAAAAATAGGACAATGCTTCCAAACTTTCCACATACATTATGGTTACTGGAAAATGAACTCCTTTTTCCAGCAATTCTGTTGCCACTGGTTGTATCAAGTCATCAAATTTGTCAAATTTATGAAAGTTTGGCAATCTGGTTCTAATGTCTATAAATATCTTTGGACGGTCCACATTCTCACTGATAACAAGTGGATTTTTCAAATTCAGCTGTTTAGATAGACTTGCAATTGATTTCGGTGTAGCAGTTGCTGTGAGAATTAAATGCAAAGCTTTCTCTAGAATGCACATTAACTCCCCAAGCTTCTGGAATGCAGGACGAAATTCTTCTCCCCTTCAAAAAAAAGGGAAAAAAAGATTAATTGCGGTTGACATTAACAAATTTAGAACAAGATTAATTCGTAATTGTTTGTCGCCTCTTTCCTGCGCATGCTTTGTCGATAAATTTCCCAAAAACGGGCTATGATTAGATATTCATTAATGTGATGATATCAATAACCCTGCAAAGTTTTAATTCAATCCGACACCAATGAAATTATAACAATTTTAATTATAATACAAATTATCAAAATTTACCATTTTCTTAAAAATATATTGTTGAAGGCAAAGACTGGTTATTGCAACTTGATTTCTTTTTCAATAAGGACTGATTATACTCTAAAATATGAATTCTACCTCATTTTATTTTGCAACATTGCCCTAATGCTGATTTAATTTTTTTTTGCAAATGTGTATTTATACATACCATTCTGAAACCATATGGACTTCATCTATGACTACTGCACAAATGATCTCTTGGTACAGTTGAGACCTAAGAAGTCGACTCTGGATGACAATAAATTATGCAAAAATGTCTCCTCTCTCCAGTTGCTCAAATGGAACATCAATTTCAACATATTCATGATCCTGTTCCTCATCGTTCTCGCAATCCGCATCTGTATAAGTTGAGCCATGAGTATCTGTGAAATGTGAAACAGAGATGGGTTATTCAGGCTGATTTCACACTAGTCAGAACAATAGGTTATGTCATGCCTACTGGTGGTTTCAGTTGGTTTGGGTTATGTAAGTTTGGAAAAGGAAAAAGTACTGGTGAGCTGATAACAATTGTCAAAGCAATGAAAAATGAAAGGTACCATACATGTTACGGGAAAGAGTATTATTCAATATTCATCTTGCATTCTGGTACATGACATTTTAAATTTGGTTGTTTTTAAATACGAATGAAATTGACAATTAAAGCATTCTACTTTACAGAGATACATATCTAACCAAACCAACAAAGCCAGACCATCAGTGGGAGGGGCTAAACTGGACACAGGGACATAACTTATCACTGTATCATGTGTATGAAAGGGCTGATATGTATTTCAAACATTTGTAGTAGCAATTGCCGTGTGGGTGTGCCTAATGAGTGTCCTGTGAGGAATGAGTGTCCTGTGAGAGTTTTTTCACGCCCCGCAATTCGTTAAGTGATATTTTTAAATATTTTTTTCTGTATCATACAGATGAACATCGAACCCATTAACATGCAAAATTTGACTTGGATTGGACGTGTGCATATTATGCATTTTTAACGACATAGTTACGGTGCAGTGCACATGCGAGTGTCCTGTGAGGTTTTCGCACGCCCCGCAATTCATTAAACGATATTTTAAAATTATTTTTTTCTGTATCATACAGATGAATATTAAACCTAATAACATGCAAAATTTGACTTTGATTGGACGGGTGCATAACGAGCAAATGTAACGGCGAAGACGAAGTAACGGTGCCATAAAACTGCGAGTGTCCTGCGAGGAATGTGACCTGTGAGGAATGAGTGTCCTGTGAGTGTTTTTGCACGCCCCGCAATTCATTCAATGATATTTTAGAATTATTTTTTCTGTATCATACAGATGAATATCTAACCTATTAACATTTAAAATTTGACTGTGATATAACGAGTGCATACTATACAAATGTACCGGCGAACACGAAGTTACGGTGCCATAAACATACGAGTGTCCTGTGAGGAATGAGTGTACTGTGATTGTTTTTGCACGCCCCGCAACTCATTAAATGATATTTTAGAATTATTTTTTCTGTATCATACAAATGCACATTGAGCCTATTACCATGCAAAAGTTGACCTTGATTGCACGAGTGCATATTATATAAATGCACCGTCAAAGTTACATTGCAGGGTGTCCCGCGAGGTGTTCGCACGCCCCGTGATTTTGTTTACCTTTCGAATACAGTGTGTACTAGGCTAACTAGTGAGTGTCCTGTGGCGCCGTGCCAACCTCGGGTACCTTGCCGCAGGCATGGTCACTGGTGATTGAACTGCTCAAACTTCAAAACTATGTCCGTTATATAAGAAATACAAATACACCTATTTTCTCCCAAAGTCCGTTTATAAGAATTATACAATAAATAACTTTATTACGCCTGAAATATACGTATTTTATCCCCAAGTCCGTATATAATAATTATTCAAAAAATTAACTTTATCATGCTCGAAATATACGTACATTTATGTATTTTCTCCCAAAGTACGTTTATAAGAATTCTACAAGAAACAACTTTATTACGCCTGCAATATACGTATTTTCTCCCTAAGTCGTTTATAAGAATTGTACAATAAATAACTTTATTACGCCTGAAATATACGTATTTTATCCCCAAGTCCGTATATAATAATTATACAAAAAATAACTTTATCATGCTCGAAATATACGTATTTTCTCCCAAAGTCCGTTTATAAGAATTATACAATAAATAACTTTATTACGCCTGAAATATACGTATTTTGTCCCCAAGTCCGTATATAATAATTATACAAAAATTAACTTTATCATGCTCGAAATATACGTATTTTCTCCCAAAGTCCGTTTATAAGAATTATACAATAAATAACTTTATTACACCTGAAATATACGTATTTTCTCCCTAAGTCCGTTTATAAGAATTCTACAAGAATTAACTTTATTACGCCTACAATATACGTATTTTCTCCCTAAGTCCGTTTATAAGAATTATACAATAAATAACTTTATTACGCCTGAAATATACGTATTTTATCCCCAAGTCCGCATATAATAATTATACAAAAATTAACTTTATCATGCTCGAAATATACGTATTTTCTCCCAAAGTCCGTTTATAAGAATTCTACAAGAATTAATTTTATTACGCCTACAATATACGTATTTTCTCCCTAAGTCCGTTTATAAGAATTCTACAAGAATTAACTTTATTACGCCTACAATATACGTATTTTCTCCCCAAGTCCGTATATAATAATTATACATGTATATGTATATAAAGTGAGTTAGTTGGCATCACCAATCAATTCATATACACTGTACTGTTAATTACCTTTTGAAAAAGGAACGATGTAAACAAATAATTATGGTTAATAAAATATAATGAAAAGTGAAATCCTTCAATATTTAACTAACGCTCACGATCAACATGTACACCAAGAAAATGCACAGTCTTAACTTTTAATGTTATTTCTAATTACACGTATTTATTAAAAGTGCAAATACACTGTCTACATAGTTAACGCACTTTAAAGTTTAAATACATTTAAACATATAATTGACGGCAGTACTGCTTTTCGTACATTACCAATAACAGTTGTTTTTAACGTTTAAAATTTAAGGCCTTTATTTCGTAGAGCAGCGCAAAAATCTTAACCTATTTACCCTTTACTCAGTGATGACTTCAAAATAGTTATAGTTATACGTGCACCTGTTTTTGTGTTTTAAATGACTATTATAATTTTTTTTCTGGTTGGCTGTCTTAATTATGTGCTTTTACTTACATCGTAAAATGTATCTAAAGATGTATGATCGATTCCCCGGTGTTACAAATTTAAACCTACAACGTTAACGATATCTTTCCATACTTTGACCAGATCTATAACAGACATGAGGGGATCCAAACATACAATACATAAAGCATACAATATAACTGACACATACCAGTGAAGTTCAAACTGCAAGCAGTAAATCCCTTCTTCCTCATTGTAATGACTTGGTCCTGGATTAGGGAATTCAGCGGGGTCATTGGTTTCCGTTTCTCCATTTTCAGCTGACAAAACCACGGTAACAGCTGAAATATCACACTTTTGCCGTAGCCTGTGGGTAATACCGATACACAGTCATGATCTTCGTATAATGCTCGCAACGTTTCAATCTGTTTCTCCTTCAAAGTGATATTGTTTTCTTTAAATAAAGGACAATTATCGAGAAAATACTTAAACACTGTTCGAATGACGCCATTTTGGAGATCTATATGCACAGTGGAGACTCATCCATAATGAGTGATACGGCGACCGCATCACAAATGCACGGCGTTTATACATATCAAATACCGTGATACATCCGAGGTTAGATGACCGTAGAGAATCGGCCGAGGTGTTCCGAGTGGATTGTTTCTTACGGAAAATCCCGAACATTGAGAAGGGAGACAATTCTTACAAACGCAACAGGGACACAGACAACTTGTAAACATGGAGCAGACGTCCAAGAGGTTTGCCTCAATATTTGAGGAGGATATCGATAAATTGATATCTATTCGGTATAATAAAATAAATAGTGCCCTTGCCTGAGGGGAATATGGAGGATTGTTTCCCCTCGAGAACATTATCTTCCCTCGCCGATACCATATTCCCCTCAGGCAAGGGCACTATTTATATAGTACTGACATGATAACGAGGTTATAAGCTGATGAAGCGAGGGGAAATATGAACCAGGCGCTTCGATAGAGTAAGCGTCTTCCGCTTCAGTGAAGACACTCGTCATACAAATCTAGGTCAAATTCGAGTTATGTCTCTGAAAAGTGACTGGCACTCTTTTAAATGGGGATCTGGTTATATCAGTTTTTGATGAGTAATGGGTACTAAAACTGTTTTACACAGCTAGTAGTGTCTTCCTTTAAGGCATCGCCAGTGTTGCCAGTGACCGAACGGATCAAAATCTAGAGAAAAAAATCAGTCTGGATTATTTGTTTATACAACGAATGATATTCATATTTTTTTTCGATAGAAAAGAACATTCAAACTACATCACGGCTGCATTAAATTTCATTTTGTTCATTTTCATCAAGACAACGAAATTAAAGCTCATCATGTTACAAACCTCTAACTTTCGTGATTGTCAGTCTGCGATGTTTGACATGGCCGGTACACGGTCGTAAACCTTTCTGATCAATATTTCTCAGTAAGTGGCTGTCGTTTATCGTTGAACCAACCATAGAAATGATTATAGGTATATAACGTTATCCCACCAGACTCGTCGTACGTTAAAGGGGCATTTCTTCGTTCCAACGACAGCTTTAAGTTGTACAGTAATTTCTATATGTTTACAATGTTAAGGCCGCTTCGTTAGAGATTTTCACCATGATTACAAACTCCCTGAAGTTGTTGAACCATTCACGCATACATTGAAACGATACAACATACACACAAATCATTCGAGTGTTGAAACGTGTGAATAACTTTTGTATCATACGGAGAAAGGCACGATAGTGTCATTTCAGTGACACGCACTATAAAATTGTCCGTCAGTTATCAGTTACATCGTTTAATGAGGACGTCTGATGATAAATGGAATTTCCTGGTCAACATATTAGCGATAAGTACAGAAAGTAGCGGAGAGTTTGAGCTAGGATCTTGTGAATAACTTGTGATTATTTTAAATATCCGGATAAAAAAAGTTTACGTATAAAATATCTAACACTTTATAAAAACCCATAGAAGACTAATATTATAGATGTTACCACTAATAGTGTATAAAAAAGTGCTCGCGATACCGCGTATAGGTACCATCGCTCACAAAAAGATTATGCTAGAAAACAAAATCACCACCTAGTCGAAACTGACGAACAGTTTTCGGTGTCGCTTAATCTTGAGTGATTGTTAGAAGCAAACTTACATAAAAAGGTTTTACGGAATTACACAGGCGAGATAGCAGACAATTACCAAAATTGTGTGTCTAGCGCCAATAGGTAATTATCATCGAGATTGGTAGACATTGTCAGACAAACGCGCATATTTCAAACACTTGAACCTCTACATAGGGTGTTAAGGGGGATGAATTTACATATACAAAGAAATAAAACAATACAATATATCGTACTGTGGTTACCAGATTAGGTACTCTGTTTCATTCGGAACGCCTCGTGATGCACGCCTACGGAATTTCAATAGCACTGTATTCAGCATAAATCTACGCTAGTTTGTTACGGTATTGCCAATACAATGTATACAGAATTTACATTAGAATCTATCGCATGTTTATAACACAAAACTACTGTTAATATCTACAGTATTGTGTAGCTGGCAGTCTTCGCGGGGATCTAATTTCGCTATATTCGCGGTCAAGTGTTTATACCCATAAATATTCATATAAACAAATGTTTACAAGACACGATTGGTTTAGTTGAGTATTGTTTAACGTTTTAGTTTAAACAAATTTAATTGCCATATATGAAGCCTTAAAATTCAGGATCCTCAATAGGCAGTATGCTTCAGTGAGATAGCACTTTAAATCGGCAAAAGTTCCGGCCTATCACAAGGAGACTTAACACGAACATACCACAGCCTCCCAAAACACACATACGCTCCCACCACACACATGCATGTCGCACGCACGGGAGGCCGTCCTTAAATGACCTTGGCTGTTAATAGGACGTTAAACAAAATAAACCAAACCAAACCAATCCTCACATTGTTGAACGTCTTGTCGACAGCTAAGGTCAAGTACTGTCATTTAAGGACAACTTCCCCTGTGTGGAAGATGTAGGCGTGTGGTGGATGTGTGCGTGTTTTGTGAGTCTGCTGTGTCTCCTTGTGATAGCGCGGAACTGATGCCAACTTTATAGTGCTACCTCACTGAAGCATACTGCCAAAGACACCAAGCAGGACACCCCACCCGGTCACATTATACCGACAACGGGCGAACTAGTCGTCCAATTCCTAATATGCTGAGCGGTAAGCAGGAGTAGCAACTACCATTTTTAAAGACTCTGGTATGTCTCGAGCAGGGGACAGAACCCAAAGCCTTCCTCACAGGGGCGAACGCTCAAATGAAGCCCAAAAGTGAGGCGTTGCCAAGGGAGACATTATGAAAAATAAAGCTGCTAAAAAGAAAAGAGAACGATAATATTTCGAATTCAGTCGCATATTACGATAAGGGGGTAAGCTGTTAAAATTCGTACGCCCTACTTTCTATAGAAAATTAATAAAATTATCCGTATTTGACACAGGTAAGTTTTTCTATAAGAGGTCTGCCAAGTAATGATTCGGTTCTTAATTTTAGCATTGACCTGTGTTTTAGGCCTTAGACATATAACACATTCCTACTTATTGAAACAGAAGGATCAGTCTCATTGTAATGAACGATTTATCGTTAATCACTTTTCATTGGATTGTATTGATATACAGCCTATAACAGATAGCATAGCAAATCTAAAGGTTCTCCAAAACTGTTATCATCTTCAAAAATTTGAACTATCTAAAAGCTGTTGGTCTGTATCACACGAGTTGAGTAACCATAGCAACTAACTAGAAAAGTGTAAAGACAAACATGTGTCACGATCTGGAATTTTATGTCGCAAAATAATTTTTTACTTTTCAAAGATGCAATTACAAACAGTTTAAATAAATGAATTTTAAAATCGAATAATGTTGAAATATATGTCTCGTTGATACAAAATACATACTTCTAGAATCAGATTAACTCGAGGAATACAACTCAAGGACTCACGATAACTGAATTATAGGATTTTCAGGGTATTTGCCTACAAATACCGGCATTCCCCTGCTAAGAAAAAATACATAATTCTGAAAACCGTTTTCTTTAAAAATAAAATTAATGTTGAAGATATGTGTCGCAAGTCGATGTCGAATTTTTCTCAAGATCTTGAATAAATGAATTATAAAAGTCGTAAAAGGGCGCAAAATATTTTACGCTAATAACATGTATTGTTCGATACTCAAGACAAACATGGACTGTCAATTTTAACGGTATTATTACATTCTTTTTTCTAAGCTTTGAAACATAGCCAAGGAAAATGTTATATGTCACCAATCAAAAGAGTTTTCCATCTCTGAATGAGACCCCCTCTCCCCTTGAATCTTCGAGTCCGTTTCTCTCCCTGTAGGATAGGATATGATTTCACTTTTAACTCAAGCTCAAACGGAAAGGGATCTTGAAAAAAAGGCGTACACTTGTCCCTGCTCCTCCGCTGCTCTGTCACATTGTACATATCATATTATATCATAAGACCCAGGCTGTTCATGTCTCACGTGACCCTGACTGTTTGTGTCCCTCCTAGACACGCGTCCTCATATGATTCTGGTTGCTAGTGTCCCCCTCGCCACCCATCCTCACACATTCCTGACTGAATCTGTCCCCTACACACCCGTCCTCATACATTCCTGGCTGAATTGTGTCCCCTAGACACCCGTCCTCATACATTCCTGGCTGATTGTGTCCCCTAGACACCCGTCCTCACACATTCCTGGCTGATTGTGTCCCCTAGACACGCGTCCTCACACATTCCTGGCTGATTGTGTCCCCTAGTCACCCGTCCTAATATGAGGATGATGTTAGTACGTTAATCACAAGAAGCCAAAGGATACAATTAAAATTATCTACTTACCCGGGAAAATAATGTCAAGGTTTTGTTATGTCAGGGCCGCGCGGAGAATCCAATCGAATGATGACTGAGGAAGACTTGTCTTAAATTCTTAAAAGATTTTTCATTCATTTTATAAGAGATCGTTCACCTCGTTCCTTGTATAAACGTGACGCTTGTCTGATCTGCATTCTGGTAAGATTGCCTATAAGATCAGAGTCGTTAAAGCAATCGATCTATTGGCTCCATTTACCTTTTACTGGCAATGAATACTATTGCACCAATACAGATTCGAGAACTTCACATTTTGTCTCAATTCAGAGTCACACAATTGGACGCCATGACCTATTGTTGAATATATTGAAACCTGCCTTATACATAGTATCATCACGGCTTAAGGTGACCTTCGAGGACTAAGATTGTTTGTTTGTTTTTGCTTAACGTCCTATTAACAACCAGGGTCATTTAAGGACGTGCCAGGTTTGGAGGTGGAGAAAAGCCGAAGTACCCGGAGAAAAACCAGCTGGCTACGGTCAGTACCTTGCAACTGTCCCATGTAGGTTTCGAACTCGCAACCTAGAGATGGAGGGCTAGTGATAAAGTGTCTGGACACCTTAACCATTCGGCCACCGCGGCCCCTCGAGGACTAAGAATTCCAACACCTGATTGTGGTCGGCGGTATCACACTGCATGTTAATCTTAGAAGGCAATTAAAAGTAGGTCTCCTGATAAATCGGGGTTCTCTTTCGTTTTCTCTATTTTTGGGAACATTGAAGAGACCAAAATATATATTTTCCTCCCATTGCAACATCTGCGAACTTAAACTTACGGTATGTGTGTGTCCACAGCCAGTTTCATATGACGCTTGCTATTATGAGGATGCTAACAGTAATCACAAAGAACTGTACAAAAGGCTCACCGACGAAACAGTCTTTATTAGTAGTATTTCTTTAGTAAATATACGCCGAATGGTTCAAAGGTCACTTTAATTGTTCAATAACTTGACGTCGGCTGCAGTGTGTGGTATTAATAAGTGAAACACAACACCCACAACACAGGGTGATGGAATATGTGTTGCAAAGAACTTAAATACATGTGTTTATTTATTTTTTACATGTTATTCTTAGAATTTGCAGCGGGGTAATACAATTACGAGTCATAGAAAACGACAGTATAGATCTTCTCTTGATAATAACCAAAATAAACATTTTTTATCAGACTACTGTCTATCTTTTCAGTTTATGAACAATGAGATATTTTACTGATTGTTAATTTCCGTATTGCTGATCCATAGTCGGGAGTCACTCTCCAAAAAGGGTCGATTGGCAAGGCTGCAATAAATTCTAAGAAACCGACAACAATTTCTTATTTTTAGTTTCCCTTTCAATGTATTCATTATTTCGATTTTACGATTTCCTCACTAATAGCTAAAATAAAGGTTCTTGAGAGGGTCAATATCCCTTGTACTTCTCCGCCATATGAACACACAAACAAAATGGTCCAATTTATCATATGTCATATTGTCGACTGGTGTCAGAAGGTCCGGGTTATTACTGCTTGTTGCTCTGACCATTGGTCAGAACCAGGGAGTGACAACCAATAAATCGAGAGTATTATACGAAGCCCGGCAGATGGTTTACCACCAATCAGATTTTACAACGTGATTACGCCCGAGTCAGTATGATATATTGCTCAATTTAACACCAACAGGCACAAAAGGTTGTTATCGTCTTGTAATTAAACGGTTGAGTATAGTAGAATTGACAGCTGTGTGTTGGACGTTTGTTTTTCTTGCAGTAATAGTGAGCTCTCTCCTAAAATAATTCTGAAGAATTTTACACGAATACCATACAACTAATACAGGAAGTTACAGTGTTTGTTTGGTCGTTGTTTATACGGACTCGTATTGGCTAAGATATTTTCAAGACGTGTGCAAGTATGGTGGCAAATTACGGACAGACAAAAGGATTATCATTGAATATTTTCATTTCAGAAGCACGTAGACACTAAGAATGATCATTCGGTATTTGTTTTCTTCCGTAAATGCAACTTTAATAAAAATGATTGACATATTTTACTGTCCATGTATTGCTAAATTTGTTATAGCTATCGACGTAGCGTTATCACGTTGTAATAGGAACCTAGAATATGTGTCCTCGCTGATGACATTTGTGAAACTAAAATGAAAAACTACATATAATTTTATTGCTTAACATTGTCATATGTTTCTGAAGAAATGTTTATCGCCATCATGACTTCGTTCCTGTTGAGTTTCATCATCTAATTATTAAAGGATTAACCTTTCTTTCCTTTGTTTATTAAATCATAAATTTTATCAACGCGAAGCAGAATAAAAGGTTAATACCTTTTTGAACAATATGTCCTTTTATCATTAATAGCGTTCAAATATCAGATAGAAGCATTTCCCCTTGTGTGATGTGCGTTCAAAATTATCTTGACGTCAAGTTTAAGCCGTTAAAACAACTTACATGGAACTCCACCCACTTTCTCTGTGACACTCAAGAAAAAATCCCCCGATTCATCAGTTTTATTCACATTAAATCACTATGTTTGAAAAGTTGTAATACTTTCTCAGTTGTCTAAGTATTTAATGATTTATACTTGTATTAAATTGAAGTCGCTTGTAAAAATTAACACGTGGTTGTAAGTACGACAATATTTACATATATTCCTACGCGGTGAACTGGGTCACGTTCTACACTCGAATAGTTGAGAAATAAGCGAACTAGATCACAATGAGGCTACCAATATAGAAACATCAGCAATTGTAAATATCAAATTTCAAACGAAAACAATGACAAGAAACAACAAAAAATTTAATTGTATATACTACTTGACAGTCCCTGCGGTATGCCTTAAGCCCGTATCCCAAATTTAATTTCTAGCTAATAGCTACACTGGTTCAGAATATCAACGCGTACGACAAGTTCTTTGGAAATGATCCAAATCTCAGAACTACGAAACTGTCTTGATTTCTCCAAATGTGTGCCCCCAGCGTCTCATCGACACTAATCGGCATGACAAACTACCTGTTTGAGGACATTAAACCCGACAAAAACATGGTAACTTGACCTATATATCGCTTAATTGGAAGGTGACGAGATGTGCATGACTGACTTGGGTTGATTTAATGACATTACATGTTGGTGTTTAAAAATATAATACAAAAGAAAAACAAAACGGTGTCAAGAAAATCATTTGAGCTAGAAGCACAATTGTGCCGATGTTGAGTTGAGCGTAAATTCCCCTGCTTTGTCACAGTTCTCTTATACCTCTAGCAATGTTAAACTGCCAAGATTAATATCGTAATGGTGTGATGCCAGGGATGATTAAATCCTTAAATCACCAAGTATAGATTTTTTTTCCCGAATGCTAAATTTACATACTGTATACGTAAATACATGTCCCGGACCAGCTATCAAGGTAGAATGGCTGGAGCAGGTTTCACTGAAAACACTCACATTTGCACGTTGATATGGGTATTTGGTTTACGCGGGTTTGACAGGTTCTTTACAAAATGTTTTTACACAAACGATTTCCCCCATTTTCTCTTGTTTATTTTTGTGCTTATATCATTAAAAGGACAATGCACAACTCCAGTCACTCATTCAGGATAAAAAAAACACCCGGAAAAGACAACAACAAAAAAACAAAGAAATGAAATTATTTCTGTTTTTAAATAGTTTCATGAATTAATTGCAAAATGATCATATCTAATAGAAACGGTCATCGGTGTGTTAATCTAGAAAAAAATTGTATTAAACTTTTAATAGCAACCTAAAAAAATGTACACAAATGTAATCGAGCATGTAATATGTATGACCTATGTAAACTCGGAATACTTTCATTTTGACCGATACAGGAAGCCGTGGTGGCCTAGTGGTTAACGTGTCCCGACACTTTATCACTAGCCCTCAACCTCTGGTTTGCGAGTTCGAAACAAATATGGGGCAGTTGCCTGGTACTGACCGTAGGCCAGTGGTTTTCTCTGGGTACTCCAAACCTGGCACGTCCTTAAATGACTCTGACTGTTAATAGGACGTTAAACAAAACAAGGCATCGCAAACGATACAAATCCCCTCGCGTGCTAACACATGAACTCTGGCGCAAAATGGGGGGTGGGGTTATTGCAGGACATTGAAATAACATCAGTTGTCATTTGCACTGAACTGCAATAGACATGGATGGGCTTATTATCAGGCATGGGCTCATTGCCAGATAAATATGGTATCTATTGTTATGCATTCAACAGTATCTGGTTACGCATCACACTAGCAACTTCATTTCCTGATAGTTATTATAATTATGGTCAGGATCCATTCAAAAATGAAGTCGCAACAACGCTGACAAAGATTTTCTATAAATAGTAAAGTTGACCTTGGCCTTAACCTTGGCGCCCTGAATCACGAACTTGTTTGAGGTATTGCCATGCTTGACCCATATATGAAGTTTGGTCAGGATCCGTTCAAAAATGAAGTCGCATTACAGCGCTGACAAAGATTTTCTATAAAAAGTAACGGTGACCTTAACCTTGACCTTGGCACCCTGAAACACGAACTCGTTCGAGGTATTCCCATGCTGGACCCATATATGAAGCTTGGTCAGAATCCGTTCAAAAATGAAGTCGCAAGAGCGCTGACAAAAAGTGTACGTACTTACGTACGAACGGAACGCTATATCCCCTCCCCGACTTTCGTCGCGAGGGGATAATAAACCAAATCACAGTTACACTTCGTTAAAAAATTAACCAAAACAAAAACAAAAACAAAATCTAGATTCCCTTTCAATATTCAAGTTTCGGAGGACACCTGGTATAACGTCGTATACTGTATAAAATTCAAACATCAACTTCTTGGAACCATTATTACGATAAACTTGGGTATGATGCAGAGCAGGAAACGGAGTAAAAACACGCAACATGCCTATATCCTTCAATCTGTATACAATACACAGTAAAACAATACACCAGTATATCTATAGCAGTATTATCTATCTCGGAACCTGGCATTAAAATGAATTATCAGTAAGTGATTTCACTTTATCATTGGATGGCGGAATATTACAGCTACATTGATAGATAAACGTGGCCTGCATCATGATACCGTAAGTTGGCGTATTTTAGAGGTAACCTTATTTTAGCGCTTTTATGCATTCTTGAAGTTTTACAACCATATGTGTGCGTCAAATTAAGTATGTCTACAGTATAAATTTAGTTTTATCTCTACCTTACGTTAGTTCATCTACATACGCTTCCAAAAAATCTTTGGGGTGCCGTTCGTCCGTTTTTTTATTTAGTGTTTTGTTCTTAGATAGATCTCTCGCCGTTTCAGGCCAGTCTTAAGGGGCGGCCCTGCAGGTAGGGCGTAAGAATTGTACCTGCTGCCCCCATTGCAATATCGTAAGAGGCGACTACACTTGGGATCTTATCTTTTCTCTTCTTTCTTAACAACTTTCTTTTTCCTAATGTCTTCCTTGACAATGCCTCACTTTTGGCCTTTAGTTGAGCGTTCGCCGATGTGAGGAAGGTGTTGGGTTCTGTCCCCTAGCCGTGAAATACCAGAGTCTTTAAAAAATTGTAGTTGCTACTCCTGCTTAGCGCTCAGCATATTTGGAGTGGGACGACTGGTTGGCCCGTTGTCAGTATAATGTGACCGGGTGGGGTGTGCTGCTGGGTGTCTTCGGCAGTATGCTTCAATGAGATAGCACTTTAAATCGGCAAAAGTTCTGGCCTATCACAAGGAGACTTAACACGAACATACCACAGCCTCCCATAACACACATACGCACTCACCACACGCATACATACCGCACGCACGGGAGGCCGTCCTTAAATGACCTTAGATGTTAATAGGACGTTAAACAAAATAAACCAAACCAAAGTCTAAAGGGGACTTAGGTTTAATGATCACGGTGTAAAGATGTGTTTTACTGGCCGCCATTGTGATAAGAACATGTTGAAAAGTGTTAGTATCTATGGTTTGTATCCGTAATGCGATCTTGCCTGGTGATCTCCTCTTTCAGTTTTCAACCGATCCTTTTGACATGTGTCATGCTTGCTTTATGTAACTGTGTGTTCCTGTATGGAATTTTCATGTGATAGTTATGTTTGATGGCTACCACTCTTTGTTGATTTCTGGGTTTTTTTGTCCGGCTACCTCCAGACTTTGTTCGGCTATTTTGCCAAGTACGTAAAGCATTATCTGGTAGTGTGGCGCGTGCTAAGGTAATGTCACAAATATCTCCATATTAGCTTTCACTTCCTACCTACCTCAATTCTGAAACCGTTCTTTAAGTTTTACCTCATGATGTATCGGTATGTCCAATATCAACATTTGGCTGCTGATGTTGTGTTTAACAAAGGAAGTTTTAACCAATTGTAGGTTGTTCGTCTTCTGCACGAGGCTTAGCGTCCTCTCAACAGACATTTGATGGCGGTTTTCAAGGGGAAAGCAAGAGAGGAAAACAGCTCGTAACGAAAAAGCAGAAAGCGTAAAAAAACATAGACCATCATAGTGACTGTCTAATAGAAACCTGGCTAAGAATTTTACCAGAATAAGGACACAAATCAATAGAGAGCTACACAACTCGCAAAGAAAAAAAGAAAAGGTAGAAAACAATGGCCCATCATAGTAGCTATCTATAGAAATATTATCCAGATGAAACACATGTCAGCATGTCACTGATCGCTTATGGTCGCTATACATTGTTTACTTGCTGCTTTTCTCTTCTCTATTATAAAACAGGCTAAATAATTTATGTAACGAATTTGACTGGCTTTCTTCCTCTGACAGATACTTAAACCGGGAGAATTGATATATCTAACATGATTATAGCTGTAAAAAGCAACCCTGTCGACAGACTACGAATAAACTTTATTAAATGTAGAGAAATTCTGAACGCAGATGTCAATATAAGATTTCGTTTGTTCTGTTGTATCCTTGAGAGAAATAGATTTTAGCCATACTGCTCAACAGGATGTCATGACTGAATTATAAGTAAATTGTCGTATCCGGTCATCACAGTTCCGGATGCAGCACGTCCGTTTTTTTATTTAGTGTTTTGTTCTTAGATAGATCTCTCGCCGTTTCAGGCCAGTCTTAAGGGGCGGCCCTGCAGGTAGGGCGTAAGAATTGTACCTGCTGCCCCCATTGCAATATCGTAAGAGGCGACTACACTTGGGATCTTATCTTTTCTCTTCTTTCTTAACAACTTTCTTTTTCCTAATGTCTTCCTTGACAATGCCTCACTTTTGGCCTTTAGTTGAGCGTTCGCCGATGTGAGGAAGGTGTTGGGTTCTGTCCCCTAGCCGTGAAATACCAGAGTCTTTAAAAAATGGTAGTTGCTACTCCTGCTTAGCGCTCAGCATATTTGGAGTGGGACGACTGGTTGGCCCGTTGTCAGTATAATGTGACCGGGTGGGGTGTGCTGCTGGGTGTCTTCGGCAGTATGCTTCAATGAGATAGCACTTTAAATCGGCAAAAGTTCTGGCCTATCACAAGGAGACTTAACACGAACATACCACAGCCTCCCATAACACACATACGCACTCACCACACGCATACATACCGCACGCACGGGAGGCCGTCCTTAAATGACCTTAGATGTTAATAGGACGTTAAACAAAATAAACCAAACCAAAGTCTAAAGGGGACTTAGGTTTAATGATCACGGTGTAAAGATGTGTTTTACTGGCCGCCATTGTGATAAGAACATGTTGAAAAGTGTTAGTATCTATGGTTTGTATCCGTAATGCGATCTTGCCTGGTGATCTCCTCTTTCAGTTTTCAACCGATCCTTTTGACATGTGTCATGCTTGCTTTATGTAACTGTGTGTTCCTGTATGGAATTTTCATGTGATAGTTATGTTTGATGGCTACCACTCTTTGTTGATTTCTGGGTTTTTTTGTCCGGCTACCTCCAGACTTTGTTCGGCTATTTTGCCAAGTACGTAAAGCATTATCTGGTAGTGTGGCGCGTGCTAAGGTAATGTCACAAATATCTCCATATTAGCTTTCACTTCCTACCTACCTCAATTCTGAAACCGTTCTTTAAGTTTTACCTCATGATGTATCGGTATGTCCAATATCAACATTTGGCTGCTGATGTTGTGTTTAACAAAGGAAGTTTTAACCAATTGTAGGTTGTTCGTCTTCTGCACGAGGCTTAGCGTCCTCTCAACAGACATTTGATGGCGGTTTACAAGGGGAAAGCAAGAGAGGAAAACAGCTCGTAACGAAAAAGCAGAAAGCGTAAAAAAACATAGACCATCATAGTGACTGTCTAATAGAAACCTGGCTAAGAATTTTACCAGAATAAGGACACAAATCAATAGAGAGCTACACAACTCGCAAAGAAAAAAAGAAAAGGTAGAAAACAATGGCCCATCATAGTAGCTATCTATAGAAATATTATCCAGATGAAACACATGTCAGCATGTCACTGATCGCTTATGGTCGCTATACATTGTTTACTTGCTGCTTTTCTCTTCTCTATTATAAAACAGGCTAAATAATTTATGTAACGAATTTGACTGGCTTTCTTCCTCTGACAGATACTTAAACCGGGAGAATTGATATATCTAACATGATTATAGCTGTAAAAAGCAACCCTGTCGACAGACTACGAATAAACTTTATTAAATGTAGAGAAATTCTGAACGCAGATGTCAATATAAGATTTCGTTTGTTCTGTTGTATCCTTGAGAGAAATAGATTTTAGCCATACTGCTCAACAGGATGTCATGACTGAATTATAAGTAAATTGTCGTATCCGGTCATCACAGTTCCGGATGCAGCACGTCCGTTTTTTTATTTAGTGTTTTGTTCTTAGATAGATCTCTCGCCGTTTCAGGCCAGTCTTAAGGGGCGGCCCTGCAGGTAGGGCGTAAGAATTGTACCTGCTGCCCCCATTGCAATATCGTAAGAGGCGACTACACTTGGGATCTTATCTTTTCTCTTCTTTCTTAACAACTTTCTTTTTCCTAATGTCTTCCTTGACAATGCCTCACTTTTGGCCTTTAGTTGAGCGTTCGCCGATGTGAGGAAGGTGTTGGGTTCTGTCCCCTAGCCGTGAAATACCAGAGTCTTTAAAAAATGGTAGTTGCTACTCCTGCTTAGCGCTCAGCATATTTGGAGTGGGACGACTGGTTGGCCCGTTGTCAGTATAATGTGACCGGGTGGGGTGTGCTGCTGGGTGTCTTCGGCAGTATGCTTCAATGAGATAGCACTTTAAATCGGCAAAAGTTCTGGCCTATCACAAGGAGACTTAACACGAACATACCACAGCCTCCCATAACACACATACGCACTCACCACACGCATACATACCGCACGCACGGGAGGCCGTCCTTAAATGACCTTAGATGTTAATAGGACGTTAAACAAAATAAACCAAACCAAAGTCTAAAGGGGACTTAGGTTTAATGATCACGGTGTAAAGATGTGTTTTACTGGCCGCCATTGTGATAAGAACATGTTGAAAAGT
This sequence comes from Pecten maximus, assembly GCF_902652985.1. NCBI lineage: Eukaryota > Metazoa > Mollusca > Bivalvia > Pectinida > Pectinidae > Pecten > Pecten maximus. The sequence continues at coordinate 16,842,827 of NC_047031.1, read as the reverse complement.
GTTATTATCTATAGTTTATATCCGTAATGCTATCTTGCCTGTTGATCTCCTCTTTCAGTTTTCAACCGATCCTTTTGACATGTGTCATGCTTGCTTTATGTAACTTTGTGTTCCTGTATGGAATTTTCATGTGATATTATGTTTGATGGCTACCGAACTTTGTTTATTTCTGTTTATCTCCTGACTTTTTTCTGGTATATTTTCCAAGCACGTAAATCATTCTCTGGTAGTGTGCCGCGTGCTAAGATAATGTCAAAAATATATCTATATAAGCTTACACTACCTACCTCAGTTCTGAAACCGTTCTTTAAGTTTTATCTCATGGTTTATCGGTATGCCCAATATCAATATTTGACCAATCGTAAGTTGTTTGTTTTCTGCATGCGGCTTAGTGTCCTCTCAACAGACATTTGATGGCGGTTTTCAAGGGGAAAGCAAGAGAGGAAAACAGCTCGTAACGAAAAAGCAGAAAGCGTAAAAAAACATAGACCATCATAGTGGCTGTCTAATAGAAACCTGACTAACAATTTTATCAGAATAAGGACACAAATCAATAGAGAGCTACACAACTCGCAAAGAAAAAAAATAAAAGGTAGAAAACAATGGCCCATCATAGTAGTTATCTATAGAAATATTATCCAGATGAAACACATGTCAGCATGTCACTGATCGCTTATGGTCGCTATACATTGTTTACTTGCTGCTTTTCTCTTCTCTATTATAAAACAGGCTAAATAATTTATGTAACGAATTTGACTGGCTTTCTTCCTCTGACAGATACTTAAACCGGGAGAATTGATATATCTAACATGATTATAGCTGTAAAAAGCAACCCTGTCGACAGACTACGAATAAACTTTATTAAATGTAGAGAAATTCTGAACGCAGATGTCAATATAAGATTTCGTTTGTTCTGTTGTATCCTTGAGAGAAATAGATTTTAGCCATACTGCTCAACAGGATGTCATGACTGAATTATAAATAAATTGTCGTATCCGGTCATCACAGTTCCGGATGCAGCACATATTAAAACGGGTTTTGGTCGAAGGGAGAAACGTACTGTTGGTTTATTAATTATACTGTAAGAAATACATCGGCGAAAACATGACAGTAAATGTAGGTCAGGTTATGAAGCTGCTCATACTTTCAGGATGGTTGTCTCGTTTGATGTGTTTTTCAAGGACAAAGTTCTATACATACATAAAGGGTTTATGTTATGAAGCGTTATAAAATTTGCAGATGGCGGAAGAAGATAACAATTTAAAGTAACGATTCATTGCTTACATGGAAATAGAATAATATTACTTATGTCATAAACCGTTGTAAATTTATAATAAATATTCATAAATCATGATATAATATCCTGTGTATGTATACCTATAAACGGGATGGATTCATGGTATGAAGATGGATGAATACTGAGAAACATATGACATATATATAGAGGATATCTAACAGTGTCTTCAGTAATACCAAATATATTTCACGAGTGGGGCTAATATTTTGATATTTTTCACGAGTGCGCAGCACGAATGAAAAATATCAAAATATTAGCCACACGAGTGAAATATATTTGGTTTTACTGAAGACACTGTTAGATATTCTGTTTATTACATTTTTTATCAACGAAAACCCTACCCCGTATGCTAACTAGGACTACAGCGATAATTTGTAAACAAAAAAAGTAGTTTCCCCTGTCCAGGTGCTGACATATATGTCGGGCTTTCTGATTGGTCAATTATTTTGGTATTTTCTAATCATTAATTTGATTGGTCAAATCAGCAAAAGTGATATTTTTCACTAGTGAAAAATATGATATTCTTCATTAGTGAAAAATATCACTTTTATAGAATGAATAATTTTTGATATTTCACTGGTAAAAATGTAATAAATCACATTCTCTCTACCCCAGTCTTGTCAAAACGAATATTATGTTGTATTATGTGTGACTGCTGTACAAATCTTCAAAACAGGTAAATTATTTTCCGAATTCTTTAGTGATGTGTTATATGTATTGTAATACAACAGTTGTTAATTTTGCTCTGTTGTCTTTCAGATATGTTCCCGTACGCAGACATGCAGCCCGCCAAATGGGGTTGGTGGATCAAAGAATGCGCAACTCCCATCGTCGTTCTAGTCGGAATTATTGGAAACTGTTTAAGCTTTGCCGTAATGAAATCTCGAAATCTTCGTAAAAAGTCGTATAGCCATTTTCTCTGTGCCCTAGCTGTGTTTGATAGCCTGACTCTGATTGGTCGACAGGTGACCTTGGTGGATGAATTGTATAACTATCTTGGCATTGGACACAGAAGTGTGTTCTACCATTTTAACGACGCTGCCTGCAAAACCTACAATTTTATGGAACACATGTGTTATTTGATGTCATCTTGGTTAATCGTATGTATGGCAGCAGAGCGAGTAGTCGCAGTCTGTCGGCCATTTAAGAAAAGCGTTCTGCGGACCCAGACCGGCGCCGTAGCTATTATCTTCTCACTGTTTGTGATATTATCTTATACCCAGGTATTTCGGTTCATAATGATAGGTAGTTACATGAATACCTGTCAAGCAATGCAGTCTTTTATCCAGCTGTATGTGAATTTACATATTTATCTATATCAATTTACTTTGATTTTCATTCTTCCATTTCTTCTTGTTTTAATCTTCAATACCATGGTTCTTTACCAGATTTATCGAGTGAGAAGAGAAGCTAGTAGCGATTCGAGATCTCGCGTGGTCGCGAGAACACACAAGACTACGTTTATGCTGCTTGCAATATCAATAATATACATCATTACTATGCTCCCTCTTGTCATCATTTCAATCTGCACTCACATAGCGCTTCACAGCGGCAAGCCAATCCTGGAGGTACAAATGATATTGATATCTATACAACCTTGGAACGATCTTCTATCTGTTGTTTCGTTTGTAAATTATGGAATCAATTTCTTCATCTACGTTGTTTCCGGTCAGTCCTTCCGGTTCGAGCTTCGCCGGATGATTTTTTCAAAAGAAAGGCACATTTCGACGAGTGGGACCCGGACAAGGGAAGAAGTCATGAAACTGCAATGACGTCATGTGATAATGTCCTGGCCTGCCGCTACGTTAATACAGATTACTTCAGAAACAAAGGCGGGAACCGGAGCAGTCATATCCTCTGTATGACCGACCATTTAAAGGATGAAAACACCGAACGCAACCATTATGTTTTATTACGTGCGTTCTTTGTTTTTAAGAACCTGTCAATTTTGGATTATTGACATCAGTAACATTCAAATCTTATCGGTTTATTATGATAAATTCGATAATCATCATTACGTGTGAAGACAGACGGAATCATTTCATCGTGAACAAAAGACGTCCTGATGAACCAGCTGTCAGTATAATATGACCATGTGGAGTGTCACGATACCGTGTCTAGATGTGACATTTCAGTGTGATGACACTATAAAAAAAATCCGTCAGTGGCCGCGTAATTCACTGACACCGTCCGTAAATGACCTTACTGTGTTAATAGGACGTTAAACACTACAAAACAACTAAGCCAAAACTATATATGAAATTGAAATTGATGGAAGATGTGAAGGGTTTGAGGATGAATAATTACGGGAATCAAATGTTAATTTATATCCCAAATGATTTTTAAGTGAAGTATTTGTTATCACCTTGAAATTATACAAATCATCAAACAGCTAGGAAATTAAGTTTAAACTGTTTTATCCTGGCCACTTGTGATTGTGTTGTTTTCCCTATAGACAAAGAGAAATGTTTAAAACAGTTTTAATAATGTGATAAATTAGCATCACGTATTCACATCCGTTTATGTAATGTTAACATAAAACAAATGTCTATTAACTTAAATAGTCTTATCAATTTTTAAAAGAAAGGATTCTTAAAGTAAGATTGGTGCTTTATTCTCAAAGCACATATCACATACTCCATTTATTGCATATAGCTATATATAACTTATTTCGTTTCATAAGAGAGGACTACAGAATTGAAAAGGAAAGTACCTAAAGTTTGATTTGTGCTAAATTCTCAAAGCAAGTATTGCATAATCCAAATATATCATATAGCTATATATAGCTTAATATTTCTAGAGGAAAGGACTACAGAATTATGATAAGTTTCTAAGTTAGATCTGTGATGTATCATCATATCACGTATTGCATGCTGTATATATATTCAATCGAGTTATATCCAACTTCATTTGTTCCATAGGAACTGGTTTTAAGGAAAGATTATCATATCACATATTGCTTGCTGTAGATACTCAACAGAGCTATAGATAACTATCATTCGAAAGGGAAGGAAAGTAGAATGAACGGAACGATTCCCATATCACTTGCTCTTTATACCAAACAGAGCTAAATATAACTTTTTGTTCCATAGGAAAAAATAATAGAATTTAAGGAAATACAACATGTTCCACTTATCAAATACAGAGTCAATGTAAATACTTAAGACTGGTTGTAATAATGAGGACGTCTTAACAATCTGAAAACACACAATTATTGTATATAAACATGTGTACATATATGTATTTGATGTTCAAAGTGTATATTTTAACAAGTCTGATATATATATGTTTTATAAATGTAAGAGTTATATATTTATTGTTTCATTCTCGGAACATTCGTATCGACTTCGCAAAAGCAACAAACATATTATGGACTCATTGGTTCTGAATGTCATTTCAATTCAATTTTATTTAACTTTAGGCCTTACAGCCCGTCAGTATAAATACATGTATAACAACAAAACAATAAACATAACACGCATATGTCGTAATTATTAATTATACACATGTAATAGTGGTGGCCCTAGTGGCCGATTCCACCCTAAATAGTAGAGCCACACAGTTGGTCTGAACTAGTGGTCCAAAAGGGCCGTTCATAATTAATAGTTTGAAAAACAAAAACAAAACAAAAAACCAGTAAAACATGTTATATATGAAATATGAAATAATTAGATTAAAGATGTTATATCGCCGACAAAGAACAATTCTGATAGACTGGTAACTAGAATGGACATTTGTATATGTCTATTTAGCACCAAAAATAATACTTTAATGTATTACCACACTCCGCCAGTTTAAGCTTCCCTTTTACAGCGGGTACGGGACAGCTCAGTCGGTTAGAGTACCGGTCACGTGACCTCAGATGAAGGTCCGACGTTCATGGTTCGACGCTTCCTACCTGTGTCAGTTTGTTTCTCGGGAAGCTGAGAAATAGACGGATCTATGCAGTCAGGGAAGAGTCCTTCGGCAGAATACTTTACCCTTACAACGCTGGTTGGCATGTGACGAGATTCCCGAATGTTGTTCAGTGAGGAAGTTGGCAACTTCTACAAGAATACCAACCCTAAAAATGACATTGGCTCTTCACGGGTCGATAAACCAAGCAATCAAACAAGTAATCACTTTTTCATCTTTGTAACTTTAAGGTGAATAGAAAACGACAAATCGAAGAAATTCTTTCGTATTCCGCCACGGTATATTTTGTATGCAAATATCGGCGAAGCAGCATCTTTAAGTAAAGTATTTTTGTATATCATGCACTGAAAAATAATTAATAGAAAAAGTTCAGCGGGGTAAAATCTAAAGATATGGATAATAGGAAACCCGTCGGTTAATATTTCATTCTACAAACAAAATATCAAAAGTCATCGCCTGAATTAAAAACAAAACATGACCATTCACTACATGTGAGGACATTAATTACTACAACTTACGACCAATAAGAATGATACTTTCAATTCACTGCATCCACAGTTATAGATTTGTCCTTGGTCGCAAATATATTTTAGCTACAACCGATACTTTTGTCAGGTGCGAAACTATCAAATATCTGTTATGGAACAAACAGCCTATATTGAGACATATTCATACCCACTAACACTAGCTCTGGGATTAGGAAACCGAAATGGTTTTATTTGTGTTATGAAAGCCTCTCTGATATTTTAATTGCAATAAATATTATTCATACTATACCTCCCACTTGTGTTGTTCAGGAGAGTGAACTTGGGGTCCCAAAATCCCGGCACTTCCCTACTTGTCCTTGACAATAAAATGTTGCTGTTTCTAAAATTCCACATTTACTACCGACCGGTTGTCTGGGACTGGAGATGTGTGCTGTTTGAGGAGAGATAAGAGGCATAACGAGCAATGTATATTAACAGAATTTCGTACCGTGAACGTTTGTACTTAATGGTAGTTTTGTTGTTTTTATCTTGGTGCTTTAAAGTGATTACTCAAGTTGTAGATTTCATACAGTAATTACATTTTATCCTATCACTTTATCGATATCTTCGTATGATAACGTTGGATGAAACGCCATGCACGAGATTTGGTCACTGTCAAAGTACATGTAAATATTTAGCAGAAATCGTATTTTGCGGATGTAGTAGCATTGTAGAATTATAATACATTTAAATAGTAACATTAATTTACTTATTCAGGTTGTTTCGTTGCCCTTGCGATAATCTGTTTAAATAATGTAGGAAAACACTGAAATTAAAGCGCTTCAAAATTTGTTCATTTAGAGTATTCAACAGCAAACACAAAAAAAAACATTGGCTAGGTTTAATACTGGGAAAACTGTAAATACACTCTAGATATTTTACGGTGATTATAAATACCAGAGTTTCATAATCACACGATATTTCATTGGCTGATAGGACATGTTTACTACAAACATGGCTGTGAGTTCTCGTGACACCGAAACTTGGCACATTGCATGTCCCTCGTAAGATACCCTAAAACATTGTGTATTCATTTATTCATTTATTCATTTATTTATTTATTTATTTGTATCTTCGTGTTAATCTTGCCTTTTCGTGTGCTTTTATATTCAACCCAATTAACAAAACGGTATCGTATTACTTACTATTGTTGTCTGTTGGTCGAAATGTTCGCGGCTTAAACAAAGGCTTGAAGCAACAAAAATAATGCATGTTTAAAAGATATGACGAAAAATACCACTTTTCTTCGTTGATTTAAAGTATAAAACTTTATTTTAGCGAAACTAATTTTATCCCCGAAATTAACGAAAATCTTAACACTTTAATCTACATTGTTGGAAAGACTGTCGTCATGCCCATTCGATAAGGAGTTGTCAAACAATTCCACCTTATCGACAAATGTGTAACGTGTTGATCATCGATATTAAGGCAACATTCCATCGACAGTTGAATAGTCCAATGAATGACCTTAATGAACCCCGAATTAATGAAGAAACGCGATGAATGTCCATCCTTTGTGAAATTCTCATTTATGCTCATTAGTTACAATATTGTTGAATGACAGCTCGTAATCCATTGAAACTGTGTCTCTCGTCGGATGTTTTTAAAGAAAACATTAAGGTCTTTAATTATTCTAACCATGCAATGTCGGCTATGATAAGGATAGTTTAAATGTCTAAAACAGCGAAATGAGGAGGCCAAATGGACAATTGTCGAAAGGAATCATTTTCAACATCGAATACAAAATTTGAAATTAAAGCCCCTAGTTAGTTTGACATTGATAGATATAGCTGCCTTTAACTATTGAGAAATAAGACCTTCCTAGTAATGTAATATCCAGTAAAGTCCCGAAAGGGAGTGGGAGGGGCTAAAATATGACAGGTGACACCTAAATGTTTGTGTCTAACGATGGTCTCGCGTTATACAGAAGAGTCAGAATGACACTGATCATGTAACATGAAGATGCATTACAGTATTAGTTAAGCAGTTTAAATCCTAATTAATAAGATCTTTTATTTGATAACAAAATTGTCTAAATAAATAAATGGATGATCTACGAACAACACTTCATTCGGCATATTCCTGATTAACTTCTAAAACAAACAGCAGAGGGGGAAACCCATTGGAGAATACAGAGATGACAACGAAACCGTCATTATTATGCCAAATCAATAATACTACAGCAGAATTCGAGCAAAAAGTATATATTTTTTATTTGAGACCCGTAGATAAAGTACAGGGAGAGTAATACCACTTGTTGTTCCGAAGGTAAAGGTATGAGAGCTATTCAAATAAGGTTTACAGTATTTAGAGACTACTTCAGATTGTGTGTTCCATGGAATGTTATACCTGAGGATAGGCCAAACGAGAATGCGCTGTATTGTATTAGTATTGTTAGGATTAAATCTGTAAGGTCATGTGTAAGGTCATGTGTAAGGTCATGTGTAAGGTCATGTGTCATCAATGACGCCGAAGACGCTAACTCTTCCGAAACTCATAGCATTATTCTTTTACATGCGACTTAATGTAAATATACTGATGAGTTCGCGGTTGTTTTTTTTTAACTACAGAATGTTAACAAGACGTTTTTTGTGAGAAATGTTTTATCCACGAACTAGGTCCGATTGGAACAACCGCGAAAAGATAGCCCCGCGAGATTTAACAACTATACAGTATATTTCGTGTTATCAATTTAGGATAACGATGCGATATTACAGCAATTAACATGAGAATAATTGCAAGGCTATCAGTAACAACATCTAGCGCAATTAAAATGACGGATTCCTCTGAATAGCGCTAGAGATGGTACCTAAATGCGATGATTTGGAGGTCAGTCAAATTCATTGACTTCGTCGACAGGCGCCATCCGGGGTTTACATTCAAATGAGGAATTGTTTGACGTAATATTGAGGTAAAAATATCCCAAATCATTTTTGTCATCTAATCAATACACCTTAACTTGATTTAGATATATAGACGGCCATTCAATAAGCGTGGTTTTGAATGTCTTGACAGCCCAATGTCATATCAGATACTTCCTTTATCATAAAATCATATTTTTCACACTTTTTTATTGGCTAAAATAGTGCCACATGATTCCAAATAAAAAGGCATTAACGGGCCGTGCAAACAAAAGCGGGTAAAACCTTTGAGTGACTAGGTGTTTCTAAAAATAGATTGCTTATGAATCACCTCCCCTTAGTAGTATCCAACAGTGTGAAGTATCTTACCCGCTATCGAAACACGACAAACAATATATTTGAGAATAAGTTGTTCAATACAATAAATCAAAAGTATACAAGAAGATTGGTAATAAGCTCAGAGCTTAGGTAAAAAGCAATAAAATCGATTGTTAGGATATCAAATTATCGTAAGAAGTATTTTGTTTTATGTTGTATTTCAATGTATCTTTGCTTTTGATTGTGTAGTCTTTAAAAGATATAACGAAATTTTACAATTGCTTCACAAATAAATTCTTATCATTTAATGTACAAGTGTTTCCTACATTCATTGCGTGATTATTGACCATCAACACAGTCATTTTACAATAAAACGTGTGTAGCCCTTTGATGTCGGTCAATACATTGAAAATATCTACCAGAGTCTTCAGTAATACCAAATATATTTCACGAGTGGGGCGAATACACGAAATATATTCTGTATTACCGAAGATACTGTTAGATGTTCTCTATATATTTACCGACATCAAAGGGCCATAATTTTTATAGCATAATATACCGGATAATTTTTCCTAATGTCCTTTGTAATCAATGTTTTGATTGGTCTAATCATGAAAAAGCAATAATTGAAAAAAAAAATTTGTTACTAGTGAAAAATACCGCATTTTATATTGAATATTTTTTTAATTGAATATCTTTCTATATTTCAAAGGTAAAAATGTAATGAACGGTTTCTATTGTTTTCCATTCGCCCTCGGTTAATATTGTTTTTAGGTTAAGAAAATCATGTATCGACCTTATCAAAAGGCTATAGTTGTATATTTCTATGATACCACACGTCCAAGACACTGCATAGCTGAACAGGTTTATTTCCTTGAGCGGCCCGGATATGATGTACTCCTATGGAATATCTACATCAGAAGAGTCACTTCAATAGCTCTAAGGCCCTACTAAAGCAGAAGATTTAATCTAAATACCAGCAAGGCGGACATATTGGAATCAAATTTGTCTACATATCAGACAGGATTGTCCAGCCAAGTTTGTACTTTAATGTCTTAATCATTAAATATCCCGGCGGAAATCACACCAACATCTCCATCCGTGCCAGACTTCCAATTAAAGCTGTCCAAATCTCATACGGATTGAATTGAAGTAACTAGCCCGAGGGACATGTTGAAGTAAGAATCCGTCTTCACTTTACAAAACTGCTGGCAAATTTATCAGCATGATACAGCCAAGCGCCATATGCATTTCGGTGCATTGCAAATTAATGTAAGAAACACGTAAAGGCAAGGTAGTTTCCTTCGGCATAGAGAAGAAATATTTCTGTTAAAGGATGTTTTCAAACAAATAATCTGTATGTAAAATATATTTGATATTGAAATGTACTTAAAACATGATGTGAATGACCCGTCAGGTTGATATTCTAAAACTTACGGTTCCTTGCTATTTAGGAGACATTGATGATCGTCTGTCTCCATTGCAACAATTAGGATATTATTTTTTTCCCTTTCTGTCTCCCGTTCAGTCTTTCTGTGTTTTCCTCTATGGGTGTCTCCTTGACATCCGTCCTCATATGACCTTGGCTATTGCTGTCTCCTTGACACCCGTCCTTATATAACCCTGTTTTTTTGTCTCCTTGACACCCGTCCTTATATAACCCTGGTTGTTGGTGTCTCCTTGCCACCCGTCCTTGTATAACTCTGGCTGTTGGTGTCTCCTTGACACCCGTCCTTGTATAACCCTGTTTTTTTGTCTCCTTGACACCCGTCCTTATATAACCCTGACTGTTGGTGTCTCCTTGACAACCGTCCTGATATAACCCTGTTTTTTTGTCTCCTTGACACCCGTCCTTATATAACCCTGGCTGTTGGTGTCTCCTTGACACCCGTCCTTGTATAACCCTGGCTGTTGGTGTCTCCTTGACACCCGTCCTTGTATAACCCTGGCTGTTGGTGTCTCCTTGACACCCGTCCTTGTATAACCCTGGCTGTTGGTGTCTCCTTGACACCCGTCCTTGTATAACCCTGGCTGTTGGTGTCTCCTTGACACCCGTCCTTGTATAACTCTGGCTGTTGGTGTCTCCTTGACACCCGTCCTTGTATAACCCTGGCTGTTGGTGTCTCCTTGACACCCGTCCTTGTATAACCCTGGCTGTTGGTGTCTCCTTGACACCCGTCCTTGTATAACCCTGGCTGTTGGTGTCTCCTTGACACCCGTCCTTGTATAACCCTGGCTGTTGGTGTCTCCTTGACACCCGTCCTTGTATAACCCTGGCTGTTGGTGTCTCCTTGACAACCGTCCTTGTATAACCCTGGCTGTTGGTGTCTCCTTGACACCCGTCCTTGTATAACCCTGGCTGTTGGTGTCTCCTTGACACCCGTCCTTGTATAACCCTGGCTGTTGGTGTCTCCTTGACAACCGTCCTTATATAACCCTGGCTGTTGGTGTCTCCTTGACAACCGTCCTTATATAACCCTGGCTGTTGCAAGGACGTTAAGCTCCAAAAAAAACAAACCTTCCCATAAACATTATTGAAATGTACGACCATTCTTTAAATCCCATGACATTTAAATACTGGGTAGTAGTTATATTCCGTGGCGCTTATGTTTCGCGGTTGTCCCAGTTGGATTTTTTTCGCGGGTATTAAATTTCGCGCAACCACACTTTCTAAATATTCTGCAGTTTACATTTCTATATGATAGGTATTGACTTTAAAATTACCCAAATGAAACCATTGTCGATATAAAGGAAGATAACAAGATGTAGGACGCCTGTTTTTATTTTTGTAATGTTGACGAATATGGACACTTAAACTTTGAACATTGCATTATGTTAAGGAATGTTTGTAAAATCTATACCATTTTCCTTTTCCTAGGACACGCTCTAGATTTAGTACAATCACAACGCATGTGTTGTTAATATGTAAGTCAAAGTTTGTCAGATTACATGTACATAACATCAATACAAATGTATTTTGTACTTATATGATTATTACATTCATAAATTTGTTGCATGACGATCCATTTAATTGATTCACTTTATATGTATGTATATGAAACTAATTATTGAACAGACTTTTTTATTTATTACACAATGTCAATGTGTCCCAACTTGTACATCGTCCCTAAATATATTGTAAATATACACATGTTAATATAATGTAATTAGCAGGTATTTTCGCTCTAGTTTGAAACATGTATCTATCAGACGTCCTAGAGAAGAACAGTGACGTAGCAAAAATTGTTGCTACGTCACCAGAATAGTGGAAAGGAATGACGTTCTACACGTTTGTACTTATTACAGAGGTATGGTTAATAATAGACCATATGTTGTGATTTTTTTGTTTTTAAGGCTGGAAAATTGTTTTGCCCGTAATTTATAAATGATGTTCTTGTAAAATATTTTTGTATATAGCATGTCAGAGTATACAACATGGCATCTGTAATAAAATTATAATTATATGTGTTTACGAAATGAACTGGGAATAAAATTTCTAATGAAGCTTGTGATTAGTTTATTATTTTTTAACCACACCATGATTTTTCTATTCCATATATTTTGTTTAAACAATTGACATAGGTATATATACATTATACATACAGTTAACTATATTATTCAGTACACATACGTACATTCAGGTCAAGAGATAGTAAAGTACGCATGTTGCTTGATATACCTATACAGAATGCATAGTAACGTTTTATTACTTTTAGAATAAAAAAAATGTGTACACATGTATTTGCAAAAGGAAAAGTCTGTATCAAATTCACCTATATATTCCTTGAACAGGAACAGCATCAGAACAATGTAAGCAGTTCTTGAGATGTAGTTTTTAGCTTCTACTTCCAATACGTTACTGTGTATCATCCAATAACGAAAGTGTCCCCTGTTGTAGCTTATAGAAAAGTTCTTAAGATGATTATAACTATGTCTAGATATAATTACCCAGGCAAAGATTCGCCTATTACAGAATAAGGTATTTTGGAAATAATAAAATGTCTTGTCCTACATAATTCCTTGCTTAATAGACTAGATTAATATCAATGACCTCTTGTTAGCTTCATACATAGCAATCTACTTACTGTACGATAATTCCTGTCCTTTCGCCGCCAATCTCTGTGACAAATTTGGCCATGTCTTCTAGAGTATTGACCATACTTTCATATATAGAACTAATTTCTCATCCCCTAATAATTCATGGGCCCTGGAGTGTCGGCAGCTTGTCAGATATATACATAATGATGATCCCAGGGTGACGTATACGATAATTGAGGACAAGCTATTTTGGGTCCATTAATGGACATTTTTGGTCGTATCTGTAAAATATTTGATACCGATGAAATAATACCTGATGTAAACTAGGTCAATTGGTACTAAGGATGTGGAAAAGGAACGACACACAGACAGGATTTGGAAATATTTTCAATATTGTAGCTATCGTTCCTTTCAAACATATTACATAATATTATTTTATCCGTGCATTTTGGGGGCCCCGGTGACCGAGTGGTTAAGGTGTCTTGACACTTTATCACTAGCCCTCTACCTCTGGGTTGCGAGTTCGAAACCTACGTAGGGCAGTTTCCTGGTACTGACCGTAGGCCGGAGGTTTTTCACCGGGCACCCCGGCATTCCTCCACCTCCAAACCAGGCACGTCCCTAAAATGACCCTGGCTGTTAATAGGACGTTAAACAAAAGAAAAACAAACAAACAAACCATACCTTTTGTAGATGTTTCTAAGACCCCCTGTATAAGACATTTTCTTGATAAATATGACTGTTAATATTGACACATGCTGTCTAGTAGAGAGTCACAGTGGCAAAAAAGACGAATCATCACAAAGAATAATCGAAACTTCCTTGAAGATTTTACACGTGTTCTACCATCAGCTGTTGTCATATTTGTGAGCTCAGGGGAAAAAATGACGATTTTTAATTGTGTGCGGGTGTTTGCTTTTTGTCGTACATCTCATGATCAACAAACATCAGTACATCCGGGCATTCTCATTTTCCCAAGTGAGCCAATCATCAGGGAAGCAAAGCCATCAGACATACATACAATCTAATATATTATAATAAATTCAAATAAAACATAAAAATAAAAGGGGGTATTAATTGTCATTATCATCAGAGACATATATAGATATATATATCTGTTATAATGATTAATCGCCAACTTCCGCTATGAACGCGTACCAGGAAGCATATTCTCAGTACTTACATATCGTTTAAGAAAATATCGCAAATATAGGGGCATATGGATAACATATATCATAAGTTTGAAATGAACAACAGTTAGATACGGTGTGAATACACCAATTACTACAAATCTTTTCAAACCCACCTCCGAAGTACCAATATCCGGTGTACGGGTACCGGGGCATATGGATAGCATATATCATAAGTTTGAAATGAACGATAGCTAAGCACGGGGTGAATACACTAGTTACTACAAATCATTTCAAACCCAACTCCGAAGTACCAATATCCGGTGTACGGGTAGACATAATGAGGGTGAGCCGAAACTGAATTAAACTGAATATAAGACAAGCCGTTATCTGAGTTATATAAGCCTTATATCGCATTATATTCCACTGTAAACAAGTCTTTGTGTTTTAGTGGCCTGTGTACGTATTATCAGACAAAGTGCAGGCATTCTACCTTCCTTCCGGAAAATCACCTTCCGCATCCGGCTCTTCTCGCATATTTCCTCCCGCGTTTCCTGTTCTTGTCAAGGGTCGTTTTACTGTCGACGTTTTGCGCTGTTCACTAAAAAACGCATAGTCAAGAGTAGTATTTGACAGATACTATGTTTCTTCCATTTCAAATGCAACGCGATAGGCGAAAGTAGTTAATTAGCAAACGATCGAAAAGGTAAATTGAATTAATTCGTACATTTTAAATGTTACCCAATAAAATGGATGAAACGGGAATTCAAGACCGAATGCGTTATTCTACAGACTATGAACGTTTTAATTATTTGTTGATTTTATGTATGATAGGATTGCTTCGATCTATTTGATGGCGATTAAATAACGTTTGGTGTTACAACTGTATACGTTCATAACGTGCATAGAACCCTATCCTATAATCTACGGTTTGTCATGCTTTATAGTCCCATCACCATAAGCATTATACAATTATTGCATTTTGTTGAGGTCTACACGAGACGACTATACAGACCTGGTGAAGAGTTTGTTCATCGAGGCCGCAGGCCGAGGTGAACAAACTCCTGACCAGGTCCGTATGATCTCGTGTACACTGAACACAAAAGGCAATAACTGTTTTGTAATATGGCCAACTAAAACAAATAAACAGAAAAAATGTCAAGGCTCCTATCCTTGACTGGATCGAGTCATAGGATTTTTTTCATTCATTTTAGTTGGCCATATCACAAAACAGTTATTGCCTTTTGTGATCGGTGTACACGAGACTCTACGGACCTGGTCAGGAGTTTGTTCACCTCGGCCTGCGGCCTCCACAAAATGCAATAATTGTGTTATATTGAAGATGCAGACCACGTAGAATCAAGACAATTGTAATAAGGCTACTATTATTGTATAGCTGGTATTATTCGTTGGTGATTTAATTCCACGGTCGATCATTGGATATAAAGCACGAAAATAAACACACAGGGAATGTCTATATCTATATGATATAGATAATATGTATATATATTATTTCAAACAAATGTTTACTGTAGAATGTTCACAAGTCGTCGTTGCGCGAAAATCATTACCCGCTAAATAGGCGCGACAAGCACAACCGCGAAATATCAGCCCCGTAAAAATTTACAATTGAACAGTACATTCTTGTATTCAATTTATTCCACACATCTCCTGGCTCGATTATTTACCCTGTACAAATCGCAAAGTCTTGCGGGGAGAGTGTATACTCGTGTGTTCGAGACCGACAGAGATTTAAGTGAGCTGGACGATGAAATTATTTCTAATGTGTACCTGTAACGTGCACAGCGGGACAACGGAGCGGTCGTCAATCCAAGAGCTGACCACGTTCGACGTTGCTTAACTAGCAAGCTAGTGGACTATGCAGCTGAAATGCATAAGCATCACATGCCTCACAGACATCACAAACACGCACAATATAAGTCTCTTTTTATATAGTGAATCACCGACTGTCAAATTTATCGACATTGTGTGAGACAAGCTGATATACACAAATTCAGAACCCGGATACAGTTGACACAAGATGATATAGAGTATCTTAGAAAACTTTCCGTTTATTGTTTTATCTGTAAAGTTCCAGAAGTAGTATTGAAAAGTTGAATTATGGAACTCCAAATGGCGTTGGAACACTATCTAACACCAACTCCCGAGAAATATCTCGTCTTTTTAAACATCGAACCCCATTACAAAGACGATGGTTTTACTTTCCAAGAAAGGCAAGAGGTGGTATCTATAGGATGATTGAATTTCCGGATGACATCATTTTTCATAAGTGTGGTGACAAGTTCATTCAGCGGTCTATTATATTGGTAAATTCACCGGAATCACACGAATTGATAAACCCGTCGGAATCACACAATGGATAAACATACCGGAATCACACGAATTGATAAACCCACCGGAATCACACGAATTGATAAACCCACCGGAATCACACGAATTGATAAACCCACCGGAATCACACGAACTGATGAACACACCGAAATCACACGAATTGATAAACCAACCGGAATCACACGAATTGATAAACCCACCGGAATCACACGAATTGATAAACCCAACGGAATCACACGAATTGATAAACCCACCGGAATCACACGAATTGATAAACCCACCGGAATCACACGAATTGATAAACCCAACGGAATCACACGAATTGATAAACCCAACGGAATCACACGAATTGATAAACACACCGGAATCACACGAATTGATAAACCCAACGGAATCACACGAATTGATAAACACACCGGAATCACACGAATTGATAAACACACCGGAATCACACGAATTGATAAAGCCACCAGAATCATGCCAATGGATAAACCAACCGGAATCACACGAATTGTTAAACATACATGAATTATACGAAATGCATGTATCTTTGATTTGTGTATTTGGGTTGAACGTCCCCTTAACTGCCATAATTGGGCGAATTACCTTGGGGATAAAAATAATTAATGTAACACGAATATATATATATATATACGTGGCTACGAGCGGGGCGTCCATCTTGTTTCTCCTCAATAGCTGCCGCTGATCCCAAACTGTCGCCGAAGTAGGTTAATTGGATAGATGAAGGGATGATTATTTGTCATGGACTGGTATTTGTCACTAGAAATAAATGTTCATCTTAATCACAATCTCCTTGTTGTTGACATAACGCACCTGCCCCTGAATAATATATATGACCTTAAATATCAAACAACCAATAGATTATATTTATTTTGTAAATGAGAATCACACGTCCTTATTTTTATATAGAAACTTGCAAAAAGGTGAATAGCATCTCATTTATCTTGATTACAGGAATTTACATAAGGGCATTGTCGCATCACAATTATTATGACGCCATGAACGCAATAACATCTCAATAGAAATACCAGGTCAGTATCTCAAAATATTATCCTCCATGTGACCATGTCTTAGCCAATGAAAATTCATGAAAATCGGACCAGATATATAATATTGATGATTTGTTTGGTATTTGGTAATGATATTTTCCAATGATGGCGGCCGCTTTTTATAGTGCTATCACACTGGAGTTACCCATCTTGACACCATAGTATTCAAGCGTACAAACTAACTGTCGAGGTGAACGTCAAGCAGAGGGAAACAAGTACCAGTATAGACTTCGGTAAACCTCGGACAGGGGGAAGAGCTCAACGCCTTTCTGGCAGGGACGAACGCTCGGTAAAATACTAGGAGACAGAACCCAAAGACTTCCTCGAAGGAGTAAACGTTAAACTAAAGGCCAAGGGGACAGAGCACAGACTTCCTCGAAGGAGTAAACGTTAAACTAAAGCCAAGGGGGACAGAGTCCCAAACTTCCCTCGCAGGCGCGGGACAGGGACAGAGCCGAGTCTTCATCACAGGGGCGAATGCTCCACTAGTGACAAAAACGAGGCAATGTCAACCGGGGGGATATAAGGAAGAAAATACTGTTTAGAACGAAGAGAAAATATCATATCTCAAATTTAGTTGCGTCGTATGAATCATGAAATTGTAACACCAGGTACGATTCCTGCGCCTTACCTTCAGGGCAGACATGCAGGTGTATTGAAAAGAAACCTAAATATTAACGTAGGTCAAATGTTACAGTTAATTAAAATGCACTTTCCCTAGCCCTACATCCCTCTAACATCATTTGTAGAAAAACACGTGGTAGGATGGCATTGAACGTAATAACCTGTTACCATGGTTACCGATCTTTACATATAAATCAAAATGAATGACCTTTTATATTGTCATTACGGAGAGTCTCAATTATCGTCACATTAGTAGCAATTTGTTGTCGAAATGTCGCTTTCTGGTTTTTGTTTCATAAACTATTTTGCAGCTCATTCCATTTCGTTTTCACCAAATATCCAAATTTAGGGTCACGATGGCTAAAATTCTTGATAAACTACCGATGTGTTGTCAACATGATAGATCGCTTTCAGAAAGAAGGCGCTGTAATGTTCCTATAACGCGACTATTTATATTTCACTCGTGTGATCTATTGCAGCAAACTAACGTCAAAGAAGTTAGTGTCATTCGATTTAGCTTATCAGCTCCAAGGGCAAGTGAGTTTATCCCGTGGTGCACGTCCGACCGTGCCCTTTCTCTCTCCCTCCGTTCGACGTCAACTTTTTACTTTAAACAACTTCTTCTCAATAATCAAGAGGCTCAGAAACCTGATATTGGTCCTGTAGCATGCTGGGTTGTAAATCAACCAATTTTGTTCACGTGAATGACATTGGCCTACATTGAATGTCAAATAGGTCAAATACGCTAAACAACTTCTTCTCAATGACCAAGAGGCCCAATGTATGTGTTCTGATTTCACAACTGATCATAACCAAATATTTGCGATGCTTAATCCAATTTAAATAGACTTGTAATTTCCGCTCCTCTACGATACAGCATGTTACACTGGCGCAGAAATTACCAATGTATTTCTTATTAGCTTCATACGATACACAGACAGTAATACAATACGGCAAAAACCATAAAATTTAAATTTTAATGTGAAAAAGTAAGCAAATCACAAAAGAAATATCAAATTTATAGTTTTAAGTGTAACAACGAAGCGAAATTAGTTTTCTCGACATAGAAAGTAATATGGTGTACTAAAACTATATAAAATCATTTTTCTCGTGAAACAGTGATACAATACGGCAAAAACCATAAAATTTGAATTTTTATGTGAAAAAGTAAGCAAATCACAAAAGAAATATCAAATTTATAGTTTTAAGTGTAACAACGAAGCGAAATTAGTTTTCTCGGCATAGAAAGTAATATGGTGTACTAAAACTATATAAAATCATTTTTCGCGTGAAATTATAAATTTTGCTTGAAGCAGTACCTGTGCGAGAATGGAACAGAAATGTCGATGAAATAGCACGGGGTTGTTAAAAAGGAAAAATAAAGGAAGAGAAAGATAGAAAACTCTCCAACAATATATTTATTGGTCTATGGCGAGTCGTTGAGTGATCGTCTACCATTATCTTCAAGATGTACATTTTTATAAACGTTTAATCAGAACCATTGTGTTGACCTGAAATAACAACAGGACATGTATCTATTTATTCATATATTTAATTATCACAATATATCGGGTCAATTGCACCAGGGTTCGTATTCGAACCTCAAATTATGACGGTCCATATGGCTACCGGTCAATCGGGAACCGTTGGCACTTTCCGTAAACGAGAAAATACCCCGATGTATTTTCTCGTTTACGGAAAGTGCCGACGGTTCCCGATTGGGCTATCGGTATATTTTCATCGCCGGAAGTACAAATGTAACACGATTTAATACGATTTAATACGATAAATAATGGACGCAGGCTGTAAGCCTCTATGTCCATATCAATTGATATTACAATGTTTACAATGTGATATACATCTGGTGTGCAATGAGTTAATTTGTCCTTTTTCATATATATACACAAGTTATTTGTTGGTATTATCCCAGTGATTGTCCAGTGCAATTTCAAACTGTTTAACCTCCTCGGCATCTATAACATGTTGTGGCAAATTGTTCCAAACATCTACTACCCTGAAGCTGAAAAAGTTTTTTCTTATGTCTAGGTTACATCGTTTTTTGAATATTTTGTGCGAGTGTCCCCTTGTCCTGCTGGTGGTGTCCATTTGGAACATATTTGTTGTGACTCGCTCGTCATAAATATTCTTCACGATTTTAAAGACGTTGATTAGGTCACCTCTATTCCTTCGGTGTTCTAAGGTTGGCAGTTTCAGTCTCTGCAAGCGTTCCGGGTACGACAAGTTTTTAAAACCAGGTATGAGTTTTGTGGCCCTCCTCTGGACGTTCTCTATCAAATCGATGTCCCTCGTCTTATAGGGACTCCATACGCTTGAGGCGTATTCAATATGGGGTCTTACTAGTGCCTTAAATAATAGTTTGAACATCTTTTCGTCTAAATATGTGAATGTTCTTCTAATTAGTCCTAGAATACTATTTGCTTTATTCACTCCCAACTGGATATGGGTTCTAAAATTTAAATTTTCATCTACTGTCACTCCAATGTCCTTTTCAGATGTTATACTTTCTAGTTCTAATTTTTCACCCGTTGTTCCTGACATGTAATATAATCTTTTCTCTTTGGAGTTAATTGAGAGCACTTTGCATTTGTTTGGGTGGAATTTTAGTAGCCATTTTGCAGACCATTGTTCAAGTTTGCTCAGATCATTTTGCAGAATGCGATTCTAATGTAATAATAAGGCGGGTTACACACATTTTGATATGTCATCAAAATTTGCTTTCCAATACGACGCGAACAAGCTACATCTAGCTATCTAATCGAGGAACTACCACTAAAGTCTAAAGGAAGTTCGCACCAGTGGGGAGCCGATGAGATGACACGATATTCTCTGCAGAACAGTTAAAATTTTCTAGGCGCTGTTTTTTCGTGGCGCCGTCGCTTTTATTGACTATATTATCATATTATATTACTGTCATTTTAGTTTCTTGGTCTATAGATACATCTATTATCAAATTAATTTTTTTTTTTTCTGCATTTCAATTAAAAAGTAATTATCTGAGAATATCTACATAATAACGATACAGTAATTCTTACTCAAACTCGATCAAACGAGGGCAAATATGCATAAAATATATTAATTTGCATGGGGACCCTTGAAAGCGTACATAATACGACCAGGTGTTCCGGAAGATTAAGCGTCTTCTGATGCATGGAGGTTTCCCGCCGTACAGATCTAGGTTAAATCTCGGTGAATTAGTTTACACAAATTGAAAAATAGCGTGACAACATAACCGCTAGGGATACCAAAAATCAAGCCATGTTGTCTACCATAAACCTTTCTCATGGTCATTGTCGACCCACAGCTTTGCAAACCGTAATATGTTCAGATGTGTTAGAAGTATCTTCCGACATTAACGTGATACAGACCTCAGACCGAAAAACGTCTCAATCAAAATCGCTGTTATTATTCAACAACAAGAACGATTTCACGTGATCGATTTCCGACCGGATGCCGTGTCCTATTTAGTACGGGAAGATTTATTGGGTGTTATTATGTGACGTCACGTCCCGCGAAATGGTTTCCGATTATCTTCCTATCACCGGAAACAACTTTTACCAAATATATAACTCGATCTTGTCGATGCAAAATGTCTGTCCCAATATTTCCATTTGATTTCAAAGAGGATAATACCATTCAAGAATATTGTGCCTTGTTGCTATTTATGTAAATATTAATTACTGAAATACATTGTTTTCACGATTTACAACGTGATATTCGGTTCCCATCGTATGATCATAGAATATTATCAACAGGATTGTGTTACAATATATGTAGAACTTATAAATTAAATTGTTACCAAAATACAGAAAATTATTTCAAAGATAGGGTTAATCTTCTTTAATGAATGTCTACCGGAACATGTGTACGGAAGTGACTGTAATGTAACATGTGCATTGTAATAAATGGAGGCCACGCGAACAGATCACAGGGGCTTGCATATGAAATGGCAACTTTAAAAATCTTAGATATGGCAGGGGTATGGGTACTGTGGAACGTACAGGCCACTGTCATATCATTTTTTTAGATTAATATTTCATATGCATGCGCCTGCATGTGGTCAGACTTTGAATGTACATATGTACATTGTTTTATATCGTATACTTTGCAGTATCAATCATTGTGAGAATTCCAATCAAATTTGTATGAATACCAAGATACAGTTACCCAGTGTCTGATCCCTACTATAGAGTAATGTGTATTCCTCGTGAAATCTGATATCACAGACAACCGCAAGCTGTCTTGCTTGTATCCTTACCGGGCCCTTTTGCAACGATTGCTGAGATGGATAACATGCAACGGATAGCCTGCTAAAAAGGTTTCACGTCTCAAAAATACACTGACCTCTAACGGGATGATAATTATCAATACCACAAGCAAGCAAAATGACCCTGGTCGTTCGCGAGGCGATAAACCCAACAAACAAACATTGAGGGGATTACCAGGAATGACTTTGTTTTCTACAATGTTCCCTAGACAGTTCCTATATGTCAGTGTCAATTTCGCTTTATCAATAAACCAAACATCTCTAATACCTTCCTTTATTATTCTATAGAGCGAATGTTAAAATGTACAAAAATAAACACATCGTTTAATTATATCGTGAATTGCAATTGACAAAGTGTTGTTAAAATACCAAATGTGCCGGCAAGTAATTCTCGGAGGTGTCGCCGCTACATGTCAACATAACTAGGTCGTGTCATCTGTTAAAGGCACATGGTCGTCTCATCTGTTAAAGGCACACAGTCGTGTTGTTGTCATTGCGTTTTTAGATCACAAGGACGCGAGCAGTTATAAAATTCAAATTACACACAGACTGAAACAAATTCACAGATCCCAACATGACTAGGAATTATAACGTCAACGCACGCTTCCATAAAATAAAGAAACCTTGGAACACGTGTGTACATGTATACTGTGAGTTGGTGCCATATTACAGAGCACAAACGATATACCATGTTGTTTGTGTGTTGTTGGGTTTATCGCCGATGAACATTAAGGGTCATTTGGGATGGGTCTCCCTGTAGTAGTTGGTGACTACCTTACTGAACAACTTACGGGAGACCCGTCGCATGTCGTCCACAGCAATAAGAGTAAAGTGATTTAACCAAGGACACCGCCATGACAGCATTCGTGTTGTCATGGTGAAAACAATCTCTGTATATCGATAACACGTAATTCTGTATTAATCCTGGAATCAAAACAAAACTATAGAAGTTATATCGCACAACCAATATGATATTTAAGAGTGTGACGTTTCGATGATTAAACTGCTTCCTCCATCAGATTAATGACCTAAGCGAACTTACACTTGTGTGTGGTGTCCGAGATGGTAAAAGACTCGTCACACTTTTAAATAGCATACGGGTTGTGTGATATAACTTCTATAATACATTTTGTATTTACACTACAGACCCGAGGAAAATGAGTCAGAATATTAAAACATAAGTACAGAGCTGTACTATCAAATCTAATTAAAATTAGACTTGTAATTTCCGCTCCTCTACAATACTCTACGATACACTACAATACCCTACGATACACTACAATACTCTACGATACACTACAATACTCTACGATACACTACAATACTCTACGATACACTACAATACTCTACGATACACTTCAATACTCGTATTGCAGTGTATCGTAGAGGAGTTGAAATTACAAGTCTGATTTTAATTATTTTGAAGAACTACCATTCACTAAAACATTCCTTGAAATCGGAGCTGGCCATAGGCACCAAAGCAGCTTCATCGTTATCATATCTACAAAACAAAACATACAATACTAACGTAATATAAAAATGGAACTCGATTTCGAAAAACCAAGTGCAAAATATGCACAAGTACCAGGACAATATGATCAGGTGTTCATAAAGTGTAAGCGTCTTCTGCTTCATCGACGACATCCACCATACAAATCTCGGTCACAGCGACACCTTCCATACAAATCTAGGTCACAGCGACACCCGCCATATAAATCTAGGTCACGACGACACCCACCATACAAATCTAGGTCACGACGACATCCACCATACAAATCTAGGTCACGACGACATCCACCATACAAATCTAGGTCACGAGGACACCCATCATACAAATCTAGGTCAGGACGACAGCCACCATACAAATCTAGGTCACGACGACATCCACCATACAAATTTAGGTCACAGCGACACCCGCCATACAAATCTAGGTCACGACTACATCCACCATACAAATCTAGGTCACGACGACACCCGCCATACAAATCTAGGTCACGACTACATCCACCATACAAATCTAGGTCACG
This sequence comes from Pecten maximus, assembly GCF_902652985.1. Classification (NCBI taxonomy): domain Eukaryota; kingdom Metazoa; phylum Mollusca; class Bivalvia; order Pectinida; family Pectinidae; genus Pecten; species Pecten maximus. Next base: position 16,818,383 of record NC_047031.1, on the reverse strand, counting down.
ACGACACCTGCCATACAAATCTAGGTCACGACGACACCTGCCATACAAATCTAGGTCATGACAACCCCCACCATACAAATCTAGGTCACGACGACATCCACCATAAAAATCTAGGTCACGACGACATCTACCATACAAATCTAGGTTATGACGACATCTACCATACATATCTAGGTCACGACGACATCCACCATACAAATCTAGGTCACGACATCCACCATACAAATCTAGGTCACGACATTCGCCATACAAATCTAGGTCACGAGGACATCCGCCATACAAATCTAGGTCACGACGACACCCATCATACAAATCTAGGTCACGACGACATCCAGCACACAAATTAAGGTCACAGTGACACCCGCCATACAAATCTAGGTCACGACTACATCCACCATACAAATTTAGGTCACAACGACATCCACCATACAAATTTAGGTCACAGCGACACCCGCCATACAAATTTAGGTCACGACGACACCCGCCATACAAATCTAGATCACAACGATATCGGCCATACAAATCTAGGTCACGAGGACACCCATCATACAAATCTAGGTCACGACAACATCCACCATACATTTAGGTCACAGCGACACCCGCCATACAAATCTAGGTCACGACTACATCCACCATACAAATCTAGGTCACGACGACACCCGCCATACAAATCTAGGTCACGACGACATCCGCCATACAAATCTAGGTCACGACGACATCCGCCATACAAATCTAGGTCATGATGACATCCACCATACATATCTGTCACGACGACATCCACCATACAAATTTAGGTTACAGCGACACCCGCCATACAAATCTAGGTCACGACTACATCCACCATACAAATCTAGGTCACGACGACACCCGCCATACAAATCTAGGTCACGACGACATCCACCATACAAATTTAGGTCACAGCGACACCCGCCATACAAATCTAGGTCACGACTACATCCACCATACAAATCTAGGTCACGACAACACCCGCCATACAAATCTAGGTCACGACGACATCCAACATACAAATCTAGGTCATGATGACATCCACCATACAAATCTAGGTCACGACACCCGCCATACAAATCTAAGTAAAATCCGGGTTGAGTCACAATTTCAAAACTAGAACTAGGTAGGTGACAATAGGACCACCAAGTATATGTATCAAGATTCGAACACGCCCTACTTCATATCGCACATGGAAATAGAATATTTGTAAATGAGATGATGTTGTCGACCATTTAACTTTCCCTGTGGTCTTAATCAACTTGCATTTCTCGAATCGTTGTTTTGTTAATTTTACCTCAGTGGTCGACATCTTTCACAGATATCGTAATAATGAGAACATGTTCCTGAATATCGAACTCAATGGGACATTTACATCTAAACACCTTACACATAAAGGTGGAAACTCGAATGCGACTGTCTAGAAATGGAAAAATAACAATTGCCAGTATGTTACCATCACTACCGTTTTACCGGAGAAGAATCAAGTTTGAACAAGCATGCTGGGTATTGGACAAGCAATACAATTAACCTCCGGCCCCGCTAAAAATAAAAGCAGTGACCTTGACCCAAAAACCCTGAAACAGGAACTTGGTCTGTAGCTACTCTGGTTTGGTTTGTTTGGTTTGTTTTTGTTTCACGTCCTATTAACAGCCAGGGTCATTTAAGGACGTCCCAGGTTTTGGAGGTGGAGGAAAGCCGGAGTACCCAGAGAAAAACCACCGGTCTACAGTCAGTACCTGGCAACTGCCCCACGTAGGTTTCGAACTCGCAACCCAGAGGTGGAGGGCTAGTGTTAAAGTGTCGGGACACCTTAACCACTCGGCCACCACGGCCCCCAGTAGCTACTCATGCTGAAGTTACATACCACCTTTCATCAACATACTTCGACATGTTTGAAGAATAACTGAGAAATCTGCGGAAAACTGAGCGAGACAGACGGGCAGGGAGGAAACCTATAGTCCTACCGGTTAACCTGGAGGACTTTTCCAGAAACGATTTTATCAAGATTTCAAAATTTGTAGTTAAACTGTGATTAGCCTAATCCACCTTTTGGACAACTAGACCCTGGCCTCCGACTGACCAATGTTCCTTAAAATAATGCCTGGTGAAAGCAAAAAGCAAACAACAATATTATAAGAAAATGTTTTAATTTCTTGCCAACTCAACATCATTATCATAGTATCAAACACATATCACAAAATAAATAATAAATACATTGATACACATAGTGTAATGTCATCTGTAAGTAACACCAGGGTTCCGTTTCTCATAGCCTACATACACTGGACCATTGAATATTAACTTCATGTGTTCAAATACATGGATATTTAGTGGTATTGTATTTCTGCCAATTAAATTAAGAAACACATATGTAATTTTTAAAAAATCATATCATAAGATAAAGTTTTTTTCTTTTAAACAGTTTATTAAGCTTTTCATGAGAACTGTATTTGACCACGCAAATACCAGTACCCCCCCCCCCCCCCCCCCCCCCCAAAAAAAAAAAATAAAAATAAATAATGCTTAAAGAGCACATAACTCCCAGGGAAATATGATGAAAAAAATGCAAGTGTACCAAACATCAAAAACTAATCAGCTATTAAAGTTTAGACTTTAACATGTATTTAAAGGGGGACAACCCCAAGTAAAATGAAAGTCTTGTCAAAACCAATGTCGGCTACAAAGCACAACCTGTGTTTCTCACAGGGACTTTGTGTGAATTTCCATGTCCTGTTTCATGGTCCATATATATATATATATTGTATGATACATATAATGTATGGCATATAGGCTCTGGGTTTTGAATTGTGCCAAGTCCCTGTGCCACAATCCAGTCACTGTAAACAGGTTCATTTTGGTAGTTCAAATTTTCCATTTAAATTTAGACAGAGGTATAATGTTTTTTTAATATTATAGAATGACCATACTGTCCTCTGTCATTTTCTCAGTATCTGTCATTCGATACCAATGGAAAACCCACAAAATTAAGAAAAAAATTTTAAAACATTTAGAGAAAATATTTAATACATACTGTAAATGTACTAATTTTGATGTGCTCAAATTTTCATGCAAAACCGAACTTAAACAAATCAGCCGAATGATAAATTATCACACCGACAATGATTGCCATAGAAACCACTGTAGTGAACTTCCAATTAATAATTAATGCAAACAAAATATAGCAAAATTATTCCGCGCGAAAATCACTAAAGTAAGATTACCGCTGAAATATGAGAGTTATAGAAATAATGGTAATATCCATTCAGACAACTTCTCATGTTTGATTGATGCTTGACTTTTTTATGTAAAAGCACAACATCCTATCACTATCTATGAGTGAATGAAAAACCCAACAAACCTTGAGAACAGAAACACAGATTGGATGGGTGAATGACCTTATGACACCTTATACATTGGCTGGTTTGTATTTGTCATGGAATCCGAGATCATGGCTGTCCTTATATATAAGCCTTGGTTTATTTGTGTTTCTCATGGAAGCTGAGATTACTAATTGCTCTGTACTGAAGTGACCAATAGCATGGGTCAGGCCTCTCATAATGTTGTTCAGTGGGGTAGCCACCAACTACTACAAGGAGGCCCTGCCTTAAATGACCTTACAGTGATAATCCAAGCATTCAAATTCAACGTTAATTCTTCCTGACCAATCCATTAGGTATTCTGGAATCTGTGAGCCTCGGAAAATGGTCCATCGGGTATTTTGTCAAAAAGTAAGAAGCCTTATAACTACATGTATAATGTGTGATAATGCTATTCCATCTCATGTTTAAATACTGTTTATCTGATAACTTTGAAAATGGTTGCCATGGCTGCAATGTCATTTTACGAGGTCAAAAAATAACGATACTTTGTTGGCTCGCCTTCCTTAACATCCCTACAAATTTCAGCTCAATGGCACTAGTGAAACTGGAGAAGAAGTTAAAATGTGTTTTTTCAAGTTGGCCACCATTGGATTTTGGACCGACCCAAAATGACAGCACCTGGTCAGGACAATCTCAGGATCATTTCGGGTAAGGTGAATCCCCCTGTTGGAACTTGAGAAGTTTGAAATGTGAAAAGTTTACGGATGTCACATGGTGCACGATAGCTATAGGTCATCCTGGTCCTCAGATCAGGTGACCTAAAAACCTGCCTCCTTAAATTTGTTTATCACATAACTCATATCTATGAGAATAAAAGAGAAAACTCTCAACTTAATTCCTATATAAGAAAGTTAGGCAAACCAACTCAGGCTGTATGTCTTTTGCAGCAGAGACAATTATGTGACATCATACAGCTATTGTGATGTCATAAATTATTTATGACGTTACAATAGTGATATTCCACATATACATGTACTTGTCTTACAAAATTTCTGACAAGGCTGTATAACATGGCTGTATGACATGGTATACAGACTAGTTATAACAGCTTTTCAGCTATCGTAATACTGATTAAAAAATGTTTGTAGTCTGAAAACTGACAAACAAGGCAATAATGCTTCAAGTACATGTCTTGCATACATGTATATCTCTCAAGTCTGTTTAAAGATGTGACATCACCAACAGTGTATAGTATACACTCACAAAAACACATTAAAATGACACTCATGGTTAAAGTGACACCCATGGTGTAGAAGTATATTTAATTGTTACCAGCAAATGAAAAAGTTAATAACAGCATCCTAAATATGATCCCTTTAAAATCAGACCAAAAGTTACACAATCAAATAAACAGAGGCCAAGTTCTGATGCAATTAAAAATCAGACCAAAAGTTACACAATCAAATAAACAGAGGCCAAGTTCTGATGCAATTAACAGTCTTAATTCTAAACTCAAAGGGACATTCCTTTGTTTGTGAAAAGTTTAGGTCATCAAAATCAAACTTACTGGAATATTGGGTTTTTTTCCCAAATAGTAAAAGTTATAATTTTTGCATTAATACGGCAGTTTTACTCTCAAGATAAACCAAAGTCCTTAGAATATTAAGTCCTAAAAACTCTTAATTCAACCTGAAGTATCATCAATTACCACAAAGACATACAGTCTTTGTATACTATACGCCTTTTTTCCTTCACATTTCTGTGTTTATTTCATTACATGTATAGGCACAAACACTCATATAATCATCGTTCAGACATAGAATTCATCAATAAAAATTGTGCATGTTTCTGATGTCCAAATGAAGAAATGCCCCTTTAAGGTATGCTTAAAATACTGGAAAGTGGTTATAGTGTTAAGTATATAACAGTTGGTATTGTACAAAATTATACTGTAAATCACTTATTTTTTGCCTGGGATTTATTTTTCTGTTAAAACACAATGACAGTCAATCGTGAATTCAAATTCGTTGCAATCGTTTATATGAAAATAACAACTTTTGATGGCGGCAAGGCTGTCTGTTACATAGGAGTTTTGCAGAGACCATGTCTCAAATAGTTCATGTTATTCCAGAAGTCATTTCTAGATTGGTGTTCGCGAAATTATGTATTCGCGAATATGTCTGAAGATGTAAGTTTGCGAAATTTAGTGATTTACAATACAGCATTCTATTCTTGATTTCAATTCATCATAATTTATCTTTTGTCAGCATTAATGTATAGCACCTTCACTGAAAAAATCTTTAATTGAACACTTTCACTTTTACCCTGGATTTGAACAGTATATACTTTGACTATTTGTTACTTGTTTTTCGTACAAATACCCTACTACGTGCACAGCCTGGTAAGTATCCGTCACGACAGGCGCGAGCACAACTTCTACGCTTCCTGAACTGTCTCATTCTGGAACATACATCAACTCTGACGGACACATCACTTAAATGATCTGCATCACTCAATGTGTTGACAGTACTAGTCTGACTCTCTTCGCTGTTTCGCACCACAACATCACAAGATTGTCTACTGAATTCGTCTGGCTGCGAACATTCCTCGGAATCTGCAATTAAGTTTTTTTTAGGGGCATTTTCCTTACCAAAAACAGCCATATTAGAGTCCAATGCTGTGCTCAGCTCAACTTCAGTGTTGTCATTTTTTTCAGAGTCACACACCTCAGGAAATATAAAAGATTTCAGATCACTTGAAACTTCTAAAGTTTTTGAATTATCTCCCCTTGTTTCCTCCATGGTAGACATTCCACCCAGGTAATTTCTGTACCATAGTTTTTTCGGAGATTTAAGATATTGCTTTTCCTGTTCAGACAACGGAATATTTTGTTGGTTCAGTACAGAATTACTTATGTCTCCTAAGTTAAATACATTCATGCTAGATTTGAAGGGCAGAGAGTCTGATTTTGACTTGGATTCTGAAAGATTTGAAGCCATTGAAACACTAACATCAAAGCCTCTGGAGTTTACACTTGTAAGAGTTCGCGTACTTTTCAAGCTTTCTGTTGACCAGGTTCCTTCTTCACTGGTTATTTCACTGAAGCTTGATCGTGCTCCATCTCTACTTGTATTAATCTTGAGAATATTTTGATTTTCGTTGGAATTTCGAGTTCGCCTAACATATGCATTTCATACATAGAACATTCATTTTCCTCCATGCTTGACACAGTCTGAGTATGGTTATCTATAGTCAAATTGTGTTCGGGATATTTTTCGTCGGTATCATCAGAAGAAATGTCCTGAGAAGTTTGTTGACGATTGTGATATTCCTGAAACAACAATTTTGTCTTGTTGGAGAATTTGTGCATGATATTTGTTTCAAAAGGCAGAACTCGAGCACAAGTGTCCACTTGTTCAATATTTATGGAGAAATCATTTTCATCTTCAGATGATTCACCTTCGACTGTCAATACTGCCACACTACTCATATCAACAGAGTTCATTTCATTGTCCGGTAGGACTGTTTGTTGTTTTTTAGATTGTACTTCTATGTTAGAACTGGATTCCGACATCAATATATGTTCAGTCTGATATAAATCTGTAGGAACCAAGTTGGTAACACAGAAACTTGGATTTTTTCTGATATCGTTCAAATCCTTTTGATCAGAAGCATGTGAATTTTGGCTGTCATTGCTATCACAATTTTCAACAGAAACATCATCCTTTGCCTCATCATTTAACACTGTTCTTACATTCATTTCTGTATCTTTTTTTCCAATTGTATTGTCTGCCTCTCTCATACCAGGCTCCCAAATTTTTGTGACTGTGTCGTCTGCTTTTCTCACATTTGACTGTTCAAAGTTTCTTGTGACTGCGAAAGTGTCGTCTGCTTGTCTCACAGCCAGCTGTTCCCTGTTCAAATCAACCATTTTGTCTGTTTGTGTAATTACCCCCTTATCCACGTTATCATCCATGGGAGCCATCTTCATTTCTGAGTTTTGTGAATCTGTGTCCTGGAAATTTGTTGTCAGATCCATTTCTCCCAAATATTTTTCAGATGATAACAAATCTTGACATTTTGTCCTTTGAAAATCTTGGTAAGCAAGCGACCTAGCACACATATCATTGTCTAGAGAACACTCCTTGTGTACACTTTCTTGTAGTTTCCACTCAAGAAAATTCTGGTATGAAATCTGCCTAGCACAGTAGTCATGGTATTTAGAAAAGACAGAGGAAGAATTGGATGAGTGTGTCTCTGTATCGATAATAATGGTGATTCCAGTTACCATATCATCTGCAAATGATCCAACAACGTTACAAGTCGACATGAGATTTTTCGGTAATCTCTGCGGTACTTCAATATGCCTAAAACCCAATTTCAACTCGGTTGACATGGAGACACTATTTTCCTTATCTGTGTAAGTTGACATTACTGAATTCCGAATTTGCGAATCGTCACTTGTCACATCATCTACTGAATTATTATCAAAACACTTATCTACCATATCATTTAAAACATCATCAGACTCAACAGTCAGGTGAGGTTTATTCTTTTCCAACATTCTGTGGCCCTCATCCTCTCCAGACATTTCCTGTACAGCAGGCTTAACAGACGCCTCATGATCACTATTAACTGATATAGAGCATTGCTGTATAACAGACCTGGAGATTTCTATACAATTGTCGTCGGCGATGCTTTTCAGCGAACATATATCTTCAGTCACTTTAGAGAGTTTCGGACTTTTCTGAAAATCACTGTCGACAATCAATTTTGACACCCTGTCTTCTTCATGACGTTTAATAACAGAACTGGACGACCCATTATATAGTGGCCTTTCCGTTATTGGTAACCAGTTACTCCGATTTGTGTCCGACTCTTGTGTTAACGGGTCACAAACGGAATTTGATTTTAACTGGTCTTTAATGCTATTTCCCTGTTGTTCAACATCACACAGAGTTCGTTCTAGTTTCTCAAATGGTAAATCTGACTTTACCCTGTCAGTGGACATTAACACAGCTTTTTCCTCATGAACAGAATTCCACAATCTGGATGACTTCTCTGATTTTAGAGGCTCAGCAGGAGCCGGCTCTAAAACACTTATAGAATATGCTGGTTCAGTTGGTAAAGAGGCGAAGTCTGAACCACTTACAGACTTTGCTGGTTCAGGCGGTAAAGAGACGGAGTGTGAACCACTTACAGACTTTGCTGGTTTAGGTGGTAAAGAGACGGAGTGTGAACCACTTACAGACTTTGCTGGTTCAGGCGGTAAAGAGACGGAGTGTGAACCACTTACAGACTTTGCTGGTTCAGGCGGTAAAGAGACGGAGTGTGAACCACTTACAGACTTTGCTGGTTCAGGCGGTAAAGAGACGGAGTGTGAACCACTTACAGACTTTGCTGGTGCAGATGACAAAGAATTGGAATCTGAACCACATTTAAACTTTGGTAGTTCAGCAGGTAAAAAAGGTGAATCCGAACCACTTACAGATTCTTGCCGGTCCACCTGCACATATTTAGTCACATTTTCAATCCCAACTGCGTTTCTATCCAGTAAATTTGTATTGAAATGATGTTCAGGTATTTCCTCAGAACTGACATCCATATCCTTACCAGACATCAATCGTGTCTTTGACGGAGATTCATCAACATCCTGAGGTAACAGAGCAAATTCCTCAATTTTTTCTGATGCAATATTTTCATCACAATGTAGATCTACCTGAACATCAGATAACTGTGTACCTTTCGCCGACACAGGGGAACCTGAGGTTTTGAGATTATTTTCTCTCTCCGAGTCTTTTTTCTTTGACAAGTCATGTTCCAACTTTTGACATCTTGCCAAATTCAACAGAGCACAAAGTGGTAGAGTTCTACACGACTGTTGGTACAAAACCAGTGGTTGGCTGTCATCATCCGACGTATCACTGTTACTTAAATCACTCTCGTTATCCCCACCATAATCGTAATATCCTTCACTTTCATAAATAATTGGCTCACAAGATGAGTGTCTGTTTGTGCCACTTTCATTCACTCCATAGTTTGAGGACTTTCTCCTAAGACCTTCATCATTACAGAATGTCTGTCCTCTCGTTCCCCCATTTTTAGAAAATATTGTCTCTGCCTCCTTCCCATCTTCTGAATCTGAATCTTTACAGTTGTCACATTTAGATATTAAAGTTTGAGGAATGTTATTTTGAACAGATGAAGACCCAATATGATTTTCCCCAATAGAGTTATCTCCCCTCATATTTGTTTTCTGAATTGTCTCTTTACTTAGCTTGGGGGTAACTTCTGCATGCATTTGACATTTTCCTTCCAGATTTTGATGAAAACTTTTGTCACTTTCAGCTCCTTTCTTTATCCTATTAAATGTTTCATCATTATTTGACAGTTTTTCAGGTTGACATTTTTGATCTGTCGGACAAAGGGTCTGACTAGGTTTCACATTTGAAGTTAAATCATAATCTGAATGTTTTGAAAAATTTGGATGTGTATTTTGTAATATTTGGGTATTGTTGGAACCATGTTGCCCAAATTCTTTTTGGGAATTTGTTTTGGAATTTGACCTAACACAAACATTGCTGCTATTGTCAGTGCTGGCGAAATTTCTGTCCTTTTTCCCTGTAACAATTTGTTTGGATTCACAAGCCTTCTGTTCTAATGATTTATACACTTCCATCGTTTTTGTCCTAATAAACTGTCCTTGTTTAATGCGTACTTTCGTTTGTCCACTTCTCCAACTTTTCTTGGAATGATCAATATCAAAACTTTGCAATAATCCTCCGTTTGTATTAGGATTTAAGTCAACGGTACTGAAATACACTGAACCAGAGTTTGAACTTTGTTCGTCGTCATCCCAAAATCTATCCAACAAGCGAACCCTTTTCAATGGACGTTTTTCTCCGTCATATTTACCTGAAGCTTTTCTTTTCCTTTTGCCTTTAAGCTCTGAAACAGACCTCTGTCCTGTCAATATCACAGATTTTTTCTGAGTTTTTGATACATTTCTGTGTGGTGGCTTCTCTGTCGCTGAATTTGCAATAACTTCTGTATCACCACAGCTGTTTAACTTGTCAGCAGTTTTATTTTTCCTGCTGGCTTTTGACTTCTTAGCACTCAATGAGATATACTCTTTTGCTCCATGTTTAGATAATGATTTTAACGTCTCAGAACATGTTGCATTCCCTTCTCTTTTGTCGATAAAATCAGTTAAATCGCTGATATCAGAATGATGAAAGCTTCCAGTATCTGAAGCACTTTCTTTCCTTCGGTTACTAAGATCGCCTTCCTGAGAAATTACAGTACATTTACCGAGTCTTCTCCGATCCGTCATGTGCCGGTCACACTCTGCTGACTTTTGTACTCTATTAACATCAGAAATAATGTCAGGTTTTTTTTGTAACACAAGAATACATTAAACTTTATGTGCATCTTTCCCATTCCGTGAAGTATTTTTCATGGTTGAGGGGCTGCTACTCTTTTTACTTCGCTGTAAATCAGAATCTTTTTTACTCGGGGTACTTGATGAACTTCTCACCAATTTAACCTTCTGTCGATGAACAGTAGAGTGAATCTGAAGAAACCTTACGGTGGAGAATTTTTTTCCACACACCGTACAGGTGTAAGTTCCATCAGTTCCGATTTCGTACTTTGAATTTATTTCAAACCGTGAACATGATGTACTGTCTGATAAATTTGAACCATTCCTAACTTCTTCAACAGAAAGTTGTTCATCATTAATCTCAGATTTGGCTGATTTTGATAATTTCAAACGCGGTTTCCTCTTAGAATTTCCATCAGAATCAATTTTACTGCTGTCCTTTCTCCTTGAGGACCTGGTTTTAGGCTTTGAAGATTTGGGCGTTTCGTTATTTAATTTTTGTGATTTTCTTGTTTTTTTCCGTGAGGCTGGATCATCTTGACATTTGAGCTCTTTGTTGGAGATTTATTCAACGACTCGATACTGTTAACTAAAATATCATCCAGTCTGTGACCTGAGTTAACACTTGCTGTGGCCGTCGTCTTGAAAGATGTCCGACAGCTCTGAAGAACTTCCAACCAGACTAGCATTATCATAAATGAAATTTCCTTGGTGGATATTTCCAAAAAGTTCATGTCCACCTTCACATTCGGCGAGGAGTTGCATTATTTCTAAGGAGGTTTGGGATATCTCTTGCCTTGCTGGATCTCCCAGGAGATCTTGAGGGTCAAAACTAACCTCATCATCTCCCACTGATACGTCTGCTTCCATTCTGTTTACACCGATTCACAAGAAATTCAAATGTTCATCTTTGTATCAAAATCCCTTTGTTCAGGCCTCAAATCTCTGTTGAGAAACTGGTGCTGTTGCGATGCAGTCTTCTCCAGACACTCCTTCATATTGGCTATGGTTTTGTGTTCAATCCGAATTAACAACTGCCATTATCTGAAATAATAAAGAAAAATCATTATGTATTTTCCTCACATTTAAATAACATCTGATATTTGAAAAATGACACTAGCTTTTTCAATAATTAAGAAAATTAATTTTTGCATTAAGATAACATGAAAATAACATTGAATACAATATTTAAAAGGTGACAGTTGCTTTTTCAATAAATGAAAAATAACATCTAATATTTGAAAAAAAGACTGTTGCTTTTTTGGTGGAAAATATTTATGATATATAAATCAGCCAAAGACGACATGATTTATTTCATCACATAATCATTCTGTTATCCAGTGAATTTGCACATGCAATATATTTGTATATACAGCGATGAGAGGAGCGGTTTGTAAAAAATGTCTGGAATCTCAATTTGTAGTGTTTATTCCATGGCAAAATATTAAAATCAACATTACAGCCAACATGAGAAAAAAAGTCTGAAATCAGACAGTTATCTGAAAATTCTCATGCCTGTACATGTATATAATATCGCTAGTGTAATTTACCCTGAAGTATTTTTCATTCTATGAAACCTGTCTCAAAAGTTTTAATTTTCGCTCCCCAAGGCTCACAAAAATAAAGACTTTCTATATCATGTCATAAAATTTCATTTTAATGAAAACTCATTTACATGTACGATCCTCTATGGCTTAGAGTAGGGGAGTGAAATTATTACAGCTCAGAGAAATCGCAACTTTTGTTAATTCTGAGAAACTGTTACCAACAAAAGTGCAATGATTACCAGACATGGGCTTAATGCTGGATATATAACTAATCAGCTCACTAATTAATGTAAGAATTCAAATGACAAATACATTGAATCAATTATCAGTGCGGATGCTATGAGTTTATATTAGGCAAAAAAATAAGATTTGGCACTGCAAGTAATATACATCTGGACCCAGTTGTTCAAAAGGTAATTAGCTTAATCACTTGATTAATGAAAATTTCATTTCTCATTTGTTGAAAAACCTGTGAGCATTTTTTCTTGAAATTATGCCACTACACTTCATATCATACTTGATATGCCAGGAGTCTTTAGGCAACTTTGATAAATTCTTTACATGTATCACATAGCCACTTGACAATGTGTCAGATCCTCAATTTTCAGAATGATGTGTAATTTGGCACACAGCTGGATCAGCATAATAACCGGAGTCTAGATATTGTTGATCCTCATAAATAGTTCCTTGTCTTTAATTACAGAATTTCATAAAGGTTTGTCAAGTTAGTTCTACCAGAAATTTATTATATCAGTATTTGAAAAACATTGTTAAAATGTGATTAGCCTAATCACTCTTTGAACAACTGGGCCCTGATCTCTTAAAAAGTTAATTAATATTCAATTTGGGAATTGAAAATTCAATTGTTTCATATAACAAGATCATAGTGCTTTGTGTACTGCCCTGCAGGTAGGGCGTAAGAATTGTACCTGCTGCCCCCATTGCATGATCGTAAGAGGCGACTAAATTTGGGATCTTATCTTTTCTCTTCTTTCTTAACAACTTTCTTCTTCCTAATGTCTCCCTTGACAATGCCTCACTTTTGGCCTTTAGTTGAGCGTTCGCCGCTGTGAGGAAGGCTTTGGGTTCTGTCCCCTAGCCGAGACATACCAGAGTCTTTAAAAATGGTAGTTGCTACTCCTGCTTAGCGCTCAGCATATTTGGAGTGGGACGACTGGTTGGCCCGTTGTCAGTATAATGTGACCGGGTGGGGTGTGCTGCTGGTTGTCTTCGGCAGTATGCTTCAGTGAGATAGCACTTTAAATCGGCAAAAGTTCCGGCCTATCACAAGGAGACTTAACACGAACATACCGCTGCCTCCCAAAACACACATACGCACTCACCACACGCATACATGTCGCATGCATGGGAGGCCGTCCTTAAATGACCTTAGCTGTTAATAGGACGTTAAACAAAATAAACCAAACCAATTGTGTATAACAAGGGGAGATAACTCTTACTTCTGCAGCACCTTGACACTGTCTTGTTTTCTGCATGGCAAACCATGGAGTATCATGTATGTCACATTCTGAAAACAAAAGAAAGTTGATAATGCATTTTAAGTTTAAATAGGATATACCGGTAGGTCAAACAACTGAACTTAATATAATATTACAACATCAATGAAGATTTTATTTTATATATACCATATTCAATCTTATAAGCACATCACTTGTCCCTGAATTAAAGCACACATCTCCATTAACTTGCCTACCAATAAGGTGAAACCTGATGAATAAGACTACCTTGTTTGAAGTCACATATAATACCTGCCTAGCTACAAAATACTACCACTGTATATGAAGCCACTCTTGTAGATGTACAACTAGCACCATAGTCAACAAACCAAAATCAGATTTGACTCTTGGGATTGAAAGAACATGTCTATTTGGCTTATGTTTTGACCCTTCAGAGTTCAAGGAAATAGTTATTTGACTTCTAAAATTGCTAAACATCAAGGTTTATCTGGACATATGTATTACTACAGTACTGCTCTTCAAAACCTTGACATTAATATTTCTCAAATCTGTAAATCAATCAAATTGAGTGAGTTTTTACAGTATGAGATAAATACACTTGTATAATGAGATTTAGCCTGATTTTCCTCTGGACCATGGTATCAGGGTCATAGGAAACTTGGGCTTAATGAAATTATATATACCAGGTAGCTACTGAAGCATGAAAACATTTGACACTTGTCCTACAGAAGTACTCCAACATTAATGTTAGCAGATAACACGGCGAGAAGATATGTCAGGTGCCGTGTAACTTCAAGGTCAGTTGGCGTCACAACCCAAAAAATAGCCAGAGACCTTTGGCAAGCTTAAGTACTACAGAAGTATAGTCAAAAGTATCATTTTTTCCCAATACAACAGAAGCTACATTGTATGTCCATTGAATGAAATCGACACACAATAGACCGATATTACAGCAGTTTTAGAGTTGTCATAAACTGACACCAGACACAGGAACAGATTACATGTGTATACATAAGTGTTGCTACATCATTTGACACTTTTGACTACTTCTAGTGGAAAATTAAACAAAAGTGAAAAAATTCTTTCCGCTACAACACTAACTAGTCAACAGTGGCTAGTTATAAAATGGGTTGTTTTTCTAATTAATGTTAGATAGAGATTTCGATTTCATTTATGGAACGTTCCCGTTAACGACTAGATCTCTGTGAATGAGTAATGATAGAATGAATATCCATACCCTGCCTACACTACATCTGTCAGAAATCGTACGCGTCCGTTCAATTTCGTCGTCCAGAGCTAAGCGTTTTCGCAGCTATAGATCTAGACTGTGTACTCGATCAGCTCGAGCAGGCATTGTCATTTTTTCTAAGCACTAGTTCGTATATTCTTGAGACCATTATATTATCACCGTCTTTTCTTACTTTTCGTTGATACTTTGGCTACAAAACTCTAATCTTCTCTTGGCGCAAAATAAACAAAATTTAAACGGAAGTCTTATGACTACGACTAAAATTAAAAGCGGTTCCGGAAATGACGGAACTTTTTATCAAAATATGGTAATTTATCGTCATATTAACTCACTTGAAGTTTTATTATTAGTATAAAGATATGGGATAGACCGATTTTAGGGGTCACAGGGGCAAGAAACGAAAAAAATATATTAAAATTAGCTTTAAACAAGAATTATCTTTAAAAAAAGATAAACGGCATAGTTTTAATGTTGGTGGTTATAATATAAAACTGCTGGTGAAATAAATGAACGAACTTATGTGTTTCAGCACAGAAAACAAAATTATATCAGTTTGAATCATTTTTGGTGATAATAGGACTGCATTTGAATCAGGAATATAAGTTTATTAATGTGTCATTTGAAAAGATACATCCACTTATTTAGCTTGCATTCAATTTTAACTTTGTTTCGTTTTTAACTGCATATCTGCATTTTGCATTTACCGCTACATTGACCAATCTCATACTTCATCTTGACCAGTAACGCCACCTTCCGCGTCATATCCGGGGCCAAAGGAAAATTATACGGCTATGCCGAAAAAATAAATATACACTTGTGAACAACCAAAAACTTGTCACTTTAAAATTACAACTTCACCATCAGAAGTGGCAGTTGAGTGTAAGCTAACCTTAACATGCTCATCACTTGGATGGTTTTGTCCACGAGATTAAGTTACTTAGTAACTATTCTCGGTTTACCAGAAATTTTTGAGGTTTTTAACCAATTGTTAGATTTAGACGATAGCTGGGTAACAATGTGTTTAGGGTATGACACAACTTTTAATCTAGGTGAGTTTTATGTGACACCAATCCTTTTCCAACATATTGTAACGAACGCCGTCCCCACACAGCTATTCGTCAATATTTTAAGTTCGTCTTCTTAGTGTAGTCACAGACTACTCTCCAACAACCGATGAGGTCTTCTGTCAGCTCATTCAATCATAGGTCAAAAGATTTCTACTTTATCTTACCAATCACTTTTTCAATTGAAGAAATAACTCAAAGGCAGTAATAAAGTGCAATACATATAATTCTGGAATTCTTCTGATACAATATTTATTTACAATACATTTGATCACTCACAGAATCATTCAAGTCTCCACTCTATCAATATTTGACTAGATTTTCAATAGCATGTTATTCCTTTCTTTTCCCTTTTTCTATAATTCTATTTCATTTAATAAAGAAACTTGAACAATATCAATTCTATTCTGTGATTTATAATTTAAGATAATCAACAATGATTGTCAGGAATGACTAGATATATAGTCATTCTATCTCTGACAATACTGTCACCAGAATTGCACTAATAGGCAATGATTGAAGTAATATAATGTCTTTAATAATGAGAGGACAATAATCCCAGAGTATACACTAACTTACAACAATAACAGTATAACAATTAATAAATATTTATAGGGAATGATCTGAGTAATCAGTCCCTCTAACACTAGGAGGACGCTACCCTCAAAGTATTAGTTAAACTAATAATAACAATAACAATACTAAAACAATGAATTAATAAAGATTTATAGGGAATGATCTGAGTAATCAGTCCCTCTAATACTATGAGAACACTAATCTCAAAGTATTAGCTAACCTACTAATAATAATAATATAACAATAAATTAGTAAAGATTTATAGGGAATGACCTTAGTAATCAGTCCCTCTAATACTATGATAACACTAATCTCAAAGTATTAGCTAGGCTAATAATAATAATAATATAACACTAAATTAATAAAGATTTATAGGGAATGATCTGAGTAATCAGTCCCTCTAATACTATGAGAACACTAATCTCAAAGTATTAGCTAGCCTACTAATAATAATAATATAACAATAAATTAGTAAAGATTTATAGGGAATGATCTGAGTAATCAGTCCCTCTAATACTATGAGAACACTAATCTAAAAGCATTAGCTAGCCTCCTAATAATGATAATATTCTATTATTATTGTAAAATACTATAATATTAATGGAAAATTATTATAGACTTATTTTCCTCAACGTACTGATTTAGTCTGCCTTATATTTCCCCCCTGTGACCTATGTGAGCTACGGCGTAATAATACCTGCCGATACCAGCGGTGCAAGCCGTCGGAATGAAGATGCTGTCGGCCTTTTATAGAGTCCGCGCCTCCAACTTGCCTCCAAATTCCATATAAGGAAATAGTGACTTTTTTTTTAGAGATTATTCTACTTTTACTTCGAGAGTATTTGACCGTTTCACTCATTTACTGCGCGGAACTACATAAGTTGAGCGAAGTAGTGCATCGTACAAAATGCACAATTATACCTCTATAAACATTTAACTACCACTAAATGTTAATATAGAAAGCATCATATGACACTTAAAATTCATATACTTATACGATAAAGCATCAGCGATGATTATAACAAATATCGCCAATAGCAGACGTCATTCCGTACACACTGTATTGACGGAAAAGTAGTGACGAGGGCTGATACAACTAGGCTTGGCCGATATGTCGTTTTCAGGATATATATATCGTGAGTACTCAAACCACCTGTATACTTAACCTCATGAACATTAACACTTCCTATAAAATCATACCTTCCAAAGAAATGATGCTTCTATCAAAGATTAGAGTGCCTTGAAGCACGATGTTTACACTCGACCTTTTCAAATATGGCGGCTGAAGCTGAGTGTTCGTTGGACTCACCCAGAACATAAATTGATATAAAATAACTACAAGTTTCAGACACCTTCAGATGACTTCCACCAAAGATTAATAATCATATCTTAATATTAAAATTATTTCCATAATTTTTAAACCAAACATTAAGTCGTCAATAGACCATGGAATGGTATTGTTTACATCACGTC
This sequence comes from Pecten maximus, assembly GCF_902652985.1. NCBI lineage: Eukaryota > Metazoa > Mollusca > Bivalvia > Pectinida > Pectinidae > Pecten > Pecten maximus. Next base: position 16,800,286 of record NC_047031.1, on the reverse strand, counting down.
ACTGCTGAAACAGGATCAGACACACGATCCATTTCCTGATACTACGTCTTGTACTTGATCTAAAACAGTACTCCGTTACAGTATCCTTTTTGAAAACAAACCTAATATTCCATTAGCATTTTTGGCACATGAAAGGAAATTTAGAAAATGTCACGAGCGATTGTTTGATTATCTTTGTGAAAAAGTGCCAAAACTTTTGAAAAAGAATATTCCAATTATAACAGATAGAGAAAAGGGTGTTTCTAATGCGATTAAAAGTGTGTTACCAAATTGTACTAATCTGTACTGCTGGAATCATATTAAAAGAGACTTTAAATACTGGTTACAAAAGAATCACGCAGATAGTTCTGAGATAGCTATTTATTTACAAGATTTAACTAGAATTCTTCAGTCAAACGATGAAGACTTTGACGACACATTCCATCTTCGCACAGGTAAGTGGTCCCAATTAGCGCTAAACTACTTCAACAACCATCTCCAGAATGACATCAAATTACATGCTGCAAAGGTGAACATTCAACAGTTCAATGGTTGTATAATCCGTTGTCAGGTATTACAAATAATGCGTCAGAAAGTTTCAACGCTGTCTTGAAAACTCACGTGAAAGGTAAGGAATTACCCGTCGATATTTTAACATTAAGTTAACAGTTGCTACAGTATAGATATTTTTATAACATTCAAACTGGAATGGCAGGAATAGGACAATATAATGATACAATATTGGTAGATAGTACGCCACCTAAAACGCCAAAATCTACGAAAAAACTAGGTCCATCAAAAACTCCTATTCAACAAATAAAGACTCCTACAAATCAATCTATTAAAAAGGAAACCTTAAGTCCTGTAAAGAAGGGACACCACGTGTTCCAAAAAGAAATTAAGATTTCAGTGAGAAGATTCTGATACATGTAATATTAGCGAAGATAATGTACAACTTGTTAAAAAACGTAAAGTCGCAGATAACACAGAGTCGCTACAAAACCCATGGGTAAATAACTTAAATGAAAGCCATCAACTTAAAATTTCCAATAAAGAATGGATTTGTTCTGATATTATAAATGCAGGACAATCAATAATGTCCAAACAATTTCCTGGTTTGAATGGTTTTCAGTTGACAAACTTAGCTCCAGTATGTGATTCAAATAAATGTAAATGGAAAAACCAAATAACTTTTCAATCTGCAGTTTCATCTTCTGTTCAAATTCACCATAATGGAAGAGACCACTGGGTTACAAGTTTTCAAACAAGTAATGGAGATATATCCGTTCTAGACAGTTTAGCATAAAAACAAATCATACAGTTAATACTCCGTCAATCGAACTTCAGCTTTGTAGTATTTACGGTAATAATAAAAGTTAGGCTGTAAAAATTCATTTAAATAAAACAATAAGGCGAAAATATATTGACTCTCTTTAGAAATAAAGGGATGAAAAACTTAAAAATAAATAAATAAATAAAATGGGCTCTTAAGTAGAACTGCGTCCACATCGCAGAGCCTGGTAACATTCTAACAGATTGGCTAAAAGTTCTACAGGTTTTTTTCCCTGTCCGAGTTACTTCCCTTGTATTACAGAACTTACAATGTAGCTTGTGTTGTTTTTACATTCACATTTTGTTCAAAATGGCGTCCGTGAATTTCACCTAGGTTCATTCCGGCCACCACTTTTGCACCGATTTTGTAATGAATATTAATAAAAAATATATCAGCTTAAAGCCTATAAAATTATCTTCTCTAGAGTGTGTCCCGAACAGAAATCGGTTCGGTAATAAAAGAGTTATGGGCCAATAAAGATGGAAGTTTACATGTAACTTTGATGATTTTGCTGATTTTTCACACCACATCAATTCATTCCGGCCACCACTTTTGCAAGTAATATCGAACAGTTATACCTTTTTTCATGTAATAGCACTTTATTTGTAGTCTTGGTAGTTTTCATAAATGCATATTAGTTCAACTACATCATATATGAACCGAAAGAAACTACAAAATGAACTGTGAAAGGAAATATAACGAAAACGAAAGTGAGAGATTGTGACGTCACAGCTCGTTAGTGATTGTAATATGGCCTCGGACCACAATTAATTTCCCTCTTTGTTCTACCAAAGAAAAATCGAAATTAAAATATTTCAGAAGTTTGAAAAAAATCTGGTTTTCACATCACGTGTAGAACTAATCAAGCTGAACATACAGTGAGCTGGAAAGTACCCCATGACCGGCATTTAACAAAGATATTTATATTTAAGTGTAACCACCCTACTATATTGTAGGAAAATCCGGAAAATCACAAAATATTACTACTCAAGCCTTATAACTCCCCGTGTCCTGCCTCACAAACAAACATGGAAATGGTGTCAAAACAAAATTCTGCCACTAGATTAAATATTGCACTATAATTCTATGCTAAAATTATGTCCATATCTGTAACAGCTAAGTCAGGAAAAAATATTTAGCAACAGTCCTGAAATTTCAATATGTACTACATTCGTGTACAACGACCCGGAAGTATAATTGTGGTCTGAGGCCTGTATATATGTCAAATGTTGAAAAATAAAATTTTCATTAAGTATACAATATTGTATGTTATTGATTAAGTTTAAAACCAAATTTGAAGTTATTCTGTTCAAAAATAAAAATTCTATGGTCATTTTACTACCCCTACCCCTGGCCAGGGGCCAATTTTCACTAACTGAGCACGGTCACCATGCAAACATTCCTGTTTTGCACACAATGTTGATGGAATAGTTGCAATGAATTTATGACAATAACACACATTCAGCAGACTAACTTGTGTCATATTTTTATTATGCTCTTGAAAAAAATAAAGATGTTATAACATGTTAATTAAGAAAAACTTGAAAATTCAAGATTTAAAAAAGATTTTTGTATATATTAGTAAATAACTTTTTTATTTGATGTCTCAGCCTGTCTAACTTTTTGCATTCTGAAAGACCAGTTTTTAAAGATAATATTTACATAGACACACTTGGGGGTCACTTAGTAGTAATCAGGTAATTAGTGGTCAAGTGGTCAAGGGTCCCCTGGGGGTACACTGTTCTGGAAGTCTACCTCAGAGTATTAAAGAGAGCATAACTTGTACTGGCACCAAGTAATGTGACTGAATTTTCATGTTAAGTAATTCTGGGAAGTTACACAACATCTCACCATTTAAATTTTTGGCATAAATTCAAGTTTTCAATGATTTTTTTGAAAATTAAAATGGGATTTTACAATTTTTTAAGGAAAAATTTCATTTAAATGCTTAAAATGTGAAGTTAAATTCATTTTTCTAAAATCCTTACTTCAATTATATAAAGTGATACTAAAGCTGTACTCAAATATGCAAAGACAATTAATATATTTGCACAAGTATGGAAATTACAGGAGTTTAATGTGCATAGGTATGCCTCATACTTGACTAATTTTCAGACCCAAATCTGGAGTGGCGTGACAGACAAACTTTGAACCTATTTAAACTCATGAATACTTTAAAACAAAGGTCAAAATTGAACAAATTCCCTTTGTGACAGAGGAAATGTTTAATTATCAATTAAAGTTTCACAAGTCTGATGTAAAATTTCACTGTATATCTACATTATGTGTCCTTCTGTGAGATCATGTCCTTGGACAGGGCAAAATCCTATCATCTGTTTTTGCATGAATACCAAATCTTCAATGATCTGTGTTTAAAATGCCAAAAAACATATTTAAACCATTTGCTTACATAGAACGAAGGAAATAATAAAGGAAAAACCTGTTCTGAGAAAAATGTGTTGAAATATTGTGAATTAGAATGTATACACTATATCACATTGAGTGAAATTCAAATATTTGGGAGGGGGGAACAATATCGTATTGTTTTCTTTCAAATTTTGAATTAAAATTAATTTAAACCACTACAGTACATCACAAGATACATACATTACACTTGATGCCCAGCTTATAACAACAGCACCTGCTTTGTTGCATATAGAAAAGATTTTTGACAGAAAATGTGAAATTTTAGAAGATTTTGTTATTAATTCAAATAATAATCATGATTTTTTAAGCACAATTTTACAAAATAATCTACATTTGCTATGTGGCCAGTCATTTAACATGTCATATCACACTATGTACTATTGGAAAATATAGCCTCTGACTTTGTACAGTACATGTAAATAGTAAAATGAGCAAAACTGCGGTTAACAGTATTACAGTTTTTACCCTAAAAGTTATACCAAAATATAGCACAAAACCGTTTATCTTCATAAACAGTGCTAGTACACATCTGAAACTTTAAAGTGACCTCAAAGCGTATACTAGAAATGTGTAGCAAACACAAATACCAACATGTTTTCTCGACAAACATGTCCAGTGTGATCAGAGACAATGGTCCGCAATAGAAACGATCATCGAAATGAGGTGTATTGGGGGTGTAGTTACTAAAATGAAGCTGTCATTAATTAAAAACTCACAGAAAGTACGTGAAATGTCATCTGCATATAGGTAAAATACACACAACTGCACAGGAAATGTTAAAAGTTCGTGATGTTTCTAATTTTAGGTCCAGGCGCGAATGTTTACATCGGAAAGGTGCGTTCTATGCAGGCCTCAGACCACAATTAATTTCCCTCTTTGTTCTACAAAAGAAAAAACGAAATTAAAATATTTCAGAAGTTTGCAAAAAATCTGGTTTTCACATCACGTGTAGAACTATTCAAGCTGAACATACAGTGAGCTGGAAAGTACCCCATGACCGACATTTAACAAAGATATTTATATTTAAGTGTAACCAGCCCTACTATATTGTAGGAAAATCCGGAAAATCACAAAATATTACTACTCAAGCCTTATAACTCCCAGTGTCCTGCCTCACAAACAAACATGGAAATGGTGTCAAAACAAAATTCTGCCACTAGATTAAATATTGCGCTATAATTCTATGCTAAAATTATGTCCATATCTGTAACAGCTAAGTCAGGAAGAAAGTATTTAGCAACAGTCCTGAAATTTCAATATGTACTACATTCGTGTACAACGATCCGGAAGTATAATTGTGGTCTGAGGCCATATGGCAGGCGTAAACGCCTCCATAATAAACGCCTCCATAAAAACAGCACACCACAACACAGAGGTCAAAGGACACACTTTAATGATCTACCTTGTCATAAACTTCGAATTCAAAATCAACACCATTCTCCGTCATACGCCCTGCTGGTACTTCTTCACAGCTGAAAACAGAAAATATGATATTATTTTCTGGTAGGTAAAGATCTAATTAAAATCTAAATGATGGGAAAGACCATTAATGTTGATCAGAGCGGGGGGTATAAAAACATGAACTTAAGTTTAATCATTGTAGAAAGAGAACTTACCTTTGTAACTTTATAAATTTCTGCGAGTCAAACTCTGGAAAATATGTATCACAGTCAAAGTCTGCCAACACCCTGGTCAGGTATACACGGCAGGAAGGGTAATCCATGGCTTCCTGGTCCAACAAAATCATCACTGTTCATTAGCTCAAGGTTTGTAACATCTACAATTATATCATCAACACCAGCTCTGTTTGTCTAATCTAATATAAACTGTGTTTGATATTTCATGTTGTAGTGAGACAATGATGTCACACACACAGCCTTGTTGTTTCCACTTGATTTCAAATCAATATTATTTCCTGGATCAACAACATTCGTTTGGAACAAGGATGGATAGTATTGCAACAGCAATACAAAGTCCCCTGCCTGACCCAGGAGTGCAACTATTTATTTCCCATTTTTTAAACTATGTTATACTGATCACGTATACCAAGTTTCGTTAAAATCAGAGTAGTACTTTAGGCTTGTCCGGACAAGTCTCAACCATTGAGAAGTTGGCGGCCATTTTGAAAATTGGTTTTTCGAAAAAAAAAATGTGGGATGCACAACTACATGTGATACTGATCATGTATACCAAGTTTCATTAAAATCGGAGTAGTACTTTAGGAGAAGTTGTCCGGACAAGCCCCAACCAATGAGAAGCCGGCAGCCATTTTGAAAAATGAATTTAAAAAAAAAAAATTGGGATGTACAACTACATGTTATACTGATCATGTATACCAAGTTTCGTTGAAATCGGAGTAGTACTTGAGGAGTTGTCCGGACAAGTCTCAACCAATGAAAAGTCGGCGGCCATTTTGAAAAATGGTTTTTCGAAAAAAAAATGTGGGATGCACAACTACATGTTATACTGCTCATGTATACCAAGTTTCATTAAAATCGGAGTAGTACTTTAGGAGGAGTTGTCCGAACAAGCCTCAACCAATGAGAAGCCGGCAGCCATTTTGAAAAATGAATTTTTAAAGAAACTAAATGTGGGATGCACAACTACATGTTATACTGATCATGTATACCAAGTTTCGTTAAAATCGGAGTAGTACGGTACTTTAGGAGGAGTTGTCCGGACAAGCCTCAACCAATGAGAAGCCGGCAGCCATTTTGAAAAATGAATTTTTAAAGAAAACAAGAGGCCCATGGGCCTTAACGGTCACCTGATTTTTGAAATATTTCAGTAAATTTAAATGAAAGAATGAATTTCAAAACAAATAAAACAAATGATAGTCAAAAATGTGATTTCCCTATAACTATTAGTAAAGTTTATCCCCTCCCATGGGGCAAACGCAAGACCCCAGGGCTAGGAAATTCACAATTATGGTAAATCACCTTAAGACCCTTCGATCTGTGAAGAGTATTTAATTCTACCTTATTTGGGTTGTAAGAAGAAGATTTTTGAAATTTCAGTTAATTTGACCCTTTTTGGCCCCGCCCATCAGCCCCTGGGGGTCAGTCAGGGCCAACATGTACATCAAACTGTCATCCCAAGCTGATAACGTTAACGAAGTTAGAATGAATTCCAACAAGAGGCCCAGGGGCCTTAACGGTCATCTGACTCTAAATTAAAACCCTTATATTATTGTAGTATGCATTCTCTGTAGCAAGTATATAGTGGCACTGTTGGCCATGGTGGCCATCTTGGATTTCTGAACAACCCAATAAATAACAACACTATGTGTGGACCATCTCAGGATCATTTCTGGTAAGTTAGAGCTGAATCCCACCGGTGGAATTTGAGAAAAAGTTTGAAATAGGTGTTGTTCAGGAAAACCATGATTGCGCAATCATGTTACAAAATGGCCGCCATTGCTACCATGTCAAAGTTTTTACAAGGCCAAAAAAATAACAACACTTTGTTGGCCCTGCTTCCTTAACATCTTCACCAATTTCCAGCTCAATGGCACCAGTGGAACTGGAGAAGAAGTATAAAATGTGTTTTTCAAGATGGCTGTCATGGCAGCCATCTTGGATTTCTGGCCGACCCGATAAATAGCTACACTTGGTAAGGACCATCTCAGGATCATTTCTGGTAAGTTAGAGCTGAATTCCACCAGTGGAATTTGAGAAGAAGTTTGAAATAGGTGTTGTTCAGGAAAACCATGATTGCGCAATCTTGTTACAAAATGGCCGCCATATTGCTGCCATGTCAAAGTTTTTACGAGGCCAAAAAAAAAACACTATGTTGGCTCGCCTTCCTTAACATCCTCATCCATTCCCAGCTCAAAGGCACCAATGAACCAGGAGAAGAAGTTTAAAATGTGTTTTTCAAGATGGTGGTTATGGTGGCCATCTTGGATTTCGGACCGACCAGAAAAATAACGAAAAATAACAACACTTGGTCGGGATCATATCAGGATCATCTCAGGCAAGTTTCAGCTCAATAGCACTGATGGAACTTGAGAAGAAGTTTAAAATGTGTTTTTCAAGATGGCGGCTATGGCGGCCATCTTGGATTTCGGACCGACCCGAAAATAACAACACTTGGTCGAGATCATATCAGGATCATTTCAGGCAGGTTTCAGCTCAATAGCACTCATAGAACTTGAGAAGAAGTTTAAAATGTGTTTTTCAAGATGGCGGCCATGGCGGCCATCTTGGATTTCGGACCGACCCGAAAAATAACAACACCTGGTCGGGATCATATCAGGATCATCTCAGGCAAGTTTCAACTCAAAAGCACTGGTGGAACTTGAGAAGAAGTTTAAAACGTGTTTTTCAAGATGGCGGCTATGGCGGCCATCTTGGATTTCGAACCGACCCGAAAAATAACAACACTTGGTCGGGATCATATCGGATCATTTCAGGCAAGTTTCAGCTTAATAGCACTGGTGGAAGTTGAGAAGAAGTTTAAAATGTGTTTTTCAAGATGGCGGCTATGGCGGCCATCTTGGATTTCGGACTGATCTAAAAAATAACAACACTTGGTCGGGATCATATCAGGATCATTTCAGGCAAGTTTCAGCTCAATAGCACTGGTGAAACTTGAGAAGAAGTTTTAAATGTGTTTTTCAAGATGGCGGCTATGGCGGCCATCTTGGATTTCAGACCGACCCGAAAAATAACAACACTTTGTCGGGATCATCTCAGGATCATTTCTGGCAAGTTTCAGCCCAACAGCAGTGGTGGAACTTGAGAAGAAGTTTAAAATGTGTTTTCAAAATGGCGGCTATGGCGGCCATCTTGGATTTCGGACTGATCTAAAAAATAACAACACTTGGTTGGGATCATATCAGGATCATTTCAGGCAAGTTTCAGCTCAATAGCACTGGTGAAACTTGAGAAGAAGTTTTAAATGTGTTTTTCAAGATGGCGGCTATGGCGGCCATCTTGGATTTCAGACCGACCCGAAAAATAACAACACTTTGTCGGGATCATCTCAGGATCATTTCTGGCAAGTTTCAGCCCAACAGCAGTGGTGGAACTTGAGAAGAAGTTTAAAATGTGTTTTCAAAATGGCGGCTATGGCGGCCATCTTGGATTTCGGACCAACCCGAAAAATAACAACACTTGGTCAGGACCATCTCAGGATCATTTCTGGCAAGTTTCATGTGAATCCCACTGGTGGAACTTGAGAAGAAGATTGAAATGTGAAAAGTTTACGGACGGCGGACGGCAAGCGCACGGCGCATGGCGGACGACGACGGACGAAGCACGATGGCTATAGGTCATCCTGACCCTTCGGGTCAGATGACCTAATAAAAATCCAACAAATAAGAGTCAAAAATGTGATTTCCCTATATAAACTATAGTAAAGTTTACCCCCTACCCAGGGGCAAACGTGAGACCCCAGGGTCATGAAATTCACAATTTTGGTAAAGCATCATAAGACCCCTTCATCTATGAAGAGTATTTGATCCTAACATATCTGAGAGTAGAGAAGAAGATTTTTGAAATTTTAGTCAATTTGACCCTTTTTGGCCCCGCCCACCAGCCCCTGGGGGTCAACCAGGGCCAACATGTACATACCATCAAACTGTCATCCTATGCTGATAATTTGAACAAAGTTAGAATAAATTCCAATAGAAATCCAACAAATAATAGTCAAAAATGTGATTTCCCTATATAAACTATAGTAAAGTTTACCCCCTACCCAGGGGCAAACGTGAGACCCCAGGGTCATGAAATTCACAATTTTGGTAAAGCACCATAAGACCCCTTCATCTATGAAGAGTATTTGATTCTAACATATCTGAGAGTAGAGAAGAAGATTTTTGAAATTTCAGTCAATTTGACCCTTTTTGGCCCCGCTCCTTCAGCCCCTGGGGGTCAACCAGGGCCAACATGTACATAACATCAAACTGTAATCCCATGCTGATAATTTGAACCAAGTTAGAATAAATTCCAATAGAAATCCAACAAATAATAGTCAAAAATGTGATTTCCCTATATAAACTATAGTAAAGTTTACCCCCTACCCAGGGGCAAATGTGAGACCCCAGGGTCATGAAATTCACAATTTTGGTAACGTACCTTAAGACCCTTCCATCTATGAAGAGTATTCGATTCTAACATATCTGAGAGTAGAGAAGAAGATTTTTGAAATTTTAGTCAATTTGACCCTTTTTGGCCCCGCCCACCAGCCCCTGGGGGTCAACCAGGGCCAACCTGTACATACCATCAAACTGTTATCCTATGCTGATAATTTGAACCAAGTTAGAATGAATTCCAAGAGAAATCCAACAAGTAATAGTCAAAAATGTGATTTCCCTATATAAACTATAGTAAAGTTTACCCCCTACCCAGGGGCAAACGTGAGACCCCAGGGTCATGAAATTCACAATTTTGGTAAAGCATCATAAGACCCCTTCATCTATGAAGAGTATTTGATTCTAACATATCTGAGAGTAGAGAAGAAGATTTTTGAAATTTTAGTCAATTTGACCCTTTTTGGCCCCGCTCCTTCAGCCCCTGGGGGTCAACCAGGGCCAACATGTACATAACATCAAACTGTAATCCCATGCTGATAATTTGAACCAAGTTAGAATAAATTCCAATAGAAATCCAACAAATAATAGTCAAAAATGTGATTTCCCTATATAAACTATAGTAAAGTTTACCCCCTACCCAGGGGCAAATGTGAGACCCCAGGGTCATGAAATTCACAATTTTGGTAAAGCACCTTAAGACCCTTCCATCTATGAAAAGTATTTGATTCTACCATATCTGAGAGTAGAGAAGAAGATTTTTGAAATTTTAGTCAATTTGACCCTTTTTGGCCCCGCCCCTCAGGCCCCTGGGGGGTGGGGACCATATAATTCACAATTTTGGTTCGCCCTCAGTCATGGAAGCTTCCTGTAAAATTTCATTGAATTTAGTTCAGCAGTTTTTAAGAAGAAGTTGAAAATGTAAATTGTTTACGACGCACGACGCACGACAAAAGGCGATTGCAATAGGTCAACTGAGACTTCATCTCAGGTGACCTAATAAATGTGGGATGCACAACTACATGTGATACTGATCATGTATACCAAGTTTCGTTAAAATCGGAGTAATACTTTAGGAGGAGTTGTCCGGACAAGTCTCAACCAATGAGAAGTCGGCAGCCATTTTGAAAATTGGTTTGTGGGGGAAAAAAATGTGGGATGCACAACTACATGTTATACTGATCATGTATACCAAGTTTCATTAAAATCGGAGTAGAAGGAGTTGTCCGGACAACTATTGCATGACAGACAGACGGACGGACGGACGGACGGACAGACGGACGGAGGGTAAACCTATAGTCCCCCCGTTTTTCAAACGGCAGGGGACTAATAACACAACAATGTATAACCAGCAACTCTGAAGTTGATCTAGGTCAATTAATCAGATACTAATCTAGGTACTACTTCATTCATCATTACCATGATCTCGCAAGGATTCCTACGGTCAAGTGTCCATTCCAATGTTCATTTTAATGTTAAAAGACCGTGAAGGAGCATCTTGGATTGCTATTAATACATGTGTTCAACTAGAGCTTTAGGTTATTTGGGAGTATGCCAGTTTACCCCACATGAACTATATATATATAAATAAATATATGGGGCAAAGAAGTAATTCAAACAGTGTGAACAATGAGGCTTGTTAAATTTTCGAGGCAATCCGCCCCTTTATCAAAACACAAAAAATACAAATACAATCACATGTTATATATAAGAAGTACTGGAAATACAATAAAATACAATAAGAAGAATGTTTTAGTAACTGGAGAAACCACAATGAACCCTTCGGCAAACGTGGGCCGAAGGCGGATACTAGCGTATCATGTTCAACACTAGAACGCTATGCGACCAACGGCAGATATTTTGAACTCCCCCGCTCGTGAAAATATACGAAAGAGTTCAAAGACGATTCGTCCCTGAATACAGCAAGTGGACGACATTGCATTGATATCAGATTTCAGAATAAAAATGTTGCATTATCGTCTCTACAGTGATTGATTAAATATCGTGTACAAAGTCTGAAAAACTATAGAAAAATATGTTTAAAATCATTAGAATTATAGAGAGTGATGTGAAAAAACTACTACGAATATTTATCAAGACTGAGAATATAAGAAATATGAATGCCGAAGTGTCCCTACAGAACGCTACGGGAAACAGACGATTCGGGCCAAATCGGACCAGTTACTAAAACATTATTTTACAAGCCTCATTGTTCACACTGTTTGAATTACTTCTTTGCCCCATATAATCATTACAAGTAATTCGTATCCTCCATACATTTATGTGAGGATCCAGTGTTATCTGGATTATACTGTTCATATTACTTCTTTGACCCATATATAAATAAATATATATACCTTAAATAAACATATACCAAGATTCTGTTACCTGCAATATTACCAAACATGTATAGTCATATATAGTACAAGATGTGATGTTGGAAACACCAGTTTACATATTAGCTTACTTTGTAGACAGAGCTTCCTCCTATAACATACAGACTTTCCACTTTGTCTCTCAGATCGCCTTTTCCTGATACCATGGAGATAGCATCCTCTAAACTCTTTGCTATATATGTACCGGTCGGCGTTTCCCTGCAAAATAGTTTTAAATCTCATAAATTATGCTGACGGAAATACATCTATCTTTGCTTTATGATATGGATGATTCAACTCAAACAAGGGTTCACTATGCCAATTCAATTCAAAGAACTATTTCATAAAGTTATCGTAAAAGGATTTGGTTTTGTGTTGTTTATTTTCCAATAAACAAGAGAAAGAAAAGTGTGGAGTGTCATAGGAATCTAATAAGTATTTAATAAACTCAGTACGATATGAATAATAAAATAATGGTGGTCAGATTTATCAAGTTCCTCAAGTTTCACTTGTTTGAGGTGTTTGACCAATTAATCGAGTAAGAAATCTGTAATTGAGTTTTGTCAGAAATGCCCGACATCATGATCAATGAAAGAATATTAGCTGATAGGTATTATGTGAGAAAAACTTGTCACAATCAATCGCTTGATTGTGGTTGTCACTTACCTATATCATATAAATTACAAGCTTCTAGATGACTGGAACCACCTAGCAAGCATTAACAGGAAGTAATGTAAAACATGAGGCTCAGAGGGCCTGCATCGCTCATCTAGATATTTCAGTAAGTATAGCAAAATACTCCGATTTAAGTTTAATTTCAAATCATTTCCTACATTTGAACTGACTCTCAAAACAATGGTTCAAACTACAGGTTGACTAAATCCTGTCATTCTTATTAGACCCCTTTTCTCCCACCCCAAGGGTGTCACAAACCAAATTAAATCAAAATCCATTTAGTTTTTCACTCAGGACTATTAGCATTTTAAAAAGATTTACCCTTTGAGCCAGGTGAGCTAAAAACTGTTAATACATTTGTACACTTATGATAATATTTAACCATCTAAATTACACTATTTGTTGATGAATTTCTAAAACTTAAAGAAATATGCGATGACTTTCGTGAAAATCGGAGCATTTCTATTTTTTTTGTCCCGCTTGTTTATTCGAATAACCGAAAAATATGACGTTTCCAACCCAATTAAACGAATTTTTTTAACATGATTTAAGAGAAAATGGTTTTGGATTTTGAAATTTTACCCAATTAAACGAAATACCCGATTAAGCGTTACCCGATTAACTGGAATGTACTGTAATGATATTATTACAACGGGCAATAACTCTGTAAATTGCCATCAAATAATTTCCATATTCAAGCTTGTCCAAGACCTTGTCTTTACATTAAAGTTTCATCAGACTTGGTTAACATTTACTTGAGTTTTTGTGTTCACATGGTCCAATAATAACATTATAACAAAGGGCAATAACTCTGTAAGTAACTGTCGAATAATTTCCATTTTCAAAGTCATCTGAGATCTTGTCAATATATAGCAGCATTCAAAGTTTCATCAAATCTATTTTATATTTACTCAAGTTATCTTGTTCACAAGGTAATTGTTGAATGATGGACAGATGCCATGGTATGGTATACCATAAGCTCACCTTGGTCCTTTGGACCAGGTGAGCCAATAATGCTATAATACCACAGAAAGATAACTAGAAAATAATTGGTTTTAATTGATTATCAATTGGATAGACAAAAGTTATGATCAATCAGGAAATTTCAACCGATTCCCATCATTATGTTAAATTATCATATAAACATGGACTTCTAAATGATTACTGCCTCTCTAGAGTGACGATACATATTGGTTGTTCTCACTACCTTACAGGGTTATCGCAAGGTTGTAAGGGAAAAGATTAATAGAATCTATTACAGATCTGTTCCAAAGACAGGGATATCCCAACTGGAGTGTAAGACTCTTACATGAGGGTTGCGATATAGGTGACCCTGTAAAAATAGTTCAGGGTCAGGTCATAGTGACGTCGCCCGAGAACAACTTGCTAGAGCACATTCAAAGTGCAGGTGTAGCTTGTCTTTTCCCCAGGGTGAGATTAATAAAATCTATCATGGGTCTGTACCGTAATCAGGGATATCTCAACCCAAGTATAAGAGTTTGGCCAGTCAGCACAAGGCTTGCCGAGTGCTGGCCAGCCAAACTCTTACACGAGGGTCAAGATATCGTTGTTCGCGGAACAGACCCGTGATTGATTATTTTTCTCACATACTTGCAACCAAACGTAAGTTTTTATGAAAGTTTTTCATCGCGCCATCTTCATCATTTACGACTTGGTTACTCAACGTAAAATGATGACGTTGCGTTATTGTGAGCAGCATATTCATATAACGCGTGCCGGTTGTCTTTACCCACCCTGTGTCAGATTGATTTATTTTTTCCCTAGCAACCGTCGGATAACCCAGTGAAGTATGGGAGAAAAGAAAATCTCACCCCGGTAAAACTGCGGATATCCCTGCCCAGGTTAAGAGAAAAAAAAAATCAATCTCACACATGGGGGTAAAGACAGCTTTCATGCTCTATATGATGCTGCTCACAATAATGTGACATCATTATTTTACGTTGCGCAACAATGTCATAATTGATGACGTCGTTAATTTTGAAGCACATTCCAGGAGCATTGAAGAATTCAGATCATACTCAAATAAGTCATACTGTGTCACATCCTGCAAGATAATTTATCTCACATACTGAACAGGGTGATGTGCACGTGGTTACTATAATGGAAGGAGACGCCCCAGTAACTCACACAAGGAAAAGACAGTTGACACTTGGAAAGATACGTCATAATGATGAATTTTTGACATGATGTCATAGTAATTTCTCTGATGTCATAGAATAATTGTGAATCATGAATTCCCATACAAATCCTAGGATAACTGGCAGGAACATTATATTGATACAAACTGGAATTTATCCCTAAGTCATATAACAACAGATTTATATAGTTATAGATTCTCACTTCATCGTCCGACTCAGTATTATGTTTATCCTCCTAGGTAGAGGTCGGTATTTCTCTTTGATGGACATCCATGTCTTCCGTCCCATTATAACTACATTGTTCTTATCTGAAAAATAATTGCAATTTTAAGCTAAAGATTTCATTGTAATCAAAATCATTTTTGAATTGATATGAATTCTGTACATCACAAGCAGTACTGGATTTGATGTGTTACAATTCTCAAGTTTAGTGTCAGCTTGAACCAATCAATTTGTTTTATTCTGGTTCCAACCACCCTGGATGAATGATTTCAAAGCTTTATAATAAGCTTTTTATACGAGACATACAAGTGTACATGTTTGTAAACAGAGGATCCTACCTACATGAATGTCTGTAACACGGAATTTATCAAACAAGTTCAGTAATTTGACATGGCACAAGCCTTATGGCTCGGCAGCATGACATACAACATAATCTATAGACATGAATGTAAGATTCTGTTTATCACATAATTCATATTCATGAAAATAAAAAAAGAACGATTCTGTTTATCACATAATTCATATTCATGAAAATAAAAAAAGAACAAGTGAAATTGGACTTTTACAGTATATTTTTCTTTATGGGGACATTGTAGGAGGTTGTAATGACATAGATAATCTATGACGTCACAATATTGTTATGACATTTGTCTTACAATATTTACGAAATATCCGTATGACACAGTTGAACAGTCAGTTGATATATATAGTTACTGTATCAATTTACCTGGATCTTTGGTTTCTGTTGTAATCCTCTTGAACACTTCCATGTCTTTTCTGTAACAAATGAAAAAAAAAACATCACCATATTCTCTCAGTTTTAGGGACCAACACATAAAATTGTGACCCAATATTGTAGTTGATTAGACTATTAAAGGATAATGAGATTTTTCCTGAACCTTAATAGGCAGGATTGATAAACTGATGGAAATCAAATTTGTGTAGACAAATATCCAAGCTCCTGTTACTAATAGAAACTATTGATAACTACAGTTGATTGATGTCAACATAACAGGGCTCAAAGTGGACATTTTTACCAGGTAACTCAACCCTTTGGTAAGATTCTTAAGCTGCCATGTATTGTCAATTAACAATAAATGTTCCGACTAAGGGTTAGATTTCCGTCTCCCTCCCAAAGGAGTGAAAGGTTCAATATCTACCCAAGAGAAATTCAATTATAGGAGTAATCCCCAACCTTGATGGTGTGACAGAGTATTCCCCAACCTTGATGGTGTGACAGAGTATTCCCCAACCTTGAGGATGTGACAGAGTATTCCCCAACCTTGAGGATGTGACAGAGTATTCCCCAACCTTGAGGATGTGACAGAGTATTCCCCAACCTTGAGGGTGTGACAGAGTATTCCCCAACCTTGAGGGTGTGACAGAGTATTCCCCAACCTTGAGGGTGTGACAGAGTATTCCCCAACCTTGAGGGTGTGACAGAGTATTCCCCAACCTTGAGGGTGTGACAGAGTATTCCCCAACCTTGAGGGTGTGACAGAGTATTCCCCAGCCTTGAGGGTGTGACAGAGTATTCCCCAACCTTGAGGGTGACAGAGAAATCTCCAGCCCCAGGGTGTGACAGAGTATTCCCCAGCCCCTGGGTGTGGCAGGTAATCTCCAGGCCCTGTGTGTTTTACAGAGAAATCCCAAGCCACTGTGTGTGACAGAGAAATATCAAGCCCCTGGGTGTGACAGAGAAACCCCCAGCCCCAGGGTGTGACAGAGAAATCTCCAGCCCCCGGGTGTGACAGAGAAAACTCGATCCAGCCCCAGGGTGTGACAGAGAAATCTCCAGCCCCTGGGTGTGACAGAGAAAACTCCAGCCCCAGGGTGTGACAGAGAAATCTCCAGCCCCAGGGTGTGACAGAGAAATCTCCAGCCCCTGGGTGTGACAGAGAAAACTCCAGCCCCAGGGTGTGACAGAGAAATCCCCAGCCCCTGGGTGTGACAGAGAAATCTCCAACCCCTGGGTGTGACAGAGAAATCTCCAGCCCCTGGGTGTGACAGAGAAAACTCGATCCAGCCCCAGGGTGTGACAGAGAAATTTCCAGCCCCTGGGTGTGACATAGAGATCTCCAGCCCCAGGGTGTGAGAGAAAACTCCAGCCCCTGGGTGTGACAGAGAAATCTCCAGCCCCAGGGTGTGACAGAGAAATCTCCAGCCCCAGGGTGTGACATAAAGATCTCCAGCCCCAGGGTGTGAGAGAAAACTCCAGCCCCTGGGTGTGACAGAGAAATCTCCAGCCCCAGGGTGTGACAGAGAGATCTCCAGCCCCAGGGTGTGAGAGAAAACTCCAGCCCCAGGGTGTGACAAGAGAAATCTCCAGCCCCAGGGTGTGACAGAGAAATCTCCAGCCCCAGGGTGTGACAGAGAAATCTGCAGCCCCAGGGTGTGACAAGAGAAATTTCCAGCCCCAGGGTGTGACAGAGAGATCTCCAGCCCCAGGGTGTGAGAGAAAACTCCAGCCCCAGGGTGTGACAAGAGAAATCTCCAGCCCCAGGGTGTGACAGAGAAATCTCCAGCCCCAGGGTGTGACAGAGAAATCTCCAGCCCCTGGGTGTGACAGAGAAATCTGCAGCCCCAGGGTGTGACAGAGAAATCTCCAGCCCCAGGGTGTGACAAGAGAAATATCCAGCCCCAGGGTGTGACAGAGAAATCTCCAGCCCCAGGGTGTGACAGAGAAATCTCCAGCCCCAGGGTGTGACAAGAGAAATTTCCAGCCCCAGTGTGTGACAGAGAAATTTCCAGCCCCAGGGTGTGACAGAGAAATTTCCAGCCCCAGGGTGTGACAGAGAAATCTGCAGCCCCAGGGTGTGACAAGAGAAATTTCCAGCCCCAGGGTGTGACAAGAGAAATTTCCAGCCCCAGGGTGTGACAGAGAAATTTCCAGCCCCAGGCTGTGACAGAGAAATCTGCAGCCCCAGGGTGTGACAAGAGAAATCTCCAGCTCCAGGGTGTGACAGAGAAATCTCCAGCTCCAGGGTGTGACAGAGAAATCTCCAGCCCCAGGGTGTGACAAGAGAAATTTCCAGCTCCAGGGTGTGACAGAGAAATTTCCAGCCCCAGGGTGTGACAAGAGAAATTTCCAGCCCCAGGGTGTGACAGAGAAATTTCCAGCCCCAGGGTGTGACAAGAGAAATTTCCAGCCCCAGGGTGTGACAGAGAAATCTGCAGCCCCAGGGTGTGACAGAGAAATCTCCAGCCCCAGGGTGTGACAAGAGAAATCTCCAGCCCCAGGGTGTGACAGAGAAATCTCCAGCCCCAGGGTGTGACAGAGAAATCTCCAGCCCCAGGGTGTGACAAGAGAAATTTCCAGCCCCAGTGTGTGACAGAGAAATTTCCAGCCCCAGGGTGTGACAGAGAAATCTGCAGCCCCAGGGTGTGACAAGAGAAATTTCCAGCCCCAGGGTGTGACAAGAGAAATTTCCAGCCCCAGGCTGTGACAGAGAAATTTCCAGCCCCAGGCTGTGACAGAGAAATCTGCAGCCCCAGGGTGTGACAAGAGAAATCTCCAGCTCCAGGGTGTGACAGAGAAATCTCCAGCTCCAGGGTGTGACAGAGAAATCTCCAGCCCCAGGGTGTGACAAGAGAAATTTCCAGCTCCAGGGTGTGACAGAGAAATTTCCAGCCCCAGGGTGTGACAAGAGAAATTTCCAGCCCCAGGGTGTGACAAGAGAAATTTCCAGCCCCTGGGTGGTTATTCTAGTGTCTAACCCGAGGCCTTACCCCGACGATTTGAGAATTCTTGACCACATCCTCAAAGCACGGGATGATTATATTTCTTCACACTGTATATCATTTTTAAAACAAGTATTGATATACTTGGCAATGTTGATGTGATTGAATAGGTCATTATATTGTCTACAGCATGCATGGTCATACCCTAGGGCCTGGGGCTGACATATAAATCTGGAACAGGTAAAAAGAGAGACCTTGCATGCATTCTACAATAAAATCAATCGTATTAATTGAAAGACAACACAATGCCGTCATGACAGCGATTATATATATCATAATTTAGTATAAAATAAGTTGTTTGACAAATTAGTTAATTGACCATCAAATCATCACTCTTCGGATCAGCTCTATCCTCACAATATTATTTTATTTGTCCTACGTGTGTATCTTAATTTCTGTCCAATTTCTTTGTTTTTCTTTTTTTTTATTAATATCTTTTTTATTCAGGCAATAACGATAATGATTCTATTTAATATATGTAGTAGTTACCTGTTAATATATTACAAATATGTCCTCTTACAGGAGGGCTTGCACATGTCATCCATTCATTCATTTTTTTCACAGTCTGTCTAATTTCTAACACCCTCTCTAGTGACATTATCAGACCAAAACTTAGCCACAGACCTTTACCTAACTTATAACTCCATCTCTGTACATGTACTTCTAAATTATGAAGGTGCTCAATGTACCAATACATAAATTGTATTTTGTTTTCACTCAGTGTACAGGGACACGTTACAATAGTAATGTATGTATAAAATATATGGGGGGTCAATATAAACATATGTTTATATCGACCCCCCATATATTTTATACATACATTACTATTGTAACCAACCCCCCCCCCCCATATATTTTATACATACATTACTATTGTCACGTGTCCCTGTGCTCAGTGATCAAAATACAGTATTTCAAATTAAAGCTGATCAACCTAATGCCAAAATATGTTTTGTTAGTATATTATAACACTGTTCGTGGAATCACTGGGCTATGAGTCGTAGTGTAGACATATTAAGTGTTTACAAAACGATACGATATTGATGTCGACGTGGCCCTGTGGTCCAATGTGCCCCATGTCACCAGGTAGATTACTCCAACAATGTTAGAGGTTTTACACGGCGAGATACTTTTGACTAGCGCCGTGTAACCTCTAACTGCCCATAGCTGATTTTCCCGATGCTGACGATGAAATTTTCAAAGTTCGTTTATTGCAAAAATATAGCGTGTCAACTTACATTTAAATGATCAACGGTGTCCAATATATATTTCTGTCCATAATCCAATGATTAAATGAGAATAATTTCGTAACAAACACATATTATGAAGTTTTCTTCTTCCGAAGCGGAGCAGAGCGCAAGCAGACAATACTCCCGTTAGTGATAGTAAAAATACCACGTGATTTGCCGGTTAATACAAAAATGGATTACAACCTATGTCCTACAAGCGGAATACAACAAAGTCCGTATCATTTCGTTCCGTTTGAAATAACGACAACTATTTTGTATCAACCTTTAGGCAGCCATTTTTAAAAAACGACTAGAAAAGTGCTACAACGACATGGGCATGTATTTTGTGTGTTATACACCGTATTATACTATATATTTGTGTCCGTGACATTTATATGGGATAAATATTGCATACATGATACGTAGACATCGTTGTAATGACCTGTCAACCTCTTACGTGTTTTTTTCAAGCATATTTAGTTCCGCCCGAAACTGCATCAAAGAATTAGTGCTTCGGAAATAAGAGGTCGCAGTCGGCAAAATAATATCCGATAGAAAAAGAGCCGACCAGCGACCTCTTATGTTATAGGAGTACAGGTAGATCTATGTGATAAGCATTTGCCAGGGAAGAAATTTCCAGCCCCAGGGTGTGACATAGAGAAATTTCCAGCCCCAGGGTGTGACAGAGAAAATTTCCAGCCCCAGGCTGTGACAGAGAAATCTGCAGCCCCAGGGTGTGACAAGAGAAATCTCCAGCTCCAGGGTGTGACAGAGAAATCTCCAGCTCCAGG
Source organism: Pecten maximus (assembly GCF_902652985.1). NCBI lineage: Eukaryota > Metazoa > Mollusca > Bivalvia > Pectinida > Pectinidae > Pecten > Pecten maximus. Next base: position 16,779,321 of record NC_047031.1, on the reverse strand, counting down.
GTGTGACAGAGAAATCTCCAGCCCCCGGGTGTGACAAGAGAAATTTCCAGCTCCAGGGTGTGACAGAGAAATTTCCAGCCCCAGGGTGTGACAAGAGAAATTTCCAGCCCCAGGGTGTGACAAGAGAAATTTCCAGCCCCAGGGTGTGACAGAGAAATTTCCAGCCCCAGGGTGTGACAAGAGAAATTTCCAGCCCCAGGGTGTGACAGAGAAATCTGCAGCCCCAGGGTGTGACAGAGAAATCTCCAGCCCCAGGGTGTGACAAGAGAAATCTCCAGCCCCAGGGTGTGACAGAGAAATCTCCAGCCCCAGGGTGTGACAGAGAAATCTCCAGCCCCAGGGTGTGACAAGAGAAATTTCCAGCCCCAGTGTGTGACAGAGAAATTTCCAGCCCCAGGGTGTGACAGAGAAATTTCCAGCCCCAGGGTGTGACAGAGAAATCTGCAGCCCCAGGGTGTGACAAGAGAAATTTCCAGCCCCAGGGTGTGACAAGAGAAATTTCCAGCCCCAGGGTGTGACAGAGAAATTTCCAGCCCCAGGCTGTGACAGAGAAATCTGCAGCCCCAGGGTGTGACAAGAGAAATCTCCAGCTCCAGGGTGTGACAGAGAAATCTCCAGCTCCAGGGTGTGACAGAGAAATCTCCAGCCCCAGGGTGTGACAAGAGAAATTTCCAGCTCCAGGGTGTGACAGAGAAATTTCCAGCCCCAGGGTGTGACAAGAGAAATTTCCAGCCCCAGGGTGTGACAAGAGAAATTTCCAGCCCCTGGGTGGATATTCTAGTGTCTAACCCGAGGCCTTACCCCGACGATTTGAGAATTCTTGACCACATCCTCAAAGCACGGGATGATTATATTTCTTCACACTGTATATCATTTTTAAAACAAGTATTGATATACTTGGCAATGTTGATGTGATTGAATAGGTCATTATATTGTCTACAGCATGCATGGTCATACCCTAGGGCCTGGGGCTGACATATAAATCTGGAACAGGTAAAAAGAGAGACCTTGCATGCATTCTACAATAAAATCAATCGTATTAATTGAAAGACAACACAATGCCGTCATGACAGCGATTATATATATCATAATTTAGTATAAAATAAGTTGTTTGACAAATTAGTTAATTGACCATCAAATCATCACTCTTCGGATCAGCTCTATCCTCACAATATTATTTTATTTGTCCTACGTGTGTATCTTAATTTCTGTCCAATTTCTTTGTTTTTCTTTTTTTTTTATTAATATCTTTTTTATTCAGGCAATAACGATAATGATTCTATTTAATATATGTAGTAGTTACCTGTTAATATATTACAAATATGTCCTCTTACAGGACGGCTTGCACATGTCATCCATTCATTCATTTTTTTCACAGTCTGTCTAATTTCTAACACCCTCTCTAGTGACATTATCAGACCAAAACTTAGCCACAGACCTTTACCTAACTTATAACTCCATCTCTGTACATGTACTTCTAAATTATGAAGGTGCTCAATGTACCAATACATAAATTCTATTTTGTTTTCACTCAGTGTACAGGGACACGTTACAATAGTAATGTATGTATAAAATATATGGGGGGTCAATATAAACATATGTTTATATCGACCCCCCATATATTTTATACATACATTACTATTGTAACCAACCAACCAACCCCCCCCCCCCCCCCCCCCCCATATATTTTATACATACATTACTATTGTAACGTGTCCCTGTGCTCAGTGATCAAAATACAGTATTTCAAATTAAAGCTGATCAACCTAATGCCAAAATATGTTTTGTTAGTATATTATAACACTGTTCGTGGAATCACTGGGCTACGTCACTATCGTATCGTTTTGTAAACAAACACTACGACTCATAACCTCAGGTTATGAGTCGTAGTGTAGACATATTAAGTGTTTACAAAACGATACGATATTGATGACGACGTGGCCCTGTGGTCCAATGTGCCCCATGTCACCAGGTAGATCTATGTGATAAGCATTTTCTTTTAGATAGATGTATGACAGTGACTGTATGGTTACGAGATTGCCGGAAAATGCTATTCATTAGAAAATTGAGAATACGTTACAATAGTCAGATAGTATGTATAGAATTATGGGGGGTCGATATAAACATATGTTTATATCGACCCCCAGGCGATTTCTGGAAAAGGATATACCGTCCTTATTAATCAACTTATCAAAAAGTCATTAGAATGAAACCCACTTTAGACTTTTTCGCCATGGAAGTGAGCCGTTGATACCGATACCCCGATTGTTACAAGCTGCCACAACCAGATTCAACCTTACGCCCGGCATCTTTGTTTACAATTTGTCAGAGGATTTTAGTCGGTCTATACGACCCAAACTGCTTATAACAATGTTATTATTCGTGTGTATCATCACGTTTCAGATAAACATGACTTGATATGTAGATATCTGTGTGCTAAAATTTACATGGTCCTTATCTGTCCTAATCTGCGCCTCCGAATCGTTTTCATTCTCGTAAATTGCTATTTCAATAGTTTCAACCGATTAAACAGAAGCACCCATTGCGCGGGCTCATATATGGCCAAAAATCGGGCGAGTTCAAAACCCGGAATGCACTCAGGCGTGAAGGGATTTTTCATAATATTTTGTATTTATTAGGTCATATCTCACTTATTACAGAATGGATTTTTGTTCGGACACCAGCAGTAAAAGGGTTTATTTATCAGCTTTAAAATGATATAAGTTATATTTAACAGTAGATCTATCAAAAATTAGAAGTGAAAGTGGTGGCCGGAATGAACCCATATGAAATAAAAATGTCAATATTTACAACTGTTTTCGTTATAATAAATACCCATATCTCAAATGATACTGAACAGAGTTTTGTTCGGGAACCACAAGGAAACGGAGAATTTAGTACTCTTTCATATGGTATATTGTTAACTTAATTACAGCTGATCTTCTGTTGCCTATTTTCCTGACATCTTCTGTTAATGCCTGGTTGCTTTGCCCCTCGGTGCTCGATTGCCGGTATCCTTCGTCTTCAGGTGGTTGCCAACTATCTTCGGATGTTTCGACCCTGAACCACGACATCCTCCAGTTGGTGTGTCAGTAGTGGTGGCCAAACCTCTACTCGACGGATCCCGGCTTCCAGCATTTGTCAGCATTTGTCATTCCGACGGTGCCATATCCAGCATGATGATCTTTCTACTGCTTCACCCAGTTTTCGCAAGGATGCTGACTTTGCCATTCTCCAACATTCCTAGATGTTGTAAGAGCCTGGTCAGTGGTCACTGAACGAGATGGAAATCCTCTGCAGCCAACTTCGACCGGAAACAGCCAAACACTCCATCCCTTGTCTCTGCAATCTGCCATTAGATCTGCATACTTGAGGCTCTTCCGCTCATTCGCCTCCTCACAGTTTTCCTCCCACGGTACTGTTAATTCCACTACAATGAGGGTCTTAGACGTTGTTGACTTGAGGAACATGTCCAGCCGGAGCGTTGTGTCGACGATGCACGGGAATACCAACTTCCCGTCAAGGTCTACCTGCAGCTCCCAGTCCTGTCCTCTGTCCAGCAGTGATGTTCTGGCTGCTTTTCTACCCTCGACTGTCTCACCTTGCTTTACAAACACCTTTCCTTTTCCTGTTGTTGCCCTTGGGCGCTTTTTCCTTCTTTCTTCCTCCACCACTCCTGCCAATTCACGCAAGACCTTGTCATGACGCCATCTGTAACTCCCCTGTGTGAGTGCTACCTGACATCCTGACAGTATGTGAGACATTGGCCCTCGCTTTCCGCACAGCTGGCAACTAGGGTCCTCTGTCATTCTCCACTGGTGAAGATTTGATGGGGACGGCAATGTGTCGTAAACTGACCGCAGCAGAAAGGCTATCCTGTATTGGTCCTTCCTCCACAGCTCCGACCATGACAGTCTCCGCTCGGGTAGTTCCCACTTCAGCCACTTCCCTTGTTTGCCCAGCTCCACTGCCTTCGCTCTCCGTTGGTCTTCCTCTACCCGTCTAACTTCAGTCTGTACCATTCCTCGTCTCTCCGTTGCTGTTGCATTCTTCCACTGCTGAAAGTGCACCATTCCTAACCCTTGCCTTCCTATGCAGATGTTTCCCACCACGTCACGTAGTTGCAGCATACTCTCGGCTTGGTCCACTGATGTTGATGCTGACCACTTCCTTCCTGTTCTTTTCTGGATGCCTGCTCCACTGACTCTGGAATCTGACGAATCCCTCAACGTCATAACCAGCCGGCATTTTGCCACCTTAAACTCCTCCACTACAGATGAAATCTGGAGTTGGAGTTTTGATGATCTGCCGTACAGTCCAGCAGAAGTGAAGCCTGATGGGACTCCAATCCATCTCCTCAAGTAACTGCTCACTGATCTCTCCAATCCCTCGACACTCGTGACGGGAACCTCGTAAATTAGCAACAGCCACATCAGTCTTGGCAGGACCCCCTGTTGGTATATCCAGGCCTTGTACTTCCCTGGCAAGCCACTTCCATCTACCTTCTTCATCCATGATTTTGCTTGGGACAATGTGTTCTTAACTGATGCGTTGTCAGATAGGGATTGGTCGAACCACTTTCCAAGGCATTTGATAGGGTTGTTGACTAATGTTGGAATTTCCTCATCCTGCACCTTCAGCTTCACCTGACAAATACGACCTTTCTTCAGAACCAGGCTTCTTGATTTGCGTGGTTTGAACTTCATACGAGCCCATGACACGTTTTCTTCTAGTGCTGATAACACCCATCTAGCTTGTATATGAGATGTTGTTGTAATGGTGAGATCATCCATAAACCCTCTCAGTGGTGATTGGTAGATACCAGCATCCATCCTTGGTCCCCTTGTTTCTCGTTCTGCTGCCTTGGTTACCATACTCATACCCATGATGAACAAAATCGGGGATATCGTGCAGCCTGCCATTATCCCTTTCTCCAGGTGTTACCATGATGTCGTCACATCGTCCACAGTAAACCGGAACTGTATGTCCCTGAAGTAACTGTTAACGATCTGCCTTGTTTTCTCAGGTACATGATATATGTCCATAGCTGCCTCTATGAGTTTATGGGTCACTGATCCGTATGCATTGGCCAGGTCAAGCCATACCACTGATAGGTTCTTCTTGCCTGTTTTAGCCTCTTTAATCAGTTGACTGAGGACGCAGCCAGAGAATCCTGGAATCCCTGCTTTCTGTACTGAGGTATAAACTGTTTGAATACATGTTCGATATTACTTGCAAAAGTGGTGGCCGGAATGAATTGATGTGGTGTGAAAAATTGATAAAATCATCAAAGTTACATGTACATTTCCATCTTTATTGGTCCATAACTCTTTTATTACTTAACCGATTGCTGTTCAGAACACACTCTAGAGAAGATAATTTTATTGGCTTTAAGCTGATATAACTTTTATTGCTTTTTTTTCACAAGTTATATCGTGTATTAAACCAAATATATCGATTTTTTTGATTTTTTTTCCAACAAATCAATTTTAATCCCCCATCTATTAGAAAGCTGCCGGGGTTGGGGAGCCCCGGGGTCAGCTCTTTGACAATAATGTGTCCTCATACAAGAGGGCTCTCATTCTTAATCATCTCTTTCTTTCTTTCTTTCTTTCTTTCTTTAAAGTCTTTCTTTCTTTCTTTCTTTCTTTCTGTCTTTCTTTCTTTCTTTTTTTTCGTTCTTTCTTTCTAATTATCTTTTGTTTATTTTTAATACAATAATTATAAGGTAACATCAATTGTAAAACATAATACTATAAAAAAAGTCGTTATATTATTGTTGCATTAAAAGTTTCGTGTAAAAAAAATGAAAATTGACTTCAGTTTGTTATGTGATTTCAATCTAAACAAGGCTATATATATATATATATATATATATATGTGTGTATTTAATTATATGTCGATGAGCATGCGTTAATAATAAAAGTGATTATTTTGATTTTTTTCAAAAATAAAGGGGGACAATAGAAATAAGTAGTATAGTGTTAATTTCCCTTTATGGAGCCTCACACATTCTTTTTACTTTTATTAATATTCATTACAAATTCGGTGCAAAAGTGGTGGCCGGAATGAACCTAGGTGAAATTCACGGACGCCATTTTACGAGTATGTCCAAGCCGATACCACACCACGTCTATACTAAAACAACATATAGGTCTACACGGTACACCGGTCACCATGACCAGGTAACAGGCGGCTCGTTCACACCTTGATGAATATAATTGATCTTTAAATTAGCTTACACTGGTCGATGACTGTTACTAGGGATGAAATCTATAATTTGGATTTACTTTCAGATTCAGATTCAGATTCTTTATTTGCTTAAGTTTTACAACTTATCACCATAACACAAGACATGATACATTATATACAAAAGCAAACATAACAGCACAAGTATCTACCTGGCACACAACTTTCACCATACGCCTCTCGCCCATTCAATCTATTTGAAATTAGATGTAATTAGTGTGTTTGATGGAAACTTAATTACACATAACTTCAATCAGATTATGCCCATACTCACCATTCATACAATCTCACATCTATCCCCTACCCCTCCCCAGTCACATACAAACCCAATATACACATATGAGATAGAGGGAGAGTACAAAAGATACATCTGGTCTTAAATCAAATTTGACTTTCTTCTTTCAAGGGCTAGACCGATATATTTCCCTAACTTACACAATTCTTTTACATTTTCTGTAGTTTATAACTGAACAAACTTGAACATACTCGGGTTCCTTCTGTAATATGGTTTCAAATATTTGTATCTAATATCACTATAAAAATTACATTTAATTATGAAATGAAATTCATCTTCTATGTCGTTATTATTACATAATGTGTATACTCGTTCATTTCTCTGTAAATTTCTATATCTCCCTCTTTCAATAAGCAAAGCATGTGCCGATAATCGTATTTTGGCAATATTTCTCAAACATATAGTATTAATGGGTTAACAACTTAACATGTTATAATATATAAATCCAGCTTGTCAAATATTTTACAATTTTATCAATATGATTCTGAATTTGTTCAATGATGTGAAATATCTCAACAGATAGCAAATGCTAGCTCAAACATTTTAATCGGTTGTACGTATATTCCACCGGAAAATACTGTTTATTCATCAGAAACTGCCTTTACAGAAATAGAAGAAGAGCTTCTTAATTATGGGAATGGAAAAAACAATGTGATGTTGATAGATTTTAATGGTAGAACTTCTACAATACCTGATTATATATGACCTGATGAAGGATTATTTGATATTTTAAATGTAATGGAGAAAAATGATGATGTAGAAAATTTGTACTCTGCACACGAATTGCTTGAGCAAAATATTTCCTTACAAAGATATAGTGAAGACAAGGCCAAACCAAATAGATATGGTAATCTCTTAATTGAACTCTGTAAAAGATCGTCTCTTTATATTGCCAATGGTCGAATAGGTAAAGATAAACACGTAGGCCGAGTGACATGTAAGGACATAAGTGTAGTTGATTATATCTCCTATTAAGTAGTCAGGCATTCAGACTAGTCTCTGGATTTGAAATATGTGACTTTAATCCTTTATTTTCAGATGTACATAACCAAATCCATTGTATTCTGAATATGTCGTGCTTAGCCAATGCGATAGTAAATGATACTGATATGTATTACACAGTTAAAAATGTTAAATTTGATATATCTAAAAAAGAAGACGAATTTGTAGAAGCCTTAAATTTGAATGAAAATGTAAATTTGCGTGCAGTTCACAATTCTATAGACCAGTTGGTTGAAAATGATGAGGTTGATATTGAACAAATCAATGATGTGGTCACCGGTATTTGTCAAGTTCTGACAGGGGCGGCCAACAAAGTATTTCTGTCTCAGACGAGAAGACATAAGATGTAATTAATATACATTTTATATCAATGATTAATTCTACCTTAGGCCTTAATGACTGTTTGTAGATTGTTTTTCAGGTACACTCTATATGTACCTATATTTTAATATTCTTTATTTTATCAGACCAAAATATTTTTTAAATTCAATGTATTGTTATTTCACTAATATCTGTTAATTCAAACATTAAATCATTTCATAGTACATAATCAAGAATCAGAAGTTTCGTATATTCTCATTTATGTTCTGTAAGAGACATATAATATCTACACAACAAGTTATGTACATGTACCTGTATGTATAATTGGTACTCTCAGGACATGCCTGTTGTCATGGCCACCTGGGCTCCAGGGCCCCAACCCAACCTTATGGCCCTCCATAACGCCTTACCTATATATATGTATCAGATGAGGAGCAGTCTTAAGGTGTTCCTGTTGTAACACCTGGCTACAAGTCCCCAATTACCCCCCCCCCCCCCCCCCCCCCCCCCCCCCCCCGGGGTCAATTTATAGCGTGCTGTGCCAGGCTCCTCTGCCTTACCTACCTGTTAATTAGCATCTAACAGACTAACACTACCCATATATGTTTGTTTATTCTTGCGGTCCATTGGTATTACAGCAAAAACAGAATAATGTCATGTGAATGTACAATAAGGATTTCAAAAACATATACAAAATGTTAAGTATGATATGACAAATAACCTACATTGTACAAGACAAGAATGAATTTGATAGAATGGCGGACAGCTGTGAAATATATATGAGATAATTGTATGAAGTCATATTCATAATTTGATAGATTGGAAGACGAAAGGCATAAAATATGAAGTAAAAAAAAATTAACAAAAAAAATGCCAGAAAATGTCATTTTCATGAGGTAACCGGAAGAAAATACATGGTAATTAAACAATACATGTCACATATTAAGCTTGAAACGTTGAACGTAATAATAAACTTGTAAAATATTTACCTACATGACAAAGTTCCTTACTATTACGTACTGCTAGTAACTGTATAAGTTTATACGACGACAGACGGTTCTAATGGTTTTTTTTGATAATTTTTTTACGTAAGGTTGCATACAGAGGACAAATAAGAATAAAATAAATTTCATCTTCTACCTGATTTTGGTTACAATAAATACAAATTCTATGTGCCCTTGGGATATTACTGATATCTGCCTCCTTTTATACATAACTGGTGAGATGATAAACGAAACTTTGATATAAGCCGATAATAAATATCTGGAATTTATTTTGTTAAATAATACTGTAGAGTAAATTAAAGAGTCTAACAAGAATATATACAGATAACATTTTGATGAATGTTCAGTATGATATTATATATAATATATAATATCTACATGTGGATGTTTTTAAAAAAAAAAAAATTGTTTTGCGAATTATCAAAAAATAATTATTTTGTATATACATTTTTCGTTACAATAAACATATTCAATAAATATAGTTTATATGCTGATTTTCTTCAATTACAAGAAGAGGTAAAATCCCCATCAGTTATACATTTTAAGGTAAAGAACAATTAATCATTTTCTTAATGCAATAGGGAAACACTTAAATGCTGATCAAAATGTATCCCAAAATTTTGTTTTTAAAAAATACTGCAAAAACATTAGTGTGAACTGTAAAAAAAATCTTTGGCTTAAAGTCCACATGATCCACATGTTATTATTATAATTTATTTGTTAGCAGATACAATGTAACTTTATAGTTACCAGTTACGCCTACTGTTTTGTTCATCCTCTATAACAATTAGTTACGTATTGTATATATGTGTATGTTGATGATTCTATGTTATGCTTATGAGCCGTAAGGCTTCAAGTTGAATAAACTATACTATACTATACCTGGAATCAGATCCAATATGTTAGATCTTCAAAGTATTAGATACCTGCACACGGGTAAATGTACAGAAATATTTCAGTAAAGGAAGATTGAAGGTGTATTACAAGTAACATAAACAATTTATAAACTTAAAATTTTGAAATGTAGAACTGTCATCATCACTTAATTACTAGTACATTCAACGAATCTCTTTCTTTACATGTTAAATCAACGCTTAATTAATTTCTTCATGTTTTCAGGTTTCTGACTTTAAGCATTTGATGTATACACATAGAACATATTATGAGCTGAATTAGGTTTCAATAAACATAATATCACATCAAAAAATGAAATTATGAATATGCTGCTTAATTTAATCTGAAATTAAACTACAATATATATTAAAAAAATGAGAATGTTCAAGTAACGATTATTGATATCAATTTTTTAATATATACCTTTATGTGATGAAAACGAAATTACAAAATACAAAATGTAAAGTTCCAAAGGTAAATGAAACTTGACTTGAACAATTTAACTTAGTTAAAGGATTTATAAAGTAAATCTGTCTTAACTTAGTTACAGTGTATAATTAACAAGAATAGAAAGGTTGAAATATAACATCAAACTAAACTTCCAAAACTTTTTGAATAACTCTTTGAATTTATTTATTTATTTATTTTACGTCCGCTATTACGGCCTTACGGCCTTTCAGCTGACGAGAACAGATAGGAAAATGAGTAGAGTGGGTACAGTATGAAGTAAAAGGAAAGAGTTTGAATATACAGTACAGGTAAAAATCACAGGTAGCCTTCGGTACTGCCCTTTACCTGTATGGGGGTTTTGCGGTTCATCACCTCCTAGGGTGTAGTGCACTACTAGTTTACCTGTAGTTTAACGTAGTGCACTACTAGTTTACTTGTAGTTTAACGTAGTGCACTACTAGTTTACCTGTAGTTTAAACGTAGTGCACTACTAGTTTACCTGTAGTTTAACGTAGTGCACTACTAGATTACATGTAGTTTAACGTAGTGCATTACTGGTTTACCTGTAGTTTAAACGTAGTGCACTACTAGTTTACCTGTAGTTTAACGTAGTGCATTACTGGTTTACCTGTAGTTTAACGTAGTGCACTACTGTTTACCTGTAGTTTAAACGTAGTGCATTACTAGTTTACCTGTAGTTTAACGTAGTGCACTACTAGTTTACCTGTAGTTTAAACGTAGTGCATTACTAGTTTACATGTAGTTTAACGTAGTGCACTACTAGTTTACCTGTAGTTTAACGTAGTGCACTACTAGTTTACCTGTAGTTTAACGTAGTGCATTACTAGTTTACCTGTAGTTTAAACGTAGCAATACACTAGGTGTAAAAGTTAGCTTACACTCAACTGTAGCAACAACGATGTATCCAGTGACAATGAATTTAAACCAGGGCAAAGTAAAGAGGAGCAAACTGATCTCCTGCGTCTGAAAAAAAGTATGGTAGACGTACATAGGTAGGTTGGTAGGTAGGTAGAATAAGCAGGAATACTCAACGCAAAGTCGTCTGGTTGCACCCAGACGTGAGCTCAGATTTTGACATTTAGTCGCCAATCTTGAATTGTATCGCGGCAGCAGTGAGTTGTGCCAATGTTTAAAAAAAAACCCTTATACTTGGAATAGATCGATCCCCAGTGATGTCAGAGTTGTCGGGGTGTTGTCTCGAACAGAGTTGTCGGGGTGTTGTCTCGGACAGAGTTGTCGGGGTGTTGTCTCGAACAGAGATGTCGGGGTGTTTTCTCGAACAGAATTGTCTGGGTGTTGTCTCGAACAGAGTTGTCTGGGTGTTGTCTCGAACAGAGTTGTCTGGGTGTTGTCTCGAACAGAGTTGTCGGGGTGTTGTCTCGAACAGAGTTGTCGGGGTGTTGTCTCGGACAGAGTTGTCTGGGTGTTGTCTCGGACAGAGTTGTCGGGGTGTTGTCTCGAACAGAGTTGTCGGGGTGTTGTCTCGGACAGAGTTGTCGGGGTGTTGTCTCGGACAGAGTTGTCGGGGTGTTGTCTTGAACAGAGTTGCCACAGATGAGTTGCCACGCTTGTTTTGCGTGTTGCAATGCCCCATATTATTGGGAATCTGAATCTTTCACTGGTGATCTCGGCTAAGTTACCTGTTAAGGGACAACATGTTAACCACTAACTCACTATTCAACCACCCTACACATTACCTATCCGATGACTCACTATTCAACCACCCTACACATTATCAGATGACTCGCTATTCAACCACTCTATTTCCCTTACAATCTAATCATCGACATGGTTGAAAAATTCCCATCTAAAACTCGTAAATAAATATTTGTTTGACCTCCCTAATTGGGTCTCACAAAAAATAAATAAACAAAGTAAAAATCATGCTAGCGAAGGCTACAAAGCCATCACTGCGAACTGTTCGTTTGTGCAGACGAACCGGTTAGTCATTTTTAAATGAAAAAATTCAAACATATAGTCTATCTTGACGGACCTATGAATGTTAATACAGGCATTGTTGTGTTTGTTGCCTGGAAACAGTATAAAATCACCAGGTCCGTCTCTATTTTATAAACGAACAACTCCGGTCGAATTGGTCAAACCGTTTGGACCGCAAAAACGAAGACGACCAAGTGTAAAGACTAAAGACACAAGTAACATGTTAAATGTCGACGTTCTCATCCCAGCCCCGAGATTTTATCAATGTTCATTAACTTACGGATATTCATTAAATCGAAATTTTCATCAAATCGGATTAAGAAAAACATCTTAAATTCTGTAATGCGTTGACATTGAAGAGTTAGGGGATTTTCTTAAAAGAAAATCTGCTGGAACTGGGAACAGGCCTGTGGTAAATTGAGGAGTTCTATCCAGCCTTTACTCATTATTGACTCTGAGGAGATCTACCCAGCATTAACTCATTATTTACTCTGAGGAGTTCTACCCAGCCTTACCTCATTATTGACTCCAAGGAGCTCTATACAGCATTAACTCATTATTTACCCTGAGGAGTTCTACCCAGCCTTGACTCATTATTGACTCCGAGGAGTTTTACCCAGCCTTAACTCATTATTGACTCTGAGGAGTTCTACCCAGCCTTGACTCATTATTGACTCCGAGGAGTTCAACCCAGCCTTAACTCATTATTGACTCTGAGGAGTTCTACCCAGCCTTAACTCATTATTGACTCTGATGAGATCTACCCAGCCTTGACTCATTATTTACTCTGAGGAGTTTTACACAGCCTTGACTCACTATTGACTCTGATGAGATCTACCCAGCCTTAACTCATTATTTACTCTGAGGAGTTCTACCCAGCCTTAACTCATTATTTACTCTGAGGAGTTCTACCCAGCCTTAACTCATTATTGACTCTGAGGAGTTCTACCCAGCCTTGACTCATTATTCACTCTGAGGAGATCTACCCAGCCTTAACTCATTATTTACTCTGAGGAGTTCTACCCAGCCTTAACTCATTATTGACTCTGAGGAGTTCTACCCAGCCTTAACTCACTATTGACTCTGAGGAGATCTACCCAGCCTCAACTCATTATTGACTCTGAGGAGATCTACCCAGTCTTAACTCATTATTGACTCTGAGGAGTTCTACCCAGCCTTAACTCATTATTTACCCTGAGGAGTTCTACCCAGCCTTAACTCATTTTTTACTCTGAGGAGATCTACCCAGCCTTAACTCATTAAGACTCTGAGGAGTTCTACCCAGCCTTAACTCATTATTGACTCTGATGAGTTCTACCCAGCCTTAACTCATTATTTACTCTGAGGAGCTCTACCCAGCCTTAACTCATTATTGACTCTGAGGAGTTCTACCCAACATTAACTCATTATTGACTCTGAAGAGTTTTACCCAGCCTTAACTCATTATTTACTCTGAGGAGTTCTACCCAGCCTTAACTCATTATTTACTCGGAGGAGTTCTACCCAGCCGTAACTCATTATTTACTCTGAGGAGTTCTACCCAGCCTTAACTTATTATTGACTCTGAGGAGTTCTACCCAGCCTTAACTCATAATTTACTCTGTTACTCTTTTCTTCATGACATCTTGTACTTTTAAAAGCTGTGATTTTTTTGTTGAAAATCTTTGAGATTGGATATTAATAAATACATTTACTGTTTAATTGCATCAATTTGCTACCATGCTTTACGTAAAGCTCAGGCGTCTGCTTCTGGTTAGTATTTCCAGAAAAATAGCCCTCTTCCTACTATATCAACATTGTTGTCTAGTAGAAATAGGGGCCATTTTTTCTATACATACTTACCTGAAACAAACGCCTGTGAACAAAGTTGTCCTTTATGATTCAATCGGTCCTTTAAACATTTAAAAAATCACATTTTGAACTTTATGATAAAAATGTTAAAAAGAATGAATGGAATATTATGTTCAGTATGTAGCAGCCATGTTTTATTATAGATTTGAAAAAATACATTTTAGTAAAAAATTCGTGTTTCAGTCATAAATAATTAAGTAAATAAAAAAAATCCGAACGGATAGTCAAAAGAAGTTCAAACTATTTTAATTTCCCAACCATGTCATTCTGAAAAAATAATCTCATTTAAGTTATCTTTTTTTTTCAGGATGAAAATAATCCCTATTTGTCAAAATATGTATTACTGTTGAACATTGCTGCTTATCCCTGTAATTCCGGATTTTTTAAACCGTAACCCACTTCTGTTTATTAGATGTAAAGCATCATTTCCCGTTTTCCACCTTTGTTGTTCGTGTGTAAACAAAGCTACAACATAAAAATCGTCATAAACTACAAAATGGAGGATATTATTGTAAGTGTAGAGATTGCTAAGGCTACTTTACTTATTTAAGTAGCTAATGGACACAATGCATGGTAACAGAAATGTTGATTATGTCCAAAATACTATTCCATATTTTCGAGTTTCCTGCTTCACGAAGTTTGGTTGCAGAATCAATTTCTTTAAATCATTCAGTTTCGTTTCGAAATTTACTCGTTCAAAATGTCAAATCTTGTTATTATATATTCTAACATATTATTTTGCGATGTTTTATATTAATTCGGCCGTGATCCGCATTATTAACTGTTCTTTATTAGAAAACAAAATTTGTTTGTGGCTTGGAATTATTGAGTTAATTCTGAGAATTATCCGTCCAAACGTTGATATCGGCGATTGTCGAGGACAAACTTACTCTGAATACACTCGTATATCGCCATGAATCATTTGACAGTACATATTCTTAAATGACAGAATCTTATTTCTATTGAATTAGTCATAACTTGTAAAATTCAACTGGATTTCTTGTCACAAACCTCATGTGTGAATTAACTAGGTCACTGCACGACAGGTAACTCCGCCCACAATTATCCCCGATTTGTGTCGGTATTAAGTGAGTTAATTAATTCGCAAAAAAGTATTGCTCATCTCCATGGAGTATTGTCCTTTTCAAAGTGTGATTTTAATGTAGAATATACTACAGTTACTTAATTCAGATAGATGTCTGTTTAAAAAAAAATAATTTTAGTGTTACACAGAAGCATGCTAATTTAAGTGTTACACAGAAGCATGAGATATAACTCTATATTGTCCATACATTACTTGTAATTATGCCTCTTCATGTCATTGTGATGGTTTTTGAATTCACTGGTAAAAGATAATGTGCTGATCTAGACTGTAACAAAACTAAAACTATCCTGAATTTACCCAGATTCCGGATAGTCATACTTGTGTTCACCAGTGGTTTATAAGACTAAATAAATCATGTAAACATGATTAATTGTAAAAATATGCTTTAAAATCTTGGCCTTGTGGTAATGTCAGTTTGGTTGCATCATTAACTTAATAGTTTACTGAGAATTATAATATAAATTGCAATTTGGCTTGTTTTATTTTAAAGGGGAGGTAATTTACACGAATAAAATTATGCTTGTTTTGTTTTAAGGATTCATGTAATGTTAATTGATATTGATTCATAATTATCTTCTTAAGGCAATTACATGCTTGATTAAACACATTATATGTGTTGATAGGTGAGGTTGGCATCTACAATGTCAAGATTTCCTATGAAATGTTTAAGAAATGTTTATATTTAAATTAATCTGGCAAAATAAAACTTAATATTTCTTAATTGGTGAAATTTTCAGTATGTGTATTAGGAAGTTAGGTTCACAAATTTAAAATGTTCTCTAAACTTCTATCTCTATTCAAAATTATACTATTTTCGACATGAAAACAGATAGCAATAGCACAAATTATTCCTGATTTGATCTTAATAAAACAGATTATAAATGATTACTGATCATCAATACATATTTGATTTGATTATTAAAACAATATGACATTTATGCTCTTCACTACCATTCAAGATTCGACTAAGTACTTGATAGTCTTGTTATATATAATTAGTTAATTTTCATACTTGATTATTCAAGTTAATTAAATTTTTTGATTAACTGTTTATTATTTTCTATCCTGAAAAAATGTCCATTAGTATTGATTAAAAAAATCCATATAGAATAAGTTAGGTTACATAGACGATAAGAATGCCTTATAATTAACAGATCATTATATATATATAAGATGTTAAATGAGTTTTCGTTGCATGAAATTTTATGAAACAAGTCTTAAAAGTTTTTGTTTCTTCAAGCCGTGACACGCAAAAATTAAAACTTTTGAGAGGAGTTTCACAAACTCTCATGAAATTAAAACAAGTTTTAAGATTTATGCTTTTGATCATATCAGTCAGAAAGTCAAAATGTTAATGTCAAAATCAAACAGAGACAGATATTTTGTGGCATCATGTTCAATTTATTGCATCGATGTCCTGATCATATTATGATGTCACAGTCAAATTCTGAGTAGCATATGCATTCCAGAGTATATAACACTAGCATTTACATATATGCAAATATATTACATGGGCAAATAATATGCAAATCATGTGATAATATAATTTTCATATAATTTATATATTTAATTTAAAGATATACGGGAAGACTAACTTGCATGGTTAACTGTACATGTGCATGTAATTACATTTGTAATGTGAACATTTATATCAATTTATGTAAGGATTTTCGTAACACAACCCATGAATGTTTATATGTGATGTTTCTGTGATATGGTATATATATGTACACTGTCACCTTCATCAGACAAGACCCTTGACGTACATACCGTATTTGTCATCAAAAGGTTACTTTTAAATATTCACTGGTTTTGTTATGAAAATCCTTACATAAACCATACTTTCCAAATTGAAGAAAGTGTTAAGAAACATCAATATCTGTCCAAACTGGAAAACTTAATATCCCCAATTTTGATCAGTGACCCGGAATTATCCTTGCAAGTATGACCAGGACATCCAGCTAATTGACTCTTATGTTTATAGCAGTATCATAGTTCAGATCACTGTTTCTTAGTAGTCTGGAAACACATGCACAGTCAATTAGATGTGGCCCTTCAATCCGGAGATACAAATCTCTAGTGTTGTTCCTATTAATCAATTTAATCAATGATTAGTCATTTTACCTCAGACAATGACTAATCGATCATGATTTTTTATGATCGATCATGGGTTGACTATAACATAGAAATTTTCAGGATTTACAGCTGATTTCGACAATTGATTAAAGAACAATATCACTGGTAAATTGAAATAAAAATGCATTCAAACAACATTTTAAAACATAGCTAGATGTCTAAAACATAGCCACAACATTTTCCCCTATTTTTGATAAGGTTTTTGCTGAAATTTCCCTTTCTGTTCATGATTGATCAATAATCGATCGTTTAAGAAACGGTGATGATCGTTTATGAAATTTATAGTGATTCCCAACACTACAAATCTCATTTGGGGAGTGAAAAAACATACTCTACTCAGGGGTCTCCAGGAATCCCTGTTAGGATAAGTTGAGTTTTCAAATTAATTTTAAAACATGAACAAGTACAATTTATTACAATTAATCTAATGCTGATTTTGATTTCTTTTTCAGGCAGCAAGAAGATAGGACTGGAGTCCGATGTGACCAGCAAAGCGCATGAGGAAAATGAAAAATATTGGATAGTTCTTCATATTCTCAATTTCTACAAGATGCGCTCATGGATAACTGTCATTATGACACAGACTATCAACCAGTCTTCTACCGGTCAACAGATATCAGACAATATGGGAATTCTAGTTTTCACTCATTGAAAGTGCTTAACTTGGAACAATTAGAAGATTCTAAAGACAATTCCATCGGCAGTTTCATCATAAGAGATGAAATAAAAAATCTACAGATTCCAAATAACTCTTCACTAAAATGAAGAACAGTGCTCTAAAATCAGTCCTGATGTTGAACTGTGTAAAATATCTGTAGAAACTTCTGAATCAACGTGAAAGATTTAAAAAGGTAGACGAGGATGAAGACACACAAGTTAGTGTTGTTAAGACAAGGAACATTTAAAATTTGAGGATTTGGTAAAAGAAACTTTTCAGTAGGATGGTGTATAAGAGAATTGGAGTAACAGGGATTTGAGGGAATAGATTTGACCTCAGTAGGTGGCTATCATGGATGGCAACCAGTGTCAAGTCTGTTTAAATTATTTCATCGATCACACCTCATTACAAAATCATATAGAGACACATACGAAACGGGAGTTATATACATGTATCGTGACGTTAAAATCGGCCTTATCACAACTCCGACAAACTGGCCAGTGGTTTAGTCTAAGTCCATCTGTAGAGAAAAATGAAGCTAGCATACGGTTGAGTTTGGAACAGGCACGACAAACTGAAGAAAATTTAGCCGCCCAAATGCAGACCAATCTAGCAACTTCAACCCAGTCCAGCTTGGAAACGGCTGCAGCTGTGACTCTCGTTGAGAAATTAAATCGGCAAACGGAATATTCTGAAACACAACAACTGGAAAATCAGAACGTGGAGAATGTGGACGGAATAGACATGACAGGTGCTTCTGCAAGTGACCTACAAAAGTATGCACTGAGTGTAGGCAACGGAAAAGCATTCAGCTGTGATACGTGTGGACGTGTATTCGGTACTAGTTTCGCTCTTCGTCGTCACACCATGAGCCACAATAACGAGCGTCCGGATAAGTGTGATATTTGTGGGAAAGGCTTCATCGGGAAGCAAAACCTGGAGGTTCATAGGCGTGTTCACACAGGCGAGAAACCATATGCTTGTGAGGTCTGCGGGAAGAAATTCTCGCAACACGGATCTTTGTATAAGCACCGGGAGAGACATGGAAGGTGTTTCAAACCTCCAGAGCCTGGGGCAGAGCCTTACCCCTTGGACTCTTCACATGGGGAAAGTGACCTGAAAATGGATGGGTCAGGATCATTTTCTGCGGAAGAAGGAATGGCTGTTAGCACTGATGGGCCGGACACGGAGGATGGTGGTCATGATGAGGTCACAGTGCCAATTCAAGGTCATCCACCAAATTTAGAACTGGATCTAAGTAAGGCTGTGAGTAGTCAGTCTCAAGTTGGTAACCTTCCTAACATGAACTTTGACCTTCCTGCACAAGGTCATGGTCATCCACAGGGTCAAGGTCATTCACAAGTTCATGATCATTCACAAGGTCAGGATCATTCACAAGCTCATGCTGAAAGTCATACACAAAGTCAAGGACATAGCCATTTGCATGACCATGTACAAACACCAGCTCGTATAGGTGCCATACAACATACCAGTATGTCAAAGCAAAGTTCCTCTATGGACCAAGTTCATGAGATGGCGGCTTCTGTTTTGGCTACAGAGGAAAATGAAAAAGGTTTTCAAGGTAGAAATCCAGAGGATGACATTGAAACATCTCAAGTTGAAAATTTAAAACAGAATCTCAAAAATGATGATCCTATGCTTGCGGAAGAAGAAGTCAAGACTGAAAGTCAAAAACAGGAAGAGATGGAATACCTGCTCAGTAAAATGGATCCGTCACAGTTGTCACCAGGGCGATCAAAATCTGGTGATGATGGTCTACAGTGTAAATTTTGTCTGATCAAATGTGCTTCGATATTTGAACTACAATCACATTGTAGTAAGTACCACACAGGACAGAAACCTTACCGGTGTAATGTGTGTGGTAAGAGGTTTAGTGCTAGCTTTTGTCTGCGCCGTCACATAATGCTGCACACAGGGGAGAAACCGCACCGATGTCCGTACTGTCACAAAGGCTTTATAGAGAAACAACACCTTCAAAGTCATATCAGGATACACACAGGAGAAAAGCCGTATAAATGTCACGTCTGCTCGAAAAGTTTCACACAATATGGAACGCTGCACAACCATCTTCAGACACACAACAAGGAGACTTCCCCAGAGTCTCTGCCTATGAAAGCCGAACATAAGGAGCCGACCACGCCAGAGCCAACACCTGCAGTGACTACACCTCAGCAGACTTCAACTGCTTCCCATCACCCAACACTGTCACATCATTTAGCAAAGCAGCAGGAAATTCCTAAGGAGTTGGAGAATCAAATTAACCCAGAGATTCTTCTTAGTGGAATGCAAGGCATTTCATCGCTTAGCAACCCCCTTCTGCAGTTTTCTCAGGCTCTTCATCTACAAATGCAGCTTTACACTCGTGAGTTGGAGAGTCGAAAATCTTCCCTGTCTCAGATGGAAGGTGATTTTGAAGGAACGGAAGGAGAAAGCAACGGCGAAAGAGGGGAGATAATTCCTGGAAAGTATGCAGAGCCGACTCCAACCTCAGCCCCAAGTAAGGAAGAAATGGCTGCGGCAAAGGAAGCTGCACTGGGAAAGTTCAATAACAACCCCAGTCAAAACGTGCAAGTGAAGAAAGAACAGGTAGAACAGGCTGCGAATTTTGTGGAAAACGGTTTTGGCAATTCTTTAGGGCAGATAACGGCTCCTAATGTTGATCTTTCTGTCTTATCTAACAAGGAGTTGGAGGCTATGGCTGCTGCTGTGACAGATAAGAGACACAAATGTGACTACTGTCAGAGTCAGTTCAACTCACCCATAACGCTTGAACGACACACACGCACACACCGAGGCCAGAAGCCGTTTTTATGTCACTATTGTCAGAAGAGCTTCACGACAAGCTACTGTTTACGTCGACATGTAATGACGCACACTGGAGAACGGCCGCATGCTTGTCCAACGTGTGGCAAGCGGTTCATTGAAAAGCAGCATCTGATGATACATACAAGGATTCATACCGGCGAAAAGCCTTATCAGTGTAAATACTGCGGAAAAAGATTCCCACAAGGGGGATCACTCTATCGCCATGTTCAGATACATTTAAAAGGAAAATCGGTTAAAATTAAAGATGAACCAAATGTATCGGACCAACTGTCTGAGGCAATTCAGAATTATCAACTAGAACAGAAGACGCCAGAATTGGACGAGTCGAGCTCCAGTACCTATAGCTCAACTCACATGCAGTCGGCCCCATTGGATGCCTCTGTATCAACGCATGCTATAGCTACACCACAACATACAATTGCGTCAAGTTCACACCAGGAAAAGCTTGATTCAGCTCTTCTTTACGCCCATGATATTCTACGCAATCGACACCTTGATGAAAACCATCAGCCCAATTTTCAACCTAATGTCAGTTTAGAAAACAAAGCTGAATCTAACATACCAGAAGATCTTAGTAATATACGATTTATTGATTCGAACGAGACAGCTGCAATGGTGAAGGAAGGCGAGAAGACAGACAACCAACAAAATGAACAAAGAAACATTGACCTTACAGCTGCTGCCTATCAGGCGGCTTTTTCACCGACATATTTGAGTCAGATTCAAAAGTATGATGTTGCTCGCTCCGCAGGTTTGCAGTACCAGGATGCTAAAGGGAAATCGAGTGCAACATTAAGTGAAGATGATACAAAATTTGATGTCATTTCAGATATGGTGAGACGCGATTATCTACAACACCAGTATAACTTCCTGTTTGGAAATATAGATGCCCGCACCGTACTTATTCCTAAGGAAGGAGGAACAGAAATTCCTCAAACTGTGGATACCCATGATGATAAAATTTCTGCTCCAGATGACATCCCAATGAATCTTACAGACAGCCGGTATCCACAAACAGAGGTTGAGAAAGCAGTAGAAACAGCTGCAATTCCTCAACCTGCCGATTACAGCATAGGGTCGCATCGTCTAAATGTTGCCACGACAATGTCTCAGCAACAAGCAGTGGAGTACAATGCAGCAGTGGAAACGATCGCTGCAACACAACAACAACAACAACAACAACAACAACAACAACACCACCTTATCCCAACTACAGCTGAGCTCCACAGCGACTCAAACGATACCCGAGACACTGTTGTGTCGACTGTTGTATACCCATGCAATGTTTGTGGACAGCAGTGTGAATCGTTACCAGCGCTGGTGTACCATTTACGCGAGCATACCGGTAGCACAGAGTTAAGGTGTGAAATTTGTGGTGAGACTTTCACAGTGGCAGAACATTTAATTATACACTACCAATCCCACGCGGTTGAAAGAGCCATGTTACAAACAGAACCATTACAAAGTCCAGCCAACTGGAGCATTACTGAAGGACAGTCAAATTCCTGTAGAGGGCGCTGTGACTGATGTCCACACTGCTCAACAGGTGGCGCCACTAGAGGATGTAAGACCAAGCGAGTTATTTCATCACATACCCACAACAGAACAGTTGTCAGACCCTGCAAATGTTCCGGTTACCGTGGCGCATCATCGTACAGTCGAGGGGTACCCCCCCGGATCGATCATTTCACACGGAGTTAGTGACACCCATGTGGGTGTTATCATGCGCCAGGATTCATCTCAAGTCCAAGGTCATCGACACACCCAAGGTCATGGCCATGGACATAGCCAAGGTCATAACGGGACTAGTAACACGAAAAATGACCTTGATCACCAGATTCAGCCTCACCAGTCGGAGATGGCAGCGACAAATCAAGATTCTGAGAATCAGAAATCATCTGACAGTGAGGACGATGATCTGGACGGGACGATGGCCGACCATCATCCGCTAGCTACCTCAACACCATCTCACTCTCACGTTGCTCATCCTTCTACCATCGTCGAGAATGCACAATCACAGTCTGTCTCGTATTCCATGTCAGACAAACTGGCCGGGGAAGGAATACCAAAATTTATCGAAACTGGCAACATCCTCAGTTCATTTTCTGAACTGGCGAGTCAGGTCATGCAAAGAAATCTTGGAAGGACACCACTTCCAACGCCGGTTTTCCCAAGCACAAGTGGATTCCAGAGCACCAGTCATGTTGAACCAGCTCCATCACCAGCGACATCCGTAAAACAAGAGTCTACCGTCCAAGTTACCCCCACTCGGAGCCCTGTCACTGATGATACGGAGGAATCATCATTATCAATGTCAAATGCAAAACCATTCGTGTGTGAAATTTGTCACAAACAATTCATGAACAAACGCAGTTTTTATCGTCACGTAAGGTTGCATACAGGCGAACAGTTATGTAAATGTGAAATATGTGGGAAAGGATTCACCGGAGTGTTTGGGTTACGTCGTCACATGGTCGGTCATAGCGGAGACAAACCGCACAAATGTGAATTCTGTGGTAAAGGATTCATAGAAAAACAACATCTTGAATCTCATAGACGCATACATACAGGCGAGAAACCTTTCAAGTGTGACTTTTGTGGGAAACGGTTTACGCAGTATGGAACCCTCCACAGGCATAAACGTACACACACCAAGGAAAAACCATATGGTTGTCCACACTGCCCGAAACGATTTGGAGAAAATCGGCAACTAACACATCACTTAAAGGTCCATAATCCTGGCGGAGAAGTGAAAGAAGAAGAGGAGAGGGGCAAAGATGGCGGTGACACAAACTAAACATTGTCTAAAGAATAGGGGCCAAGCTTTTCAAAGATTTGTTTTGGGAATAAGAACTTAACATCCAAATTGAAATTGAAATTTTTTTTGAAATTTAATTTAATTGAAAATTAAATGGATGGAAAGCTGGATTTCCCTGGTAAACATGATATGCTTTGGTAATATACCATATTTAACCTCAGATAAGCCCATCCCCTAGTGTAAATGTTCAATATTTAAGTTTGGGGATGAATAGCGAAATGAAGAAGTTGGCTTATTTGTGGGCAGGGGCTTATTTGAGGATAGATATGGTACAATAAGTAAAATCAACTTTCTGGGTTATGAATTCTTTGGAAACATGATGATTTTGAAAACTTTGGTTAATTTTTGCTTATAAAGAGAACATAACTATGAAGAGCTAGGCTTCAGGTCTGAATCATTTGACCTTTAAACTGTTGTAGTGATAGATTTTATTGGAAGTTATAAGACATTTGAATCAAAGACTCCTCTCGCTGACATACAATGTACAAAACTAACCATAGCTGTCCTTAAGAAAGAAACTGTTGTCTGTACTAGAATGCTTTCTCTGTTGTAGAAGTTAATCAACTTTTAAAGTGTAGCTTTAGAACTTTTTATTTGCTATAAAATATTGCAGGCTTATGGTAGTCTCAATTCTTAAGTCATATAAATATGTATATATCATGTATACTTTCATGGTAGAGGGAACTTGAGGGCTAGGAAATGTTAAGATTATTTTTTTTAATATATATTTCATTTAAAGGGTAGGTATAGACATCTTGTGAATTATTTTATAAAATTACAATCATACGGAGTTTGAGTATTAAGAAACAAAATTCTGAAATATAGCATGAGTATGATTTAAAGGTTGAGGACTAAGGAGGTACATATATGTATGTATGTACCGAAAATCCCATACAACCTTAATAATGACAGATTCCTGGATTATGAAGATGTTCGAGAAAATTATAGGGTCTACGTATTTATAATTTCTTCAAAAGAAAAGGTGACTGAACTCTTCATGTAATATAATACCACGTTCTATTCAAGAATTCTTATTGTATGGTATCAAAATTAAATTAGTATATTTTTATGTATGTATCATCTAAGGATAAGGTGAATATGAATATTTATTAACCCTAAAATTATGATATTGACCAACATGAAGCAGAGGTCAATATCATGGTCTGTAAGGGTTAATATTATATTGTTTTCCACTGAAGTCACAATAATGTGATAAGTGAAGTAGGTAATGAATCCCCTGTTTCTGACGCCTTCAGAGTATTACACAAAACCATTCCTCATGTTGCCATGGTGATAAATATACAACTTTAGCAATGTCTTAAATGTAATTCATGTATTGTTAATGCATATGATTGCCACATCCCCAGAATTCTAGCCAGGCACAGACTGGGTCAGTTATAGGATGAATGGGTGGTAATTCTTTGGACTATGAATACTTATAATTATGACTAAGAAAAATGGAAAATTTTGATAGTGGTGAAATTGAAATTAAAGAAAATTTGGCTTCAGAACTGTAACTGATCATAAAAAGGCAGCTATATTTCTTTCTTTTACCCCATTTTACCCCATTATTTATTTTTCCTTTTAAATTATATAAAAAAAACATAGAATTGATCAATTTTGACTTTAATGTTCAGTGCCTCGCTCCCTTCCATAATTTTACAGTTAAGGTTAAAGTCAATTTTGATTTTCCCTGACTTCCCCCCCTAGATTTCCACACTTCTGGCCTTCACTAATTACTGATGATTCCTAGACGCTATATGATGTAATTTGATATTCATTATTCTGCATTAACTATGCTTTTCAAAATTCTAATTTCTAAAAAATGTTCAATTATTGTTAGATATATATTAAACGTCAATGATTATGGCCAGTCTGTTTGGTCTTAACTACCAGATTTAAAACAATAAGCGTGTGTCTGTCAGTAAGCCAGTGTTTGTCAATAAGCCAGTGTTTGTCAATAAACCTGTGTCTGCCAATAAGTCCATGTCTGTCAATAAGCACATGTCTGTCATTAAGACTTTTTATTATATGCCCTAGCTTACATTTAAACATATTTCATAGTCCTGCAATAAACCAATCTTTTACTGTGAGTCAAAGTTTCGTTGCTGGTCTCCTGAGCTCCTTACCAAGATATTATTATACATAATGGGATCAGCATTGTTAGAAAATGGTTGTTATATAGCGGTAGATGATAGATATTTTCAGTACTTTGAAAAAAAAATAATGATAGATTGATTTTCCTGTGTCAAAGGCCTTGTGTGTTGTTACAGCATTATAAATACATGCTCATAGTGAAACCTGATTTTACCGACCACTGACAACATCCTATATTATCCAACCATATCCAGCATAACGTCAACACACTACACTGTCATTGCAGACACTGACTTCACCAACCACCGACTTCACCAACTACTGACTTCACCAACCACTGACTTCACCATGCTGACACTGACTTCACCAACCACTGACTTCACCAACCACTGACTTCACCAACCACCGACTTCACCAACCACCGACTTCACCAACCACTGACTTCACCAACCACTGACTTTACCAACCACTGACTTCACCAACCACACCAACTACTGACTTCACCAACCATGGACTTGAACAGCCAACACTGACTTCACTAACTACTGACTTCACTAACTACTGACTTCACTAACCACCGACTTCACCAACCACTGACTTCACCAACCACTGACTTCACCAACCACTGACTTCACCAACCACCGACTTCACCAACCACCGACTTCACCAACCACTGACTTCACCAACCACTGACTTCACCAACCACCGACTTGAACAGCCAACACTGACTTCACCAACCACTGACTTCACCAACCACTGACTTCACCAACCACTGACTTCACCAACCACACCAACTACTGACTTCACCAACCACCGACTTCACCAACCACCGACTTGAACAGCCAACACTGACTTCACCAACCGACTTCACCAACCACTGACTTCACCAACCACTGACTTCACCAACCACCGACTTCACCAACCACCGACTTCACCAACCACCGACTTGAACAGCCAACACTGACTTCACCAACCACTGACTTCACCAACCACTGACTTCACCAACCACCGACTTCACCAACCACCGACTTGAACAGCCAACACTGACTTCACCAACCACTGACTTCACTAACACTGACTTCACCAACCACTGACTTCACCAACCACTGACTTAACCAACTACTGACTTCACCAACCACTGACTTCACCAACTACTGACTTAACCAACTACTGACTTCACCAACTACTGACTTAACCAACTACTGACTTAACCAACTACTGACTTCACCAACCACTGACTTGAACAGCCAACACTGACTTCACCAACCACTGACTTCACCAACCACTGACATTAACAACATCCATCCAACCGTACCCAACCGAACGGTGACATACTCCACTGTCATATCTGACACTGTTTGTCAGTAAAGTCAGGTTTCACTTGATGTACTTTTACCTTTCATGATCATTTCTTATAAATATTCATATTTATGTGTGTTAAATATACCACAGAAAACCCATACGGCAGTGTTTGTCAATAATATACTTAAACTTTGTATATATTTACATAATTCTTTATCACAAAAAGCTTTCATTAAATCCTGAAGATGTATACACCAACATGTTATAGGGGTATTTGATGATATATTTAGTTTTCCTGGTGAAAAACACACATACTGACGATTTTATTTTTTAAATCTATTGTCATTGGATAATCTAACCTAGTGGTTTTGAATATTTAATTAATATGTACAAGTATATATTCTCCTGTGTGATAGATACGCATTGTGTAATTTGTAAAATTATAACATTTTCATATGTGTGCACATCAAGTATGTATATATATACACATGTATATAGAAAGAATATATCCGTTCCTTTTCACTAGATGGTGATGTGAATACATTGTACTTGAGAAAAAATATTTTCACAAACCATTGTTGTAATTTTCCTACATAGGTTGTTAATATAAATTAGATAACATTATGTTAGATGTTTATTTTTTCACTTGTTTGTTAATTCAGTAATTAATCTATCATTAATTGCCATAACAATGCTTTAATTTACCGTTTACATCTTAGTAAGCCTCAGTATCATCAATGTTCTAGTTTAGAAAAGTTTCCCTAGGTAAAATTTTTCTCAATAATGCTTCCTTGGGAAAATTTCAAGGTCTGAAATTATCTTAATTTAATGAACATTAATTTAATGAAGCGGAGGCCTATCCCTTAAATGCACTCTTTATCTTTTTTTTTAGTCAGGGGATGGGTGTGTTTATTGAATGCCATAGAAATGAATCCTTTACTGGACATCAGGTACTGTACAATCTGTGGTCTTTTAACCAATGACTTTCAGAGAAATTCTAAAATTTCCTACAGTATTTCAAAAAAAGAGATATTTGTTCTGATCTCACAAGGAAAAATATCTTTATAGATGTTCATTAAGTGCATGTACATTTAACTTGTATCTTTGGAAGTACAGAGTTCTTCAGGGATGTTTCTAATTTATGAAAAAGATATGATCCGAATCACAGCAGTAACAAACTTTAGGTATTCCTTTAAAGTTTTACCATATTTGACCTCATAAGCGAATCTGCTCCTTTAAATGACTTCCACCTTTTTCAGAAGAAGAGGATGAGTGTGTTAATTGAAACTGAAAAAGTTACTTTCGTTACTGGGCCCAGTTTTTCAGAAGGTGATTAGCTTAATCACTTGTTAAGTGAAAATCTCATTTCTCCTTTACTTTAAAACTTGTGTGTATTTATTCATTAAAATGGCAGGAAGGAAGAGACTGACGAGGGTTATGATTACATAAAATGTTGTTAAGTTAGTTTTACCAGAAATGGTTTTATTATGATTTTAAAATTGTAGCTAAACTGTGATTAGCTTAATCACCCTTTGAACAACTGGGCTCTGATTTGTTGATATTATATCGTTCGTCATTTAACCAAAGACTCTGGATTTTACTATTTTTTTTATTCGTGGTATGTAAGAAAAAAAAAGAATTTCTTCTTCCACTCGGATTTCGTATGGAAACTTCCTGTACACAGTTGAGCTTATTAAATATGGTCAATGGTCCAATTTACTTGAAATTTATTTTCAACATATTCTAATTTGATGGAATTTTCATTTGTCTATATCATGATAGTCGAAGCAATGATTGTCTTTCAATCTGTGACATACATTGCAAATAATATCAGTTACATATATATTTGGGTCTGATGTGAACTACAAGTGTATTCCAAGTTTCTTGTCATTCAAAACATTTGTTTAAATTGCTTGGTTAGAAATATCTTATGATCATGTCAAGGAAAGGCATATTTTATGCATGGTATGTATTTTAATATTTTTTTTAAACTTTCAATTTCTTCAAAAGTTTCAGCACTTTTTACAAATTTTGAAGAGATCTATTTCAGTCTCAAAAATATATTTTACTTCTTAATTTAAGTTTTTAAAGAACTTACCATGAATAGTTCTGGTTACTTTGTACATACAGAGAAAACTGTATGACAATTCCCTACATTAATTTAGAGTTTAAATGTTGCCCTTATAGGCATATAGGTATTTTAACAGAATACAGGTGCTTATATTAATTGGAAATATTCAAATTGAAAGTAATATATCAGTGTTGGGAAGGAACATTTTAATGATGTGTAGTTTGATTTTAAGAAAATAATGACAAATTTGATTTTGAAAATTTATTTGTTTCTGATATTAAAAGCGACAGTAAATCATGTTTATGATGGAAGTATACACAGAGTTCTCCCATTCTGCTTGTTAGAAGGCAGGAGTGCTATTATTTCAAAAAAATAATTTCGTGAGTTGTAATTCAAGAAAAAAGGGTTGTCTCCCTTTGTTTTAAGGATTTTCTGGTTAAACTGGTATTAATGATATCAAATTTTTTTTTTTCTATTATTTAGAATAGAAATATTGATACTTTGCTAGATAGCATAAAACTTTTAATGGAAAAAAAATCTCTTAATGAATGACAAACAGTCATTAGAAATATTTAAAAGCTAAATTCTTATACACATACCGTATTAAGAATTTTGGTTCGATTGTAGAAACTTCATATTGTTATACCAAAGATGGAGCTACCGGAGGTAGTTTGTATTTGTGATTTATTAATTAAAAATCAAGATGTTTGCAATAAGATTGAGTTCCACTGCACTAGGTTTGGATTTTAATCCACAGAATGAATTAAACTTGTTGTATTGACAGCAGTCAAATGTGACAAATTCTTACAACTTTCAAGCTCTTCACTCGACCAAATTTTGGCTGGACCTTTTTTTTTCTTCAAAATTTCAGACGTTGTTTTGATTCTACATATTCATTCTCCTCCCCAAACGAAGGGAAGTAACTCTGATAGATCAGATTTACTGTGTTGAGAACTGGCATCCATTTATACTGTACATTTTCATTTAAAATCTAGATGTTTATTTCTGATCATGTTTGGAAACAGCAATCTGTATATTGCAATATTTTAGTATTTTCTTCACAATTCATTAAATGTTTAGTTACTGTAGATTATATTTCTTTATATCCAAATACATGTATTGTGTAAAATAGGTGTGTATCTGTATTTTATTCTATCAAATACAAGACTTACAACATAGATATATTAAGTCTTGACTATAAATTACATATTATAATGATATCATAAATTTATTATACATATGATAATATTATGTAAAATATCTTGATCAGAGCTGGATATTATTGTTACATTGTAAATATCACAATTTTATGTGAAAAGTAGTTTAAAACCCAAGATTGTTACATTAAGAAAATAATATGATATTATAAAATGTAAAAAATTTGTGATTATGACATACATTGTAACATTATGTAAAAAATCATACTTATATAAATATATATCTTTTTTTTTGTAAATGTTCATTGTGTGCTAATATAATTAATATCAATAATTAAAAAATATTTTTTTTAGATTCTTCAAAAAATCTGCTGTAGTTGATAAACCATTACGTAGTCTCATTCATTTGTGAAATATATATGTACTGAAGATATATATATATATACTTATTGGGTAATGCATTTCAATTCAATCCTAAGATCTGTTTGTGTTAGATATGTATGTTGTGGTAGACAAATTTATTTGTGAGAAAATAATATTTCTTAAAAATGTGTATGTTGTTTCGTTTTTTATTTTAATGTATCAACTGACTTGATTATAATATTTTGAACAGCTTGTCCAAAAGAAGAACATAACAACAAAAAAGTAGATAAAACATGAAAGTGTAGGTCTCCTGTTGGCACTCCATGGGTGACTTTCTTGATGATTGCAATCCCGGATTACAAGGATGAGTAGGTCTTTGCTTTCATCTATAGATACAAATTCCACCTGTTTAATTTGACACCCTGTGGTATCTGACATTATATAAAACATGAAAGTGTAGGTCTTTCATTTGTACTCTAAGGGTGACTTTCTTGATTAGCGCAGTTCCTGAATTGTGAGGATGAGTAGGTCTTTACATTCATTTATACAAATTTAATTCGACAGCCTGTGGTATCCAACATTATTGACAAAGTGGGTAGAATTAAAAAAAAAAAGAATTTATATGTAAATATTTTATAAAAATCCTGTATAACATCTACTGATGGATATATGTAAGCACTCATCAGGTGTCGTATTAGACAGGTTTTGTAGTTTCCCTCCTCTAATTGAGGAGAGTACCAGTATACAGATATTCACTACACACTGTAATCGGAACACCTTTGATATGATAGGTGTATTGTGAACCTCTATGCTATATTTAATGTAACAGCGACAACTCTTATAAGTATAAATGTGGAATGTTAATAACAAGTATTCCACAGACATTTGTAGCAGGACTGGACTGGGTCGATCATCAGTGACCAGGTAGCTCAATTGGTAGAGCATCCGGCTAGTGTTTGGAGGTCCCGGGTTTGAACCCCGGTCTGGCCACTACATTTTCTCCTCTCCTGTTACAAAATTGGCGACTAACTGAAATACCCACGGTGGTGGTATAAGGGTCTCGTGTGTCTTCGAGGACGAAGACTTGGAAAAAAGGAGGGAGGTGTGTAGCGGGACTGGATTGGGTCGATCATCGGTGACCAGGTAGCTCAATTGGCCTGGTAGAGTATCTGGCTAGTGTTCGGAGGTCCTGGGTTCGAACCCCGGTCTGGCCGCTACATTTTCTCCTCTCCTGTTACACATTGATTATATGCATGGCATGAGCTTACACGTTACCATTCTTCCAAAGGGAATACATCCACATAGGGAGCCTCTCAAGGCCACACCAGGACTGATTCTATTGGGGCCTTTTCTCACAGTTTAAAGGAATTATAAATACCTCAAAGGATGGAATGATCAGCTGATGTGATACAGTGATATCGGTCCGTCCATGTCACCATGAGACACCCTACACCCGTGGTAACTCATTTTAGCTGTCTGGTACATGTTTGACCCTAGTGGTCAGTCTCCCATCAAACATGTATATTTACATTTGCTCCATATTTCCCATTGACACAATGCTAAGAGGCAGTTGCCACCATACACCTATAACACCAGTGCCTCGGGCTATAACATCCAGCGGGTCATGTGACACAAAAAAGGCAGTAAATTTTTTATTGGCTCAGTTTTCAAAATAACAAATTGGTATTAAAAGGCAATGTAAATATAAGTATTGAACAGTTGTTTTAATGTTGTTATAGTCAATATGACAGAAAGATGATTGGATGTCAAATGCAGCAGTTTCCCATGGCATTTGCCCACCATACATCTTGCTGCCATATCGACTATACCAACATTAAAACCACTGTTTGTTGTTTAAATAGATATGTAAAGAGTTGTAACGCCATGCCATGGCATCCGGATCTGGCTGTCAACCGACTTCTTGACGGCTGATCAGAATTTACTGAAGCTGGTAGGAAGTAATCCCAATGTCGCATGGATTCAGTTAAACAAATGATGGGGCTTTAAATCTTCTTTAGAATCAGAAAGCTCCATGTTCACTAATTTCATTACTGCATGGCACTGCAATGTTGTGGCAGATTCCACACTGAAAACATTTGTGTAATATAAGTTACCCAGGTTTCTTCATATTTGCTGAAATCCAGGTGAGTGATACAGGCCCTCTGGTCCTCTTCTCCAGGTTTTCAAATAATTAAATTTATAGAAAAGATTTTCAAACAGTGAAGATTTATACATCACCTAAATGGTACCCTTCAGTATCACTGTTGTCTACAGAAAATAATTTTTGTTTTTGAAAAATATTCCCCTAGTTATGTAACGGTAGCTTTTGCTACAGAGACTTGACACTTAACAACCCACAGATCACACATATACATATATATATGGATTGTGGGTTGGAAATTCATGCCGAATCCTGGAGGCTTTTTGTAAATTAACATCAGGAGTCTGTTGTCAGTAAAGTCAGGAATTTGTAAATCAAAGTCAGGTGTCTGTTGTTCGCTAAGTCAACTATTAGTAAGTCTGGTGTTCGCTAAGTCAACTATTAGTAAGTCTGGTGTCTGTTGTTCGCTAAGTCAACTATTAGTAAGTCTGGTGTCTGTTGTTCGCTAAGTCAACTATTAGTAAGTCAGGTGGCTGTTGGTCGCTAAGTCAACTATTAGTAAGTCAGGTGGCTGTTGGTCGCTAAGTCAACTATTAGTAAGTCTGGTGTTCGCTAAGTCAACTATTAGTAAGTCTGGTGTCTGTTGTTCGCTAAGTCAACTATTAGTAAGTCAGGTGGCTGTTGGTCGCTAAGTCAACTATTAGTAAGTCAGGTGTCTGTTGTTCGCTAAGTCAACTATTAGTAAGTCAGGTGTCTGTCGTTCGCTAAGTCAACTATTAGTAAGTCTGGTGTTCGCTAAGTCAACTATTAGTAAGTCAGGTGGCTGTTGGTCGCTAAGTCAACTATTAGTAAGTCTGGTGTCTGTCGTTCGCTAAGTCAACTATTAGTAAGTCTGGTGTCTGTTGTTCGCTAAGTCAACTATTAGTAAGTCTGGTGTTCGCTAAGTCAACTATTAGTAAGTCTGGTGTCTGTTGTTCGCTAAGTCAACTATTAGTAAGTCTGGTGTCTGTTGTTCGCTAAGTCAACTATTAGTAAGTCAGGTGGCTGTTGGTCGCTAAGTCAACTATTAGTAAGTCAGGTGGCTGTTGGTCGCTAAGTCAACTATTAGTAAGTCTGGTGTTCGCTAAGTCAACTATTAGTAAGTCTGGTGTCTGTTGTTCGCTAAGTCAACTATTAGTAAGTCAGGTGGCTGTTGGTCGCTAAGTCAACTATTAGTAAGTCAGGTGTCTGTTGTTCGCTAAGTCAACTATTAGTAAGTCAGGTGTCTGTCGTTCGCTAAGTCAACTATTAGTAAGTCTGGTGTTCGCTAAGTCAACTATTAGTAAGTCAGGTGGCTGTTGGTCGCTAAGTCAACTATTAGTAAGTCTGGTGTCTGTCGTTCGCTAAGTCAACTATTAGTAAGTCTGGTGTCTGTTGTTCGCTAAGTCAACTATTAGTAAGTCTGGTGTTCGCTAAGTCAACTATTAGTAAGTCAGGTGTTCGCTAAGTCAACTATTAGTAAGTCTGGTGTTCGCTAAGTCAACTATTAGTAAGTCTGGTGTTCGCTAAGTCAACTATTAGTAAGTCTGGTGTCTGTTGTTCACTAAGTCAACTATTAGTAAGTCTGGTGTCTGGTGTTCGCTAAGTCAACTATTAGTAAGTCTGGTGTTCGCTAAGTCAACTATTAGTAAGTCTGGTGTCTGTTGTTCACTAAGTCAACTATTAGTAAGTCTGGTGTTCGCTAAGTCAACTATTAGTAAGTCTGGTGTCTGTTGTTCACTAAGTCAACTATTAGTAAGTCTGGTGTTCGCTAAGTCAACTATTAGTAAGTCAGGTGTTCGCTAAGTCAACTATTAGTAAGTCTGGTGTTCGCTAAGTCAACTATTAGTAAGTCAGGTGTTCGCTAAGTCAACTATTAGTAAGTCTGGTGTTCGCTAAGTCAACTATTAGTAAGTCTGGTGTTCGCTAAGTCAACTATTAGTAAGTCTGGTGTCTGTTGTTCACTAAGTCAACTATTAGTAAGTCTGGTGTTCGCTAAGTCAACTATTAGTAAGTCTGGTGTCTGTTGTTCACTAAGTCAACTATTAGTAAGTCTGGTGTTCGCTAAGTCAACTATTAGTAAGTCTGGTGTCTGTTGTTCGCTAAGTCAACTATTAGTAAGTCTGGTGTTCGCTAAGTCAACTATTAGTAAGTCTGGTGTTCGCTAAGTCAACTATTAGTAAGTCTGGTGTCTGGTGTTCGCTAAGTCAACTATTAGTAAGTCTGGTGTTCGCTAAGTCAACTATTAGTAAGTCAGGTGTCTGTTGTTCGCTAAGTCAACTATTAGTAAGTCAGGTGTCTGTTGTTCGCTAAGTCAACTATTAGTAAGTCTGGTGTCTGTTGTCACTAATAGATATGTAAAGAGTTGTAACGCCATGCCATGGCATCCGGATCTGGCTGTCAACCGACTTCTTGACGGCTGATCAGAATTTACTGAAGCTGGTAGGAAGTATCCCAATGTCGCGTGGATTCAGTTAAACAAATAATGGGGCTTTAAATCTTCTTTAGAATCAGAAAGCTCCATGTTCACTAATTTCATTACTGCATGGCACTGCAATGTTGTGGCAGATTCCACACTGAAAACATTTGTGTAATATAAGTTACCCAGGTTTCTTCATATTTGCTGAAATCCAGGTGAGTGATACAGGCCCTCTGGTCCTCTTCTCCAGGTTTTCAAATAATTAAATTTATAGAAAAGATTTTCAAACAGTGAAGATTTATAAATCACCTAAATGGTACCCTTCAGTATCACTGTTGTCTACAGAAAATAATTTTTGTTTTTGAAAAATATTCCCCTAGTTATGTAACGGAAGCTTTTGCTACAGATGACTTGACTTAACAACCCACAGATCACACGTAAATAGTATATGGATTGTGGGTTGGAAATTCATGCTGAATCCTGGAGGCTTTTTGTAAATTAACATCAGGAGTCTGTTGTCAGTAAAGTCAGGAATTTGTAAATCTGTTTTAAAATTTGTTTTACATCTGCCAAGACATTTCAGTTCAAGAAATTATAGGTGTACTCTTACTTCTTTCCACTAAATGCATTCCACAAACAAGAGGCCAAGAGGGCATGTATCACTCACCTGGTTTATTTGAGCAATCATTAAAATAATAATCATGTTATATTTGTTAATGTCTAACAATGTTATATGAATGATTACGGGGATCTCAACTGCTTATAACCTAGAAACGAAGTCAAGATTCAACATGATTGTGTTTAAAGAAACCTAAAAACTCTTGGGGGTTGGGAAAGACCTGTTGGCTTATTTTTACACCAGGATTGTGTTCATCGCTTGATGCCCAGCAATGCTACATTGTATATATGGGTATGGGGTGGGGATCTGAAGGGGGGTCAGCCACCAGTTTGAATCCCAATAACCTAGGGATGCTTCCTATCAAATTTGATAAAATTCTGATCAGAGGTTTAGAAGAAGTAACTTGTTGATGGACAGACAGACACCAGACGTCACAGTATGGCATAAGCTCACCTTGGTCCTTTGGACCAGCTGAGCTAAAAATAATTGATTTAACATTGAAGAAAACAAACACATTTTGAACTTCTGTCTGATTTTATTCTGTACAAAATCATACACATCTTCACACAATCACACCATGTCCAGTTAAACTGTTTACATACAATAACAGCAGATATAGAATCTTCAACAACTAACAACATCAACAAGTCCTTAAATTAAACAACAGTACAGACGATTCACGAGATAAAAGCAGGTTTAAGAAATGGCAATTTTAAACTGATGAGTTTTTTTCTAAATGACAGATACTTACTGGTATGTTGATGTACTGGACAAGTGATAAAAGATTATTTCATGGTCGACACTTTAAATTGGTTTGAATTGAACAATATTTTTAAAAAAACGTCATTATAGCATGAACAGAGACAACAAATGTCATGGCTCTTCTGGAGTTTGTAATAAATAACACCTACTACAGAAAATTAAATAACTTTTTACGTAAGTGCAATGACCAGACTGAGACTCAAACCCTGGACCTTCAAACTCTAGACTGACACCATTTGAACTACCATGCCGTCAGGGTTCAGCCCAGTCCAGTTCCGCTACACTACATAACGGTATGTATCACTTATGATACTGTTTGGAGCTTTTTGTAAAAACTTTTCTCGACTTTGAACTACACTTACAGTTTATACTGTCTAATTATATTTCCAAAATAACCTAAAAAAGATATAGGCATGGGTGAAAGTGTCCTGGTTCCTAAAATACTGAAATAGCTGGTTTTGTAATTCAGTATTAGTAATGAACATTCATGTATTCGTAGGATCTTCAATGAGTTTTCACTTTAAATGGTATTTTATGAAACAAGTCTAAAAAGTTCTTATTAAAGGCTCACAAAAAAAACTTAAACTTTAAGACAAGTTTTATAAAATATAATTTAAAATGAAAACAAGTTTAAGATACTGTTTTTCACATAAATCTGAAAGCTTACATTTAGACATGCAGGTTTTAAAGTCAAAATGTAGAGGACAAAATCAAATGCTGGCAGAGATTTTGTTCCGTAATTTTTAAATACATGATGTCATTGTCCATATTATGACATCACAATCAATGTCTGACTGGTGCAGCTCCACAAAGACCCTATAGGGTATATTACAGTAGTGAGATATGGAAAAAAAATGTATGGATAGCTATCGTTAATTTACCGGATAATAGGTCGATTATATTATAAATATGTTTATATATATTTTATAACCTACTCTAAATCACCAACACCATGTCTAACATATCCTTTGTTTGTACTCTGAATAACAAAACTAAAATTCGTAAAAATGATATTTCATGACAAAAGACATGCCTTAGTACATAAATTTGCCGGACAAAACCGACACAATATCATGCTAATTTTGACCTAAACCTCGATATATTGTACATAAAAACTCCTTATACCATCAACATTTTTTAAACAAATTTAGGAAAGATATCAATGCGAAAAACCAGACAGTATCACAAGATATTTAGTAACCAACCTCACTAGACTATAGTTATATGCCTGTTTGCTACTTTAATACTGCGGTCCAAGGGGCCTCTTTGTTTCTCTCTTTGTCACGTTAAAATGTAGCGTCTGATGTATGCATCTAACCGGCCTTGCAGATATGTATACAGACTTTGTCGATCTTTGTCAAGACTTCTCATAATGTATAATAACATTAATATTGTCTGTTCTTATTACAAATAGCTCTGGTCATACTAACCCGACCCAACTTTATTAATTACATGTACCGTAACTAGCCAAAATTAAGCCTCTCGCACACCATGAAGTCTCCATCTTCATTTTGATATAGTAAGCTAAATGTTGTTTACAAAAATGCCTCTCCAAACTTAATTACTAATCTTTTACACAAGAGAGGCGCTTACTTGAGGATAAACATGGCATAAAAATTAGCAAAAGGGACATACATGTACCTCTATATAGATAATAAAATGTGATTTTAGTTTGGTTTATTTTGTTTAACGTCCTATTAACAGCTAAGGTCATTTAAGGACGGCCTCCCGTGCGTGCGACATGCATGCGTATGTGTGTTTTGGGAGGCTGCAGTATGTTCGTGGTTAAGTCTCCTTGTGATAGGCCAGAACTTTTGCCGTTTTATAGTGCTACCTCACTGGAGCATACTGCAGAAACCTGAGGTTTGTATGTGATGTTCTGTAACATTCCAAAGGTACAAAAACACATCTTTTTGACTAATCATAATTATACATTATAACATTCCATTCCCCATCCATAAAGCTGTTCCTAACTGTTCTAAAGCTCCTGTCACAGAAAAGACTGTACAAACACAAAATCATTCATTGGCTAAAAGGAGTCATATGATCTACTCTATAAAAAAACTACAGTACTGGATGACTAACATTTCCATAGAATCAATGTCTTTATTGGCAGGTATACCATTATTTGATGTGATGACAAATTTTTTTTTTTTTTTATTAAAGTTTGATAAAAAAATTCAATTTTGATAAATATTTTGATCAATTAAAAATGTATAACCAAGTCTTCTATCAGTATTTCGTAGCAAAGACATTTGTTATGTAACTAAATGGACGGACATCAATATATTACACTTTATATATTTTGGAGATGTAGGAAAGCTCAATGTTGTAATGAAAACCTGTTAATACGACAAACAGACACTATAACAGTATTAAATCCACTGTAACACCCCCCAGTTTTACTGGTATAGGACTGGACACAGACAATTTTACAGATATCGTATCTACACACAAAATTTACATCAAATCAAGCTTTTCTGGTTTTAAAGTAGATAATTCAGACTAAATGCTATCCCAGTAAAATATGTATCCTAGGCTACGAGATGACTCTGGAAAAAATTCCACGATGGGTGCTGGAGAAAACACAACTGATCACACTGTACTGTTTATCAATTATATCTACTATGTTCTAAACTATACTTTTCTCACATACTTCACAAGGTGGTAGAGATGGAATAAATTAATCTCGCTTAGGGTAGGGAAAACTATAGCTGGCACACACTACGATGCTACTCAAAATTAGGTTACATCATCATTTTATGTAGCGTAACCACATCATAA
Source organism: Pecten maximus (assembly GCF_902652985.1). Lineage (NCBI taxonomy): Eukaryota > Metazoa > Mollusca > Bivalvia > Pectinida > Pectinidae > Pecten > Pecten maximus. The sequence goes on along the minus strand of NC_047031.1, from coordinate 16,740,039 downwards.
TTGATGACCTCATCACATTTGATGCACATTTCATAGGAAATTGATGAAAGTGTGATGAGAAGGTTTCACAAAACCTCTAAATTTGTTACTTTTTCATGTTTGTGAGAAATTTAATTAAACAGGCATCTGTACAGGGATATTTTAACACTGGTGTAAAGGAAAGGTTCGGCTAGCCAGTACCAAACAAGCCACAGGTTGGACCAGCCAAACACATAATAAATATTGTTTGAGATATCCCTGTCCACAGAACAGGCCAATGTAAGATTCTTTTAATCCAAAACCAAGTCTCTCCCAACAACTAAGCCATCTTCCTTCAATAATATAGCTGAAAGTGTTTTATAAATAAGCTCTCCAAAAACTTATTACAAAACTTTTACACTAGTGGAGGGGGCTTAGTTGAGGATAAAAATGCTCTTGCCATATATTGTAGGGCTCCACTCATAATTCTTTGTTATTAACAAGAAATAAGAACACAATTTCAATTTTAAACAAACATGACAGTTTTGGTGTGTAGTTCAACAGACAAGCATAAATACCAATAATTTCATTTCTGTAAAAGGATAAAATTATTTCAAGACATTTCATTGAATTGCAGATGTAAGCTAGCTCTCTCAGAGACAAGGATACCTTAAACATTATTCTAATGCCCTCAAAGCAATGTACATTTAATCAGCATATCTGCAGTAAATATTGAAAACATTTCACAAAAAAAAATCACTCGCAGTAAAGCTCTTTTTCTTATGCACAATTCTGAAAGACTAGCTGTCAACATTTTCATCGTCATTATCTTCACATACATGTACAATATTATACTTATATACAGACAGTAGGTTTTAGTTCTAGTTCACATGGTTCCAATCATAAGTCAAAATTTCCCGCAGTGAACCCTTCCTTAAAAATAACATAATCAGTAAAAATGTTTACAATGGGTTTTTTTTTATGTTTGAACTTGTGTCAAGTCCGTGTGGAACAAGTCACGATTCAATATTTTTGGCAGCAACAAACTTAACCACTCTCTCTGAAAAATAGTATCAGTAATACTTTTCTTGATTATTTATTTATTTAAAAAACAAAACCTGACCAGTCCATTATATAGAGTAACTTTAAAATGATGGCTTAGTTTATGGCAATATTTGGTTGATAAGATACCTATATGAAATCAATCAGTGCATGGATATTGGTATCAAGTACGCTACATATCTGATCCTATGTAAATTTATTAAGGCTGTATGGTCCCTTTACCAAAAGTGTGTGACAGAGTTATCTCCCTTACACCCACCCCGACCCTCTTATTTTCTAATAACCAAAAATTAGTTTTCTCGTGCTTATACAAGTGTATGTTACAAACAAGTTTTTTTACAGTTAAACTTTTTTGGGATGGAGATTTCTCATCATGTTGCATACATGTATATAAGATCAAAGTTGACGAGATGAACACAATGTACTTATAGTGCTTCCATCTATTGGCCCGGCTTTTGTTCATTTGGTGCTACATCTTTAATTTGTTTTATCGATCTTTTGAAAAATTTTTGTATTTCATACTCCAATTAATGTAAATACAGTTATTAATAAAACAAAATTATTAATTTATAATTGACATAATTTTCATTTGATATAATGTGTCTGACACATACAGAAACAAAAAATTCTACGTTTTGACATAAATCCTTTTTTGATGCATAGAACATCAGTTACATTATGACAGCCTATGTTAAAACACCTCTGATTGGTCCAAACTTTTGGTGCATTACGTAACAAGGCATCATATTGGTTGTTTCCAATCAATGGGAAATGACACTTATATAAATACCCTGATCAATAAAGTCTTTTGTTACAAAGTATGTGATTGGCTAATTCTAATCAAGCATCATGTCTGTTTATTATCACTTCCGTAGAAAAAGTTGCTATGTTTGTGGGAAGAATTCTCGGGGAGTTCAAGCTTTCTCCTTGGCGTGGAATATATCTGCATGGATTTCGGTGACTAGTTCATCTGTAAAGAAAAAGAGAAATGTTTGTAATGACATTCCAGATTACTAAGAAATTATGGCCATTTTGATTTTATTGTATTTTATTTTAGCACAATTCAGTAAAGAGGTTGTAGATCCTTGACAGAAATAACATGTTTATTATAAGCGAGAAAAAAGTTCCATGTCGTGTAGAGTTGGATATATCTAATAAAAAAACTAAAATCTCATGGGCAACAGTTCAACCATTTCTTCCTAAAATGAAGCAAAAATGTCCTATCCCAGTGAAAAATGGTCCAATCCCAAACCAGCGGGAAAAGGTCCCATCCCAAACCAGTGGGAAAAGGTCATATTATAAATCATCATGTATACATGTATTTGTGGAACATTTTCTTATTAAAAAACTCTTTTCCTGAATTTTTTATATGCTTGTATAATATCTTGTAATGTAATGTTTCAAATTTGGCCAAACATCATTATGCAAATCGAGTCGTGCAGACAGAGAGCTGTTTGGGAGACACCGACTTTGTTCGATTATTCAGCTAGATGTTTTGATTCTGTAGGTAGAACATAAAATGTTTGATATTCATCAATATGGACTGTTTTTGTGGTTGATTTGAGATACTGATATCCAGTGTTCTACTGTATCAACTTTTATCCCCTTTTTTCTACACATGAATTTCTAATACCTCCTCTTATCTCTGTGTGAGTGAATATATTAGCATTTAATGTACCAACCAACAAAAAGGAAAATATATGTAACTAAAAAATATTCTGATCAATAATTGTAAAAACTTGTTGAAAGTGAAAAATCTATCAAAACATTAAGATGACAATGCTGTGTTGAAAAAAACAGTTTTTGTTTAAAGTATGGTTAGCATACCTAAGTTATTATTGTTGTAATTTAAAAAAATATATCAAAAAATTGAAAAAAAAATAAATAAAAAATAAATAAATAAATTAAGCAATAAAAAAGTGAAGTTTTATGAAAGAAATACATGATGTAATCCATTCCTTTGAAAATATTTTTTTAAGTAGCTGTCAGATTTTCATGCTCGCTATAGAAAGTGAGGACTGCCTGAAGCAAGTGAAGGTATCAATGTACATAAAATTTTCTCATCCAAGCGTAAGATTTCCATTACTGGTCCATGTGTGCCAAGCTCTGTCCGCGACTATAAATTATCTATACAATTATTAAAAAAACACTCCAGTACAAAGCTGAAAAAGAACTGCCGTTTTAACTGGGGTTAAAAGGCTTTGGGGAACTAAACACAGGTTCCTCACCTCAACATCAACCAGACCTGGTTTCGAGGGCTGGACACAGATGCCAGGTATTAAAACAGAGTATTAGCTCTATATAATTACTTGTAACCAGTGAGCTAATTCATAACTAAACCTGATATGGTGTTTACTTGGTATTTTGACCATGAATAAAAACACTCTACACATACACTTGATATCTGAAGTGGTATACAAACTCTCATGCTTAAAAAAGACTTCATATGTTTGTCCATTTTTTTTTTTTTATGTCAAAACAGAAAATGTGAAAAATAGTTTTTTTTCATAAATATATGTATACAGTAGAAGACAAATATCTCTTGGTTTGGTTTATTTTTGTCTAACGTCCTATTAGCAGTCAGAGTCATTAAAGGATGTGCCTGGTTTTGGAGGTGGAGGAAAAGCCTGATGAGTACCCAGAGAAAAACCACTGGCCTACGGTCAAAACCAGGCAACTGCCCATGTGGGTTTCGAACTTGCAACCTGGAGATGGAGGACTAGTGATAAAGTGTTGGGACATCTTAACCAGTGTAGGGACATATCTTAACCACTCGGCCACAGTGGCCCTTCATATACCTTTAACAACTTGGGTACAAATTAAGGTATCATTTTAACATTAGTTTGATACTAATTAAACTTACTAGCATTCAACAAATTAATATATATTATATAATTGATGTGCTAATTAAGACAGATAGGCAATTCAATTACTTTGATACAGAGATGTAGAAAGTGAAGATTATTTCACATTTAATTTGATATGTGTTAACTTTTCTCCATAATTTTCTCGCTACAGCTTGTATTAAGTAAATATCCTAATTTTTGGCCAGTCGTCTATTTATCAAAACAAATAATGACTAAAAAACTTTACTAGTGTAAACTTGGAAACATACATTAAAGTCACTCATTTACCTAAAGAGGAGAAATTCTTCATCGGTCGTATAAATCCCAACATAACAGTTTTTAGGGTACTACCGTAGAAGTCTTCATTGAATGTGTGGATTATATGGGTTTCCTGAAAAGAAAGAGAAAGCAATTAACTCATAGTGCATATTTCATTCATTAAAATTCCTCATAGGAATTAATAACATAATTCATTTAAGAATATTGTTCACTAGTCTAGAAGACCAATACTTTACAAGTCTGAGTAAGTACTGTAAACACAGAAATCTATGCAAGAGGGAAATATAATATTACATTTGAGTTATCACACGGAAACCTCTGCGTGAACGGTGCCACCGCTGATGTCAATACCGCCGATAAAGTGATATCTTTAAATGTCATCAGGAGCCTGCTTTTAGCAAGCTATACAAAAAGGGAAAAATAGGAACTGTTAAGATTTACATGGAGGGCCATGAAGAAGGGCAAGGACAAACTTTGATTTCTGGATTACAACATTTTGGCAGCTAATATCACTGGTGCATCCTAGAAGGACAAAACAGCTGTATAACGTCACTAGTATCACCGACAAGTTCTAGAAGAATGAAACAGCTGTATGATGTCACTAGTATCACTGACAAGTTCTAGAGGGACAAAACAGCTGTATAATGTCACTAGTATCACTGACAAGTTCTAGAGGGACAAAACAGCTGTATAATGTCACTAGTATCACTGACAAGTTCTAGAAGAATGAAACAGCTGTATGATGTCACTAGTATCACTGACAACTTCTAGAGGGACAAAACAGCTGTATGATGTCACTAGTATCACTGACAAGTTCTAGAAGAATGAAACGGCTGTATGATGTCACTAGTATCACTGACAAGTTCTAGAGGGACAAAACAGCTGTATAATGTCACTAGTATCACCGACAAGTTCTAGAGGGACAAAACAGCTGTATGATGTCACTAGTATCACTGACAAGTTCTCTAGAGAAGGATGAAACAGCTGTATGATGTGACTAGTATCACTGACAAGTTATAGAAGGATGAAACAGCTGTATGATGTCACCAGTACCACTGACAAGTTCTAGAAGAATGAAACAATTGTATGATGTCTCTAGCTTTACTGTCAAGTCATAAAAGGATGAAACAGCTGTATACTGTCCCTAGCATCACTGATCATAAGGAGTCCTAAAAGGACGAAACAGCTGTATGCTGTCCCTTGCATGACAAACAAATCCTAGATCCTCCCATGACTAAGGAAACCTATAGGAGGATGAAAGTCATACGATGTCCTTAGAAGAACAACACAACTGTATGAGACGTTATTTTTTCAATTGTGTAAAATCTTTAGATAAATTTAAACTCACCATAGATCTTTTCTCATTTTTGTAGTAAGGGTTGTTTCCTATACTCATCACCATCTCATATACTGGACCATTGTCTACATTAGCCCAGCCGTAATACACACCGCCCTGTATCTCTTCTGGTAACTTCTTCACTACATCCTCAGGGAAATTGGCTGAAAAAGAAAAAGTTTTCTTCAATAATGTGACACTTAACATCCTTAAAATAATATTAATAGTTAACTTTATTTTACAACAATTGAGAAATAATTTATATCAACTTCTTTATCACTTTAATATGTGTATTTCCAGAAATAAATATGAGGCAAGTCAATAGATAATTTTACTTTTTAAACTTTTATATCAAATTGGAGGCACAGTGTTCTAGTGGTAGAAAAAATAAATTCCTGGCACAGCGATCACAGTAGCTTATAAATACAGTACAAGAATACTTTACTCTTCTAGTTGATTATAACAAGTTTCCTAAAATTTGGTAGTTTCACTAGCTTACAGGGTGGAGTCAATTTACTAACCTTGATTATGAATTAGGTGTTTTGACAGACGAAGTTTGAAATTTTGACAGCATATTGTCTATTGTATACATTTCCATTATATATTAATGATATATGATACCTGTGCTAGGCTAGTGCTAGCAATTAGCCATTTGGCTATAATCCTGAGATGGTTTATAGCTATAAACATAATTGCTATTTTCACTAGATTTTTAGCCAAAATGGCAAAGAACAATCAAAGCAATTCCTGTGTTTTGGCTAAAGCATATTCACACAAATTAGCCCAACTACTACAAGAAATTGAATATCCAATCACTAACACAGGATACATGCGATGGTCCATATTTATGAGCATTTTAGTTGCATTGTCCAATATAGCCAGCTCTGCGACTGTGTGGCAGTGTCGTATTTATGTACACCAAAGTTAAGTAACATTCTGCATTAGCTAGGCGACAACCCTGTTGTACCCGGTGCACGCTACATGTACATGTATCTCAATTTACTGTCAGAATTTCAAATGACAGCCCTGGCTTCCTAATCCACTATAATCCTAACACCACTTCTAATTATATATGCAACTCAAAGGTTTGACTTTCCACTGGTGGTTTAGATAAGAAGCCAAAACCTCTCGCCCTAACACCAGATTTATATAGACATCCAACAGAAAAAGGTCCGGTATATTTGACAGAATGTCAAAGTCCGATGTCAGGGCCAGAGGTATCATCAGAAACTTACGAAACTTTATTGACATATGACAGAACAGAGACTTGTAGGTTTCCAACGATGGAGGAAACTCAGACTAAATTTTGTATACTTGTGTAGCGGACTTGGACTGGGTCGATCATCTGCAACCAGGTAGCTCAACTGGTAGAGCATCTGTCTAGTGTTCGGAGGTCCCGGGTTTGAACCCCGGTCTGGATGTGCTTTTCCCCTCTCCTACTGCACTAGTATACATTTGTATATACTGCAACTGGCATCCACATTGTTAGGATACACCACATATATTTTTGGTGTCATCAATGATGGAAAACAGCTGTATTTTAGAACCATAGCATGTGCGTCAATTCGACTGACCTACCTAGCCTCCAAATGAAACGTTTAAAAGTCGATCATTGTCAACATGTTTAACTTAAAAATGTTTATTTTTTATGACAGTTTCCAAGGCTAGCCACTTTTGTCTATCTTTACCCCTGCCATAATAGAGCTCATATTTGAAGGCACTAAACATGTATTCTCTTTAGTATTGTAGCGTTATAGTTATATTTTTACCTGTCCTCACCATGGCACCGCAGGTGTTTGTATTGAATGAATGATAATAATCACAAACAGATAGATATCTACACTATTCTGGATGATTAGATCTACAATTATCATACATTACTTAAAAAATACTGTGACGCACAGGGATAGCACTTCATGAATTAAAGGTAGCGTCAGATAATGAAATATTAATTAGTGGGTAGTAAATAAACTAACATTTGACATTGATATTTTAACAGTGTGAGATGACTGTATAAATCTGGGGTGTGTTTCACTCCCCCTTCACACTTTCTCAGATGTTAATCTATTTTTAACTCGTATTATGAATTACAGTACGCGACTTTGAGTAGACAGACAAATATAAATTTCAAGCTGTCAATAAAATATTTTCCAGAAGGATCGAATTGTGTCTGTTCGTTTTATTACCTGTTGGTATTCCGAGCTCCTTACTTCCTCGTCCGAAACCCTTTATCACTTCTCCTTCAGTGTAATATGGGAAACAGGACATGTTCTCTGAAGAGGTCGCCGTTCCGGTAATCTGTTGAAATATGACGTCTGAAAATGCAAGGTTGTGTATCATACGAGTGCGAGGAAGCGAGAGTTCAGTACAAGGGGGATTACTCTCATAACGTTGTCTTACAGGCCGCGCACTACAAAATCCTGGCCCATCTTTTGGCCATGAATATGGATATAGTCTAATTGATATAGCTACAGCATGGAGCCACCAGCTGATATATCAGAGACGAAAATGGACTAAGGGCAAAAAGGCTGAAAATTAGATTACTCAATCTTTTCAATGGGAAAAATTACAAGTTTACATTAATTACACTGACACTCTCAAACAGGCTGAAACCAGCCAATGGACTGAACATTTTCATCACTGCATAAGTAGAAGTTTAGTACAATTATTATCATTATTCTCTTCATTAAAAAACACCATGCAGATTCCGTAGAAATCTAAACAGAATAAACATAATTAATTTATAAACAGACAAGAATAATCAAGGACGAGGGCTTATAGGCAGACTTTGCCTGTTACCCAATAACCTGGTAATTAAGAAATCAATATACCATGAGGCACTTTTACGTTTTCGCATTATTGGCGGGATCTCTACATCATGTATATTTTTTTTTCAGAAAGTGAACTAGCTATTCTCAGAAAGGATGTACAAAAAATGTATGAGGGTCCGGTACAACAGACTTTGCAAAGGCTACTGGCCGTAATTAAAATATAAACTTTATTTATTTTACAACAATTGCGAAACAAGTTATATTGACTTATATTTTTCACGCTTGTTGGCCCGGATGGAAGCGCGCGAAGGGTCTTATTGTGGGAGGAAACTGGAGTAGCTTTATACATATCTTGTAATTAACTTAAAATGTCTACTTATATATATGTCCCGTAATCGAAAATTTTTAATGTAAATGTCACTTTATACATGTCTTGTTAAACTATTCATATGTATCTCATATTGTCTTAATGTCTTTCATACAATACCTGCAACTTATTGATTCTGCTCAATCGAATATTTTTTACTGTAAATGTCACTTTACAATATCTTGTAAAACTGTCTCTATAACTTAAAATGTCTACTTATATATATGTCCCGTAATCGAAAATTTTTAATGTAAATGTCACTTTATACATGTCTTGTTAAACTATTCATATGTATCTCATATTGTCTTAATGTCTTTCATACAATACCTACAACTTATTGATTCTGCTCTAAACTGTATGATTTTTACTTTCACAACATATATGTCAACGATACTGGCTGTCTGTGAGGTATAGTATAGTTTATTCAACTTGAAGCCTTACGGTATGGCAAGCCGTTTTAATATTTAATACCTATGTAGCTTAAGTCAAATAGTTTTTTGACTTAGTTAAAAAGATTTCAACTTAAGTTAAAAAGATTTCAGCTTAAGTTAAATAATGCACATTTATTTGTCTTAAGTTGAAATCTTTTTACCTTCAGCTAAAATCTTTTCAGCTTAAGTTGAAATCTTTTCAGCTTAAGTTGAAATCATTTCAGCTTAAGCTGAATAAAGGACATAATGCAAAAAAAGTTTTTTTAGCTTAAGTCAAAAAGATTTCAAGTTAAGACGAAAAGAAAAAACAGACATCATAATGTAAAAAAGAATTGAACTTAAGCTAAAAATATGTTGTTTTGATTAAATGGATAACTGTCTACCCCTTATGACATGGAATCGCCCATTTTGACCTTGAAAAGATAATCAGCTGTGTATTGTAACGTTATGCTTCAGTGATTCAGATACGATAGTACCTGTGTAGGTTTGCCAGAACCATTCACATCAATGGCTATACCCCATCATATCCTCTGCTGACACAGGGTACAGGTAATGTTCATGGTGTTGTTAGAGGGGGAGAACAATGGGGACTAATTGCAGGAAGATGGGGTGGGGGATGGACTCATCACAGATAAGGCTATCATCTGTTTAGGGAAAGGGGCTGATATCTCACATATAATGTAAACGATTTACATTTACATATCACAGTGAAAATGATATTACTTTAAATCATTTGAAATTAAAACATTAATAAAATATATATGTGACACAATAAATTGTATGCTTGAATGAAAGATATTCAAACAAACATACTTGTTAGCAAGACCAGTGGCGGATACAGGATTTTTGGAAGGGGGGGGGGGGGGGGGGGCCTTGCGGCTTAGTTTTTTTTTTTTTTTTTTGGGGGGGGGGGGGGGGGGGGGTACCGAATGTATGTGTTAGGGTGTACTACCCCGAATTAAATGAAATATATAAAGCTCTGTGGTGCATTCTAGTGCACCATAAACAAATTAAACCGTTTGGTTTGGTAAAGTTTTTCCCCCTTAAAACCTTTTTTTATAAAAAATGAAATTGTTGTGATCCCCACCAGCTGAGTCTTGGATCAGGCAATGGACTGATGACATTCTTTTCTTCTTTTTTTGGGGGGGGGGGGGATAGATAGTTGGAGATAACATATTTTATTAGGTCGTTGTGGTTTGCATGGTAATAGACTGATCTGGACTAAATATTGCCTGCAAAAACCAAAACCAGGTAGTAAATCTATTAGTTGAACAATAATAGGCTAGTTTTGTTAAAAATGTACAAGTTTATTCATTATCACCCAAAAGTATATTTATCAAGTGACGTGATTCTAACAAATAATAATATAATAGACTAGTACAACAATGTAAGCACTTGCAAGTTGCAGCGTTGTAAAATAATTAATTGACAAGGTTGACAATTGACATTGAAATAGCCTGAGTTTTTTTTTGTTTTATTTGCAAAATATCAAAGAGAACGGATGCTGGATCCAAAGCCCTGTGAAAACTGTATGAATGTCATGCAAACGCCAATAACAATACCTTTATTTTCAGTTGAGGAATAGCTATACATAATAACAGTAGCCCAATTATTACACAATATTGTATGTTCGGGTACAATAAAAATATTACTTAAATTCTACAAACATAACTGTTGCAAATTAATTGAATAACAAACTGTTATCAATTAATTTGATAAGAGATAACTTTAGCCTCGGAGACAGACTGGGTTCCCCATCCCAGCAGGTCGTAAAAAAGTACTATCATATGATCACCTGCTGCCAATAAATCACAGTATTCACGACAGAATATTAAAGCATGAAAAACAGTATCACCGTAAGTAAGCGAATGATAATAAACCGGTACACGTAATTTCATATGTCTCTTTGTTAAACAGTATTTCATTTCTTAATGCATTTTGGTTTGTAAATATGCACAGTCGTTTTGAATGATGGTACAGTTCTCTGATGTCATAACATATATAAATCTAAACAAATTAGGTCTAACATGATATTTCCTATACAAAAAAATGACCTTATATCTGAGTATAAGCCTCTGAGTGTGTCGCCGTGCCCCCTGATGCAAGGGGACACAAGTCCTGCTCCCTCCAAGTCTGTTAACCTTCTTCACGGTGATAAGGGACATTCCATAATAAAATGATATTCGTTTTCAATTTGAGTACAAAAATTGCAATAACGCATTTCCGGAGGTATTGGAATCGGGCGATGCCATCTTCCGCTTCTATATTCAATCTACGAGAAGATACCCGAAACCCTGTTAATTGTTTATATATATATATATATATATTTACAATATCAAGATATCTCTTGTAACCAAATTCATTTAAGAAAAGTCCATAACATCTGGCTCGTGGTGAGTTTACAAGCTCTCTATGCCGGTGTAGCATGGTATTTTGAATCATGGTGAAATGACCCCGGGGTCAAAATAGCGGTATTGTATGAATAATATGTCTCGTACCCTTGATTGGAATGATGATATTAAATACATCAATATCTTCTACTCCTTGTTTAAGCCAAAAATTACCAAAACCATGAGCACATAATATGTTCTTCATCCGTTTAGCCCAATTTATGATAGGAGAAGTTTCCACTTGCGTATAAAGCTTGTTATATATAGACTTAACCGTACATTCTTTCGGTTATGCCATATTTAATCATCTTGGTGTATCTGATAAATTTAAGTTTTATGCATGTAGAGGACTCAGTTGGAGAAAATTGGTCTGTTCCCAATGAATATAACATATCGGTGCATATATGCCTTTTTTGAAGTTTTGAAAGGGGGGTGGGAGGCGGGCCCCCTGGGCCCCCTCTGAATCCGCCACTGAAGACGGACCTGTGGGGTACGGACAAAAGCTCCGCTGGGCATAAGCATTAAGTTGAAATAAAAATTTTTTTAGCTTAAGTTGAAATCTTTTTGACTTAAGTTGAAATAAGGGTTTTTTAAGCTTAAGCTGAAATCTTTTGACTTAAGTTGAAATAAAAGTTTTTTTTAGCTTAAGCTGAAATCTTTTTTGACTTAAGTTGAAATAAACGGTTTTTTAGCCCAAGTTGAAAGCTTTTTGACTTAAGTTGAAATAAAAGCTCATAAGTATAACATAGAAGCATCAGCATACACATATATACAATACGTAACTAATTGTTATAGAGGATGAACAAAACAGGAGGCGTAACTGGTGAAAAACATCCGCAAACATTGATTTTAACAACATAAGCACAATTTGACAGAGTTGTTTGGTTTGGTTTATTTTATTTAACGTCCTATTAACAGCTATGGTCATTTAAGGACGGCCTCCCGTGCGTGCGACATGTATGCGTGTGGTGAGTGCGTATGTGTGTAGTCAGGGGATGGACAAAACAATAAACATAACTGGAGACGAGTACCTTAAGTCATTAATAAAAAGTAAATGATACAGTTTGTAAGAGTAGATAGATAGTAGTTACCAAACAATAGATATAACTAATATAAGTATCTAGGATTTTTCAAATGCAAATATATACTTTGTGAGAATAATTAGATGATGAACAAACAATATATATAAATAGAGGTAAGTAACTAACATCGTTAATTCAACACTAAATACAAAATGTACATAATTAAGATGAATAGTTAGGGTATGGACAAAAATAGGTATAGCTGGAGATAAACACGTACAATACGATATTGATCTATACTAAAGGTTGGAATCTCGACCGTAGTAACCAGTTTGATTGTAAATATTTTCCAATATTACACAACTCTTTTTTTATTGTGAACAGAAAGCAATTGGACAAGTTTAAAAGAAGACGGATGATTCCAATAATATTTTTTAATGAATCTTTTTCGAATATCAACATATAGTGGACAAATAAGGATGATATGGAATTCGTCCTCTACGCATGTGGGTTAATGTTGCATTTATAATTAAAAAGAACAAAAATCGTCATGTTTTTATATAAATTCAATATTTAATGATTTCCCGGTAAGTTCTGTTTGTTTTCTTGATCGGATTTTAATGTTAGGTGTCCAACGTCTTTATCGGGATGTTTTTGTCGGTCCTCCACTTCTCGCGTGGTCACGTGACCGGCACGAAGGACTACATTAACACTTGGTCGGTAAATATGGCCAGAGCACCCGACCAACGTATTTTGTCGTACAAACAAATATGATGCACGTATTCATCGTGCTAAGAAACCGAGAAAAAGTGCTGTACATTCTTCTATTTATTCAAGTATGGTTACATAACGGCGTTATAAACTGGTGTTAATTGAAGAAGTGCCGATTAATTGACTACTTTTTAAGTAATTTTGACGATGTTTGTCATTTTCGTAAGAATGTACAGCACTTTTCGTTGTTCTCATACAATTACCTTCACGCTCTTACCTGTTTCATAAGTATTGATTTAGGGTAGTCGGGTGCTCTAGGACGATTTATAGAGCAAGTGTTAATGTTCATTCTCCAATATTGGAACTCTTCAGTGTTTTAAGTATCGAAATCGGCGTATAGAAAAGAACAAATGTTAATAAACGAATGCAATGGATCGTAATTAATTCAAATAATTATTTACAGATGATTTCCAAAGCCATAAGGTACAGTTAGACGTTTTCGGCTGTACATGCAAGTTTGTAAATTCGACACTGTGATAAAACCACCGTCCTCGTCGTTGCCATGACAGCCGATCGAAGCTCCGATCACGAATGCACTGTCAAAGTGAAAGTTGAAGTATTTTTCGCAACATGCCGTTTAAACTTAAAATTACATTCACACCTCATATTGATTGGGGTTGTTTAATCATACCTGATCAATTGAATTGTAAGAAAACTAACAAAAACACTAAAAAACACAGAATGAAGCCTTCGTGTCAGGCAGTGCAGACACAACGCGGGATCTGTAAACAATGTGACGTCACTGGAATGTACAAGTTGCAACAATGTACAACAATGTATTTTTACATGAATACACTAATGAGCAACAAAACGGGACGCAACATTAACCCACATGCGTACTTCGTTCTGGTTGCAATAACGACATAACCTATTTGAAATTGGAATATTACGATATCAGCCTTCTTCTATATAAAGCTTATGCGATGAAAGTCTTAATTTCGAAATAAGTTAACGATACGGACCAGGAATAGATTTTGTTAGATAGAATTGCAGTGTGAAGGTGTCGACAATAAATTTGTACAGATACCATTTAGAAGATCTTTCAATAAATTCATTTCTTGCTTGAATAAAAGCATCAATCAAACTCTGCTTAAAGCAATGTGAAAATACATTTTCATTATCAACATAATGAGTTAACCAGACACTACCGAAACCAGAAGACAATAATAATTTTTTTAACTTGGCAACGCCAATTACAATTTCTGTGAGGTAAAACTTGTCCATACGCATATTTACACCCCCGTTCGCTTTAATCACTTTGTCTGTCCATGTTAACACATAGGTCTGGAAGGCGGATCCACGAGGAGGGTTAACACATGGGTCTGGAAGGCGGATCCACGAGGAGGGTAGTTGTCAAACTGATCTTACATTTTATTCGATCTTGACATTTTTGTCCAAAATTATAATATAACAAGTTTGACACTACTTTGGTACTAGGCATGGTATGACGGGGCTACAGTCCAACAGTCAGGTGTCGATGGCAATCCTCACTGCATGGATCCAAACTTCAGCGGGTGGTTTACAAGATCGGGGTACGGTTTAGGAATGTAGGGCGATAGGAATTACTAACATTTCATGGACAAGTTTTATCAATTTCGGACAATTATCCGAGAGTCACAGATAGTTGTATACTTAAATGGAATTGCAATATGCTAAAAGTGTTTGGCGTCATTTAGGCATGAAATCTATTATATTTGTATATTTTATATTACATGAATTGCATATTCCACATTGATTTGTCAAACTCTTGATTAATGTTAACTTTAAATCCTCTGGTTTAAGAAGTATTCTAATCGAAATTAATAATTGTTTGTAACGACCCATGCCCTAAAAATAAAGGATAGCCAGGGTTATTGCATTTCCATGTTTGATTTTGTTTTTACCCAATGCAGAATTCCCGATGACTGTGGTGAATGAGGTTCTGACAAAGGGACAACGACCAACTCCCATTTCTTGTTAACAACCAAAAATGTCATGAGCACTGTTTACAAACGCGATGGTGTGTTTTGCACTAGGTTTGGTTTGGTTTATTTTGTTTAACGTCCTATTAACAGCTAAGGTCATGCATGCGTGTGGCGAGTAGTGCGTATGTGTGTTTTGGGAGGCTGCGGTATGTTCGTGTTAAGTCTCCTTGTGATAGGCCGGAACTTTTGCCGATATATAGTGCTACCTCACTGAAGCATACTGCCGAAGACACCCAGCAGCACACCTCACCCGGTCACATTATACCGACAACGGGCTAACCAGTCGTCCCACTCCAAGTATGCTGAGCCCTAAGCAAGAGTATAGCGACTACCATTTTTAAAGACTCCGGTATGTCTCGGCTAGGGGACAGAACCCAAAGCCTTCCTCACAGGGGCGAACGCTCAACTGAAGGCCAAAAGCGAGGCATTGTCAAGGGAGACATTAGGAAGAAGAAAGCTGTGAAGAAAAAAAGAGAAAAGATAAGATCCCAAATTTAGTCGCCTCTTACGATCATGCAATGGGGCAGCAGGCACAATTCTTACGCCCTACCTGCAGGGCCATTTTGCACTAGGAAACAGGTTAAAGGTGTCATTTGTTTTGAACCCTGTGCACCACAGCCAGAGAGATCCATCACATTCCATAAGTATTGTACCACATTAAAAGAGGACCCTGGCTATAACCGACGAGTGACGACAGTTACAGACGCGCCAGGCCACTTGACACATTTAAAAAGTAGAGCCCTAGTAGAAGATTGTGGTGAAATAGTATCAATGGGAAATCAACCACAGGAGAATTCGGAACAAATAGACGCAGACCCATACATTAGGACGGACCCTGAAGTTTTGGCCAAATGTGCTGTTCAGGCCCAAACAAGAGGCCCATGGGCCTTAACGGTCACCTGAGATTTGAAGTATTTCAGTTAATCTAATTGACCCTTTTGAGCCCATCCATCAGCCCCTAGGGGTCAGTCAGGGCCAACAGGTGTATACCATTAAGCTGTCATCCAATGCTGATAATGATAACAAAGTTAGAATGAATTCCAATAGAAATCAAACAAATAATAGTCAAAAATGTGATTTCCCTATATAAACTATAGTAAAATTTACCCCCTCCCCAGGGGCAAACTTGTGACCCCAGGGTCATGAAATTCATAACATTAGTAAAGCACCATAAGACCCTTCCACCTATGAAGAGTATTTGATCTTAATTGGGTCTTGAAAAGATTTTTAAATTTCAGTCAATTTGACCCTTTTTAGCCCCACCCATCAGCCCCTGGTGGTCAGTCATTTTTTGGTTTATTTTGTTTAACGTCCTATTAACAGCTAAGGTCATTTAAGGACGGCCTCCCGTGCGTGCGACATGCATGTGTGTGGTGGGTGCATATGTGTTTTGGGAGGCTGTGGTATGTTCGTGTTAAGTCTCCTTGTGATAGGCCGGAACTTTTGCCAATTTAAAGTGCTACCTCACTGAAGCATACTGCCGAAGACACCCAGCAGCACACCCCACCCGGTCACATTATACTGACAACGGGCTAACCAGTCAAGGCCAACATGTATATACCATCAATCTGTTTACCCAGGCTGATAATGTTAACCAAGTTTGAATGAATTATAGTCAAAAATGTGATTTCCCTATATAAACTATAGTAAAGTTTACCCCCTCCCCAAGGGCAAATGTGAAACCCTTGGGTCATGAAATTCACAATTTTGGTAAAGCACCTTAAGACCCTTCCACTTATGAAGAATGTTTGATTCCACCATATCTGAGAGTAGAGAAGAAGATCTTTGAAGTTTTAGTCAATTTGACCCTTTTTAGCCCCGCCCATCAGCCCCTGGGGGTCAGTCAAGGCCAACATGTGTATACCATCAATCTGTTTTCCCATGCTGATAATGTTAACCAAGTTTGAATGAATTCCAATAGAAATCCAACAAATTATAGTCAAAAATGTGTTTTCCCTATATAAACTATAGTAAAGTTTACCCCATCCCCAGGGGCAAACGTGAGACCCCTGGGTCATGAAATTCACAATTTTGGTAAAGTATCTGAAGACCCTTCCATCTATGAAGAGTGTTTGATTCCACCATATCTGAGTGTAGAGAAGAAGATTTTTGAAGTTTTAGTCAATTTGACCCTTTTTAGCCCCGCCCCTCAGGCCCCTTGGGGGTGGGGACCATATAATTCACAATTTTGGTTGACCTTTAGCCATAAAAGCTTCCTGTCAAATTTCATTGAATTTGGTTTAGGGGTTTTGGAGAAGAAGTCGAAAATGTAAATTGTTTACGGACGCACGACGCACGACGGACGACGCACGACGCACGACGACGGACAAAAGGCAATTAGAATAGGTCACTTGAGACTTTGTCTCAGGTGACCTAAAAAGTGGGGTTGAAATATGTTACAACTTAGCAAAAGATAACAGCATAGAGGGACCTAAATCGACAAGACAGGTGAGAGATAAAATCTACCAAGAAAAGAAAAAGCAACAACCTACCAAGGGTAGTAGTATAGTTGGCATTGATAGGACGTTTAATCTGGGGAAGTTTTTTGTGACGCCATACATACAAACATCAAGGGGTAGAAAATCGTACGACGAACGAAAAGCCATCATGTTAGGACGCTTTATTTTCATTGGGATGGAGAGGAAGAGACGTATAGGACTTGTTTTAATCATATAAGGGGTAAGGTAGGAAAACAAAAACTGACGATAGCTACCGACGAAGAGAAAGCAATGACAAACGCACTGCATGGCATCTTTCACGACGCAACCTTTTTGCTCTGCACCAAGCACGTTCAGGATAATTTAGGACGATGCCTTGAAAAATCAGGAACACCCTTCAAAGCAAGAAATAACATCAACGACATCATCTTTGGCGAAAACGGAATTGTTTTCAGCAACAATGATGCGCAATTTGAATCCAGATTGGATGATTTGGCCCGGTATTTAGATCATAATTCGAAATTTAAAGCGTAATGGGAGAAATATCTTGAAACGAAACTGAACAAAATATGTTATAGAGCCTATTCAAAACAAAAAACAATCTTCCATCTTTGGACTAACAACAATGCAGACTCTATAAATAACAGACTGAAACAGCTTGTTGACTGGAAAGTACAGAAACTGCCCGAGCTCGTGGAGAAAATGGCACTGGTTTCAGAGATGCAAATGCTGGATCTCAGGCGTGCTCTGCACGGTACAGGCAATTTTAGACTAACATATCAAACAAAATCTTTTCAAGTCGCCGCACATATTCGGCAAAATAAAACATCTGAAGAAAAGTCAATTCATTTTCAATGACTTTTGGCAAGCACGAAACGTTATCAAATCAGCAGTTTGCAATGTTGAGTTTCAATGTCCGAGGCCAAAACAATCCTACTGCAAAAAGCCATGTCAACGCAAACGCGTGAAATCATCAAAAACCAGTAGGCCTTAAATTGAAGAGAAATGGCCAATCTTTAAAATAAGCCATAACATGTTGTCGATTTCTCGATTTTGTTTACTCGGACAAGTTGACGTATCGGGACTGAAAACCTACTTTCAAATACAGTAAAATCAAACATAGAAACAGGATACAGATCAGACCACTCTTTCCCATCAATATCTCTTAAACTTACTAAATTCAAAACAGGTAAAGGTATTTGGAAATTTAATAACAGTTTACTACATGATCAAAACTATCTAAAACTTGTTAAGGAATGTATTTTGGAATCTAAAAGAATAAACTGTCTGCCTTTATATAATCTTTTCAATATATCAAACATACCAGATGCAGACCTTCAGTTTACTATTGATGATTCTCTCTTTCTAGAAACCTTATTGACACACATCAGAGGCGAAACAATTTCTTATTCAACCTATCTCAAGAAACAACGAAATCTTAATGAGAATAATTTAAAAACAGCTATTCAAAAACTTGAAGAAGATGATATTAATTTTGCACAATTAGAATCTAAAAAGAAAGAATTAGAAAAAATAAGACAACATAGAATTAAAGGCAGTATAGTAAGATCAAGAGCTAAATGGATTGAAGAGGGTGAGAAACCAACTTACTACTTTTTTAATTTGGAAAATAGAAATTTTACTTCGAAAATAATTCCTAAATTGCAATTAGATGATGGAAAAGTTATTACAAAGCAAGATGAAATCTTAGATGAAGTTCGCAGTTTTTATGAAAATCTTTATAATGATGAAAATGAAATAGAATATGTTCACTTGCAAGATTTGTTAAAAGATTGTAATGTTTGTAAACTAAATAGACAAGATGCTGAAAAGTTAGAAGGTCCTATAACTCTAGAAGAAGCATGAAAAACATTAAAAAGCATGAAAAACAACAAGAGTCCTGGCATAGATGGTTTTACAGCTGAGTTCTTTAAATGTTTTTGGAAATATTTGGGCAATTTTGTGGTAAGATCTATAAATTCAGGGTACAAAAAAGGTGAATTATCTATTTCTCAACGTCGTGGAATTGTGACTTGCATACCAAAGGGAGACAAACCAAGGGATTTTATAACAAGAGGCCCATGGGGCCTGTATCGCTCACCTGGTTGGATTTGACCAAATGTCAAAATAATGTTCATGTTCAATTCCTTTTGTTTGTTAACCTCAAACAATGCTATTTATGGTTATAGCGTGGGGATCCCAACTGCTTTAAAGAAATAATGAAGTCCAGACTCTCTGAGTTTACAACATGCATTTATAACTTTATGACTAGTAGTGATTTAAAGGAGTTACCTCTATTTCCTATATGGGGCCCCGCCCCTTTTGCCCCTCGGGGGTCAGAGTCACCATTTATGCAAAATCTGTTCCCTTTCCCCCAAGAATGTTTCTTACCAAATTGGGTTCAAATCCATTCATAACTTTATGACTAGTAGCGATTTTAAGGAATTACCTCTATTTCCCCATTAGGCCCCGCCCCTTTGGCCCCTTGGGGGTCAGAGTCACCATTTATGCAAAATCTGTTCCCCTTCCCCAAAGAATGCTTCTGACCAAATTGGGTTCAAATCCATTCATAAATTTATGACAAGTAGCGATTTAAAGGAATTACCTCTATTTCCCATATGGGGCCCCGCCCCTTTGGCCCCTTGGGGGTCAGAGTCACCATTTATGCAAAATCTGCTCCCCTTCCCCAAAAGATGTTTCTTATTAAATTGGGTTCAAATCCATTCATAACTTTATGACTAGTAGCGATTTAAAGGAATTACCTCTATTTCCCATATGGGGCCCCGCCTCTTTGGCCCCTCGGGGGTCAGAGTCACCATTTATGCAAAATCTGTTCCCCTTCACATAAGAATGTTTCTGACCAATTTGGGTATAAATCCATTCATAACTTTATGACTAGTAGCGATTTGAAGGAATTACCTCTATTTCCCCATTAGGCCCCGCCCCCTTGGCCCCTTGGGGGTCAGAGTCACCATTTATGCAAAATCTGTTCCCCTTTCCTAAAGGATGTTTCTGACCAAATTGGGTTCAAATCCATTCATAACTTTATGACTAGTAGCGATTTGAAGGAATTACCTCTATTTCCCCTAATGGGCCCCGCCCCTCAGGCCCCTTGGGGGTCAGAGTCACCATTTATGCAAAATCTGTTCCCCTTTCCTAAAGGATGTTTCTGACCAAATTGGGTTCAAATCGATTCATAACTTTATGACTAGTAGCGATTTAAAGGAATTGCCTCAATTTCCCCTATTGGGCCCCGCCCCTCAGGCCCCTTGGGGGTCAGAGTCACAATTTATGCAAAATCTGTTCCTCTTTCCTAAAGGATGTTTCTGACCAAATTGGGTTCAAATCCATTCATAACTTTACGACTAGTAGCGATTTGAAGGAATTACCTCTATTTCCCCTAATGGGCCCCGCCCCTTTGGCCCCTTGGGGGTCAGAGTCACCATTTATGCAAAATCTGCTCCCCTTCCCCAAAAGATGTTTCTTATTAAATTGGGTTCAAATCCATTCATAACTTTATGACTAGTAGCGATTTAAAGGAATTACCTCTATTTCCCATATGGGGCCCCGCCTCTTTGGCCCCTCGGGGGTCAGAGTCACCATTTATGCAAAATCTGTTCCCCTTCACATAAGAATGTTTCTGACCAATTTGGGTATAAATCCATTCATAACTTTATGACTAGTAGCGATTTGAAGGAATTACCTCTATTTCCCCATTAGGCCCCGCCCCCTTGGCCCCTTGGGGGTCAGAGTCACCATTTATGCAAAATCTGTTCCCCTTTCCTAAAGGATGTTTCTGACCAAATTGGGTTCAAATCCATTCATAACTTTATGACTAGTAGCGATTTGAAGGAATCACCTCTATTTCCCCTAATGGGCCCCGCCCCTTTGGCCCCTTGGGGGTCAGAGTAACCATTTATGCAAAATCTGTTCCCCTTCCCCAAAGGATGTTTCTGACCAAATTGGGTTCAAATCCATTCATAACTTTATGACTAGTAGCGATTTGAAGGAATTACCTCTATTTCCCCTAATGGGCCCCGCCCCTCAGGCCCCTTGGGGGTCAGAGCCACCATTTATGCAAAATCTGATCCCCTTCTGCCAAGGATGTTTCTGACCAAATTTGGTCAAAATCCAATAAGAACTTTTTGACTAGTAGCGATTTGAAGCAAATGTTGACGGACGGACGACGGACGCCGGACGACGGACGCTGCACCATGGCATAAGCTCACCGGACCTTCGGTCCAGGTGAGCTAAAAAAACTGGAGACCAATTACATTACTCACTGTGATATATAAAATAGCATCTGGAACAATTACACATAGAATAAAAACAGTTTTAGACAAAATTATAGATAAGGATCAGACAGGTTTTCTCGCTGGACGATATATTGGGGAAAATACACGGTTAGTTTATGATTTAATGAAATATACAGAGGATAATAATATTCCAGGGATGCTGCTTATGATAGATTTCCAAAAAGCCTTTGATTCGGTCTCATGGGAGTTTATTGAAAAAGTATTAAAATTTTTTGGTTTTGGGGAAAACATACGAAATTGGATAAATGTATTTCACAAAAATGTCAGTGCCGCAATCATTCAGGGAGGAAACTTGTCTTCATTCTTCAATGTTAAAAGGGGATGCCGACAGGGTGACCCGATAGCCCCGTATATCTTTATCCTATGTGCAGAAATATTAGCTATCAAATTACGACATAATAAAAATATAACAGGCATTGAAGTCAATAGAAGTCCGATCCTACTCTCACAATATGCAGATGATACATCTTTGGCATTGAACGGCTCAGAGATATCTCTTAAAGAATCAGTTAATGAACTTAATTTATACGCTAAAATTTCTGGTCTTAAAATTAATGTTTCTAAAACACAGGTAATTTGGATAGGTAGTAAAAAGTTCAGTGACGATACTTTCCTACCAGATCTTAATTTGCAATGGGGCAAACACAAATTTACGCTATTGGGGATTGAATTTCATGTCAACCTACATGAGATACCAAAACTGAATTTCGATAAAAAACTAATTAAATTAAAGTCACTTCTTAAAACCTGGAAAAGAAGAGTTTTGACCCCTATCGGTAGAATCCATATTATTAAATCGCTCCTCATTTCACAATTTAACCATCTCTTTATTTCACTCCCTAGTCCTAATGAACAGTTTACTTCAACACTAAATTCCATTCTTTTTGAATTTTTGTGGAATAGCAAAACAGATAAAGTAAAAAGAGAATTTATTGTTCAAGATTATCTAAATGGTGGTTTAAAAATGATAAATATAAAAGCTTTTATAGATTCATTAAAATTATCTTGGGTGAGAAGGCTTTTTCAAACTACAGCCAAGTGGCAAGCTATTTTGAAAAGTTACATTAACATTGATTTGCTAGCCAATTGTGGCAATGATTATGTGCAGAAATGTGCAAAAAGTTGCAGTAATATATTCTGGGCTGATGTGTTTAAAGCCTGGTACAATTTAAATCTATCAATCGAAAAAAATAGCATTATGAAAGATTCTATCCTAAAAACACCACTATGGTTTAATAAAGATATAACTGTTGGCCAGAAATCAGTATTTTTTAAGAATTTCTATAACAAAAACATAATTATGATAAATGACTTGATATCAGATCATAATACTGGATGTTTTCACACTTTCCAAGAAGTAACTCGCACATATCAACTAAAAACTAATTTTCTTCAGTATCATAGCCTTTTGTCAGCAGTAAGAAAGTTTTTGTCTTCAAAAGAAATTCCTGTATTAAAAATCCCATATCCTTGTTTGCCAATGAACATAGAATTATTCATGAAACACAGAAAAGGCTCAAAGGATTTCTATAATATTTTTATTAAAAATAACAATGTTCCTACAGGTAAAAAGAAGTGGAATGAAGTTTTTAACTTGAATGATACAACTTGGACTAGGATATTCAAGATTCCCTTTATTGCTACAAAAAATACCAAACTTCAGTGGTTTCAGTACAGAGTTAATCATCACATCTTAACCACAAACTCTTTTCTCTTCAAATCACAGCTAGTAATTTCTCCTCTTTGTACTTTATGCAATTCTGAAATTGAAACTATCATACATATCTTGTGGGAATGTTGTGAAGTTCAGAACTTATTAGAAAGTCTTAGAATTTTATTAGATGCTCTTTTTATCCCATTTAATTTCAATAAGCAATCTTTTATTTTTGGACTACTATCTCAAAATCCTAATAACTGTAAAGTTGACAATGAAATTCTCCTTGTTATCAAACAATATATTTATAAAATGCGATGTTTTCACAAGTCTTTAAACATCAATGGTCTGATAAGTGCTCTTAAACAATATCATGAGACGCAAAAATTTATTGCATATAGTAAAGGAGAAGCCTGTAGGGAAAAGTTTGAAAAAGAGTGGAAAAACTGGGGGAAAATCTCCGACTTATAATTACCATATCTCTTTTTTTTTTCTCCAGTGCTGTGTTGCTGATACTCATTAAATAAGCAGATAATAATTACTTTCCATCTCCTATCAAGGTATATTATTTTAATTTTATGTATTAAATGGTCCCATCCTTCTTTGTCTATCCCCCCCCCCCCTGTTTTCCAATTGTGTGTGTGTGTGTGTGTGTGTGTGTGTGTGTAAGAGGTACTTATCAGTGTGGAGCGTGGTCAATCCTGCTGATGACTCGGTAGACGTGGATAGAGTTGATATGACCAACACAGAAACTGAGCCCTCGACAGGATTGATCAGGCTACCAGGAAACTGAATATGTATGTGTGTGAGGGTGTATATATGTCTATCAGAGTACTTTCACATTTATAGGAGTTTGTATGGTTTCCTATGTACATGCATTTACCTTTGTAGTTAATGATGATGATATTATGAAGATGATTAGAATGATGATTAATTATTATGATGAGTATGATGAGATTATGGTGATGATACTATGATGATGAGAGTATGTTGACTTGTATGATGATGTGATTACGATGGTGAGGATGAGTATGATGATGCGGATGAGGTTGCTTTTAAGACAATGAAAGATCTTGAGGTTATTCTGATTATGATGATATATAATGGCAAACCATACATTCTGGAACTGATGTGTGTATGTTTGAGGGTATGTATGTGTGCATGAGGTTATTATCTATTCATGTATTAAAAATGTCTTCAAAAATTAAAAATTAAAAAAAAAAAAAAGTTGACGTATCGGGGTCACCACACTTTGACTCTATTGGACATAGCTTTAAATACGAAATCCACGGGTTAATCAAGAGGTACGCTTCATCAGATCACCGAATACAACTATTACATACACTTACTTTATGTATACGAGCACCCTATCGACGGCCCCGGGACTTTTTATGCATACTGATAGCAGATTTTCCCCTTGAGTAGCCATGTTGTGCCAGCCGCGGTAAATTTAAACAAGCATTCTGATTGGTTATAGAAATGTGTTTAACCAATCAGAATGCTTGTATCAGTATTTAAGTTTCACGCCCGATTTCATGCACTAATATCGAGAAATCGACAACATGTTATGGCTTATTTTAAAGATTAGCCATTTCTCTTCAATTTAAGGCCTACTTCGAAAAAATCCATCAAATACAGTCGAAGCTACGGAACTTAGAAATAAATACATCAGATGTCCAGCCTGAGGGAGTTCAGAACCTTTCTCATTTATATGTACTCTAGGCCTATATTATTTTATAAAACGAGTCAGGCACCTGTGGTTTAACGTCCTATTAACAGCTAAGGTCATTTAAGGACGGCCTCCTGTGCGTGCGACATGAATGTGTGTTGCGAGTGCTATGTGTTTTGGGAGACTGTGGTATGTTCGTGTTAAGTCTCCTTGTGATAGGCCGGAACTGTTGTCGATGTATAGTGCTACTTCACTGAAGCATACTGCCGAAGACATCCAGAAGCACACCCCACCCTGTCACATTATACTGACAACCGGCGAACCAGTCATCCCACTCCAAATATGCTGAGCGTTAAGCAGGAGCAGCAACTACGATTTTTAATTACTCTGGTATGTCTCGGCCAGGGGACATAACCCGAAGCCTTCCTCACAGGGGCGAACGCTCAACTAAAGGCCAAAAGTGAGGCATTGTCAAGGGAGACATTAGGAGGATCCCAAATTTAGTTGCCTGTTACGATCATGCAATGGGGGAAGCAGGTACAATTCTTACGCCCTACCTGCAGGGCATTAAGGTGAACAAAGGTGTACTTAGCTTTGTTGAACAATGTTTTAAAATTTGAAGAACATGAAGAAGTTGATAATTAATCAGACTCGGGGAATTTAATACCAAAGAGCTCACACTTTCATGTTTCGAACCTGGCAAGGTTTGTGTCTAGAACGAGCATACTGACGACTTTGCCGCTTGGATAGTGTATCAATTGACAATATATCTTCAGATAGCAGTCTACAGTGGCAATGAGTGATTTTTTAATTACTCCTGTATTATCATATGCTTAAACAATAGATAAATGGAAAGATAAATGTATACTATACTTAGTAATTCATTATGAGGAAGTACAACATGTATGTAGCCTTCACATTGTTTTAAATGGTTAGAGATAATAGATTTCCGGATTTTCAATAAGTGTGTTTACTCTGGAAAGTTAGTTTTGCCCACAGCAGAAATGATATCTAGCAAGCGAGTTAAGATAGCAGATAAACTTAATGATGTACAAATGTCAAAACAAGATTTATTTTGTATTTATATCAGTAAACGTTCCGAGCTATCACAATGAGGCTTAACATGAACATATTGCAGCCTCCCAAAACACGCATACGCACTCACCATAAACATGCATGTCACACGCACGGGAGGCCGTCCTTAAAAAACCTTAGCTGTTGAAAGGACGTTAATCATTATTCTACCATGTTTGCTATGCAACGCCAGTTTTGATTGGTTTAAAACCATGTATTATTTTCCAATAGCCCACGCTCGTGCCAATAATACACGGTCGGGAGTCACGGCTGTAACAATTTTATATATATAATATTCACACAATTTATAAAAGGTTACCATAGCCGAGTGGGCTAATGGGTTAGCCTTTCAATAAATTTTTATCACGACGCGAGTTCGAATCCTACGGATGCCCCCCCTTTTTTTCTTCTTTTTTTCTTTCTTTTTTCTTTATCTTTTTTTTATTTTCAAAATCAATGCTATATATGATAGATGCTCTTGATCGTAGTACTGTATTGCCTGTATATTTCATCAACAAATAATGCAATACTCAAGAAAAAAATGACAAGGTTTTCTCGGGGTTTCTTTGCTGTTTTTC
This sequence comes from Pecten maximus, assembly GCF_902652985.1. Classification (NCBI taxonomy): domain Eukaryota; kingdom Metazoa; phylum Mollusca; class Bivalvia; order Pectinida; family Pectinidae; genus Pecten; species Pecten maximus. The sequence goes on along the minus strand of NC_047031.1, from coordinate 16,713,113 downwards.
TATTAGAAAGAGGTCGATCTCAGAACTAAACAGTACATGGTAGAATAGAAATAATCAACTTTGACTCGTGCATTGTTGCAGGATATACAACTCGGACTCGGATATTTTGCAATTTTAATAACTCAGGCCTGTGGCCTTCGTTATTAATTCAATTGCAAAATATCCTCGTCCTCGTATATCCTGCAATAATACACGAATCATCGTTAATTATTTCTTAAATAAACCTAACCAAACAATAATAGGAATAAAAAAGGACCAAGAACGGAACCTTGAGAAACAACAGAAATGTTTTCAAGAGGTAAATCATATAACATATTATAGCGTTGTTTTCTGTCGAATAAATTACTTTCAAGCCATTTAAGAAGATTCCTAGAAATACCATTGTAGTGTCTAAGTAAAGATATTGAGCCGGTCCCTGACCATATCGAATAATGATTACTCCCTTACTGGAAACGGATAAATATAATTATATTGTACATGCGCAGTAGTCTAATAAATACCATGTGGTCGAGTATATGACTTGTGTTTTTGTTGTCTGACTCGTAGAAGCAGATACGTCCTATCCGAAATAGAGAGGGAAAATTCTACAATTGGCGACGAGGATACTGAAAAATGGCAGAAGTTGAAGTTTTAAACGAACTTATTGGTATGAAATCATTCGACATAAATGGTGAACCGACCTCGGTAGGAGTGAGGTGGCGTAAATGGATTCGTTCCTTCGAGTTGTACAAGGACGGAAAAGGGATAGCCAATCCTGAGCAATCAAAAGCATTATTGCTACACAGTGGGGAATGGCGCTCCAGGACGTGTCTTTCACATTTCCGGAACGTGTACCAGACGAAAACTTGCACGAGACGGTATATACTGTTGCGAAGATACAGTTGGAGAACTATTTTACACCTCGGGTCAATGTATCTTATGAAAGACATTTGTTCCGTGGAATGACCCAAAAGGCTAATGAGAGTATAGACCAGTATGTCACCCGGTTATGTCAGAGGGCGGAATTTCGGGCAAGTTGAAGAACAAATACGGGATCAAATAATTGAAAAAAATTGTGTCTAATCATTTGAGGAAAAAATTGCTTGAAAGAGAAAGGGACTTAACATTGGCCCAATTACAAACGTTAGCGAGATCAATGGGGTCAACAGGTACTTGGGGTCAGGAACTAAAGTTATAATGGAATTGTCTAATTTTAATTTGTAACATCATTTCATGTCTATTTATGCACCGATACAACATTGGAATCGATTATAAAGCGCTTTTTAAAAAAAAACACCCGTTTCTGGTTGTTATAATATAGAGAAGGTAACCAACTCCCACATGAAAATTTTACCGTCGTCAGTCACCTACCTCGCTTCGGTGCTATTTATCACATGAAATTCCAACTAAACAATCAAACGGCCGTTATGGACCGCTTGCGGACATAATTTCCTCTAAATGTCAACATGTTTCACTGTATCAGTCCGCGTATTTAAGCAGATAAATCCACGACATGCTCCAGTTGGCTGTTGGTTCAACCATGACAGAGACAACTTCAACGGAAGTAATAAATTCACGACCCCTAGCGGCGGAGGTCAAGATCATCGAGGTGTTCCGAGTACTATTATCGCTACGAACAGGTAAGAGAATCTCGAGGTATTTGTTTTGGCGGAATTTTTGAACGTCAATTTTCCTAGTGATCGATCCTCGATTATATTTTTTCTATCTTCACGTGAAAAATGTCGGATTTTCACAAGGATTACAAGGTATCTTGGCTTTTACAAAATATCATTCAATCTCGTGACAATGACTATGTTGATTAAGCAGAAATTCAGAAAAAAACTGGATGTAAAGCAGGATGGTTTGGGAAATTGGTAAAACAGTTTTTTACAGTGAAAACCAAACCAGGGAGATGCAGGGATTGCTGGGCTAAATTAACACAGCGGTATTATGGAGTCACATGGAGGAAAGAGAGTACACCAACTGAATTTTCACCATCTTCACTGCCACCAGAATTTTTTATAATATCATCTGAACAGAACTTGGTCAAAATTGGGTATTTTACAGGTACAATTATCAATGGTGCTAAAATTCTATATGTCGCCAGTGGTCTGTTCAAGTTAATGGTAAAACTGTCAACCTAAAAGATCTGGAGATCAGCAATACATATGTAGACCATAGATCCATATTCAAGATTGTTCGACAGTTTCGTTACTGTGAAGGGCTGACAAATGAAGACTCATCTCATCATGATTTGAATTGTTTTCGCGAACATGTTTCAAAAATTTCAGATGAAAATGTGGAGATCATCAGATATCGGGCAAAAACTTGTACAGCCATTTTACCATTTAAATCATCTTTAACATGCATACAATGTCAAAAGTATATACCAGTTAACCCTGTTTTACAATCTAATGACAATTCAGTACATGTATTAAATGAAATTGACAGCAAGAAAACTTGTGATGCAAAAAATCAAACAAATTACAGTCAAAAATGTGATTTCCCTTTAAAACTATAGTAAATTTTACCCCCTCCTCAGGGGCAAACATGAGACCCAAGGGTCATGAAATTCACAATTTTGGTAAAGTAACTTAAGACCCTTCCATTTATGAAGAGTATTTGATTCCATCAAATCTAAGAGTAGATAGGAAGATTCTTGAAATTGCAGTCAATTTGACCATTTTTAGCCCCGCCCATTAGCCCCTGGGGGTCAGTCAGGGCCAACATGTGCATGCCATCAAACTGTCATCCAATGCTGATAATGTTAACCAAGATAGAATGAATTCCAATCGAAATCAAACAAATTGGAGTCAAAAATGTGATTTCCCTATATAAACTATAGTAAACTTTACCCCCCTCCCCAGGAGCAAACTTGAGACCCCAGGGTCATGAAATTCACAATTTTGGTAAAGCACCTCAAGACCCTTCCATTTATGAAGAGTGTTTGATTCTACCATATCTGAGAGTAGAGAAGATTTTTGAACTTTTAGTCAATTTAACCCATTTTAGCGCCGCCCCTCAGGCCCCTGGGGGGTGGGGACCATATAATTCACAATTTTGGTTGACCCTTAGCCATAGAAGCTTCCAGCCAAATTTCATTGAATTTGGTTTAGAGGTTTTGGAGAAGTCGAAAATGTAAATTGTTTACGGACGAACGACGGACGACGCACGACGACGGACAAAAGGGGATTAGAATAGGTCACTTGAGACTATGTCTATGGTGACCTAAAAAAGACAGACCATTGAATCGTCTCCACTATAAGGAAAATGAGCCAAGCTACTTTATAGAGCAAGTGATAAATACACCAAGAGACTTAAGTGTATCTGTTAACGTGTCTTGAGGTTGAGAACTTTTTGATGAAAGAAGAGCTAGAACAATTAAATGCAAAAAATGCTTTGGTTTGGTTTCTTTTGTTTAACGTCCTATTAACAGCTAAGGCGATTTAAGGACGGCCTCCCGTGCGTGCGACATGCATGCGTGTGGCGAGTGCGTATGTGTGTTTTGGAAGGCAGCGGTATTCAAATATTGCCGCGGTTCGCAGTAGAAGCGGGAATAATTTGTCTCGTGCGGCACTATTGCATTTACCGCGCGAGCGGTCGTACAGGTATGGTCACGTGGTTAGAGGCCGGCAATAACCGCGTAGGGCACTGACGTGTCATTTTCTAGCCGCCCAGCAGGACGCGCGGTACTACTATATTATTAGAATGGATAAGTCCGAACCTGAAGCGTATTTATCAGAGAGGATCAATGATGCTGTGGTCAGCTCTCAGAATCAAGTGCTTTCTCATTTGGACACGCTCTTAAGCAGTAAGCTTAGAGGAGTTTGAATCACGCATCAGTTCTAAATCTGAGGAGCAAATGTCTGTGCTTAAAAACACTATTAAAATCACGGACGTTCATAAATTTTCCAAGAAGAGCTGTGAGGACCAATTTAAATTCAATGTCAAGCTCAAGGCCAAGCTGACGGAGGCCGAGCATGCCACACAGCTCGGGCCAGGGGTTCGCCGCTGCGAAAATTTCCGAAGGTATGGCCATGGTAGACTACCGTCAGTAGCTAATTAAATTGGCGGACACTTCTGAGGCTGGATGGAAGGCCGTGGACGAGTGCATAGCCATCCCTATCGCCTCTGATTCTGAGGACGAAAAGAAGATGGAAAGGGCTACCGCCAAGGCCAACAGGAAAATTAAGGCCGCTAAAGTAAAGACGGGCAAGAGTGCGAGGGCAAATTTTCTCCATATCCTCGCCGTTTGGCCGGGAACACGCTCATGGGCAATACGACGACGTTATCCAACCCGGACGACCGGGCGAGTTGGAGGTGTCAGCGCCCCGGCCTATGTCACCGATGTAGGAAGCCGGGTCATTGGCGTCTGGAGTGTCCAGGAGTGTCCGGCGCAGCGCCAGCATTGAACGGAAATAAGTACATTTTTGTTTCTTAACCACGTTCGCTCGGTCATTTCTGATAATGTTGTAAATGTCACAATGTCATTGTCAGATACTGGTAAGTCGCATGTCGGCGTTATGGGTGAATGCGTCGAAAGGTCAGTTGATAAGGTCAAATTACCTGCATCTCCAGTAGGTAGGTTGAGAAGCAGGTTGGGGTTTTGGCGTGAGAAAAGCGCGTGTGATGCTGTTTTAGTCATTGTGTCGGACGGTTATAAACTTCCGTTCCGACGTATTCCCATAATGGTTGAACTGTCGAACAATAAGTCAGCTAGGGATGACAAAAGTTGTTAAATAAAGGGTGCGTTTCAGTAGTAGCCACACCCCCGCACGTGGTCAACCCGCTGACTGTCGCCTGTAGTAAAACAGGTAAGCCACGCCTTGTGTTTGACTGTCGACACATCAATCAACACCTGCACTCATTCAAATTTAAATATGAGGACGCCAAGACGGCACGTGACATGTTCAAAGCAAGGTGAGTTTTTGTTTACATGCGACCTAAAGTCCGCCTACCATCACGTGGAGATATTTCCGGACCACATGACTTACCTGGGTTTTAGCTGGAAGTCTCACGGCGAGACAAAATATTACGTATTTTACGTACTGCCTTTTGGTCTAGCTACGGCCGGCTACGTTTTTAGGAAGGTACTACGGGAGGTTGTTAAGCATGTACGTTCATTGGGTAACAAGTTAATCATGTCCCTCGATGACGGTATTGGAGGTCACGAGGATTTGGAGAGCGCTAACGAGCTTAGCAGGTATGTACAGGACGTATTAGGCAAATACGGTGTTTTGATAACAGACGAAAAATGTCAATGGGGCGCGTCGCAGTTTGTGACGTGGCTCGGTTGCACGTGGTCTATGACTGATGGTTTGGTCCGAGTGACGGACTCTCGGGTGGAAAGATGGTATAGAATGTTAGCACACGCAATAACACTCGTGGAACAACGCGGTCTGCTGTTATTGACAGTCAGGTACGTAGCGAGCATGGCAGGAAAGATAATTTCCATGCAGAATGTGGTCGGTCCCATAGCTAGATTATGTACACGTGAGATGTACAAGTGTGTGATGTCAAGGTCAGGCTGGAACGCCCAGGTAATGATTTCTGACAGTGCTTTGGCTGAAATAAAGTACTGGTTAGTAAATGTACACAGATTGAATGAAATTGGTTTCAAGCTGAAGGAAAGTCGGGTTTGCACTAGTATGGTGTGTACTGATGCGTCTGGCATTGGTTACGGTGGGTCTGTGTCCCCCGATGTTTGTTTGCCTTTTGAGGCTTGTGAGTTTGTTGATGACAAACTGGTCATGCTTGACGGCATGTGCACGCGCACACAGGTGGTAAGCGCACGGACAGGTTCCGTTACGGTTATCGGTAAGTCTACTGCTAGCATTCCTAGCGTTGCTGATCTGGTTTGTGTCAGTAATGTGGTCGGCACATGGGATGCCAATGAGATGTCACATAGCTCTACATGGAGTGGGAGGCAGCTCAGCGTGTACTGTATACCGTGTCGGGGATGTTAAAGGTAAAAACGTCAAGTTGCTTATGGACAATAAAAACGCATGTTCCATTGTGAATGTCGGTAGCAGCAAGGTAGATCTATAGAATATCGCACATGAGTTGCATGGTTTTTGTTGCAATGCAGGTATTAACTTGAGTACTCAATGGGTTCCTAGATCATTTAACAGTACTGCTGATTATCTTAGCAGGTGTACAGATTGTGATGACTGGTGTGTTCAAGGTTGGGTTTTCGAGTTATGTCAGGCGCAGTGGGGGACTTACGAGGTCGACAGGTTCGCTACTGATTACAACGCGAAGTGTTCGCGTTTCAATTCCAGGTGGTGGTGCCTGGGTACGGAAGCTATAGATGCATTTACAGTATCGTGGTCGGGGTCTAACAATTGGTTAGTGCCTCCACCAAGGTTGGTGTGCGACACTGTTCACAAGATGAAGTCGGATTCTTCATACGGTACTTTGATTGAGCATTTGGAAAGTTTTGTTAAGGACTATCGATGTCTCGGACGTAAGGATGTTACCTTTATGGGGAGGGGAAACAACGGTTGTTTTGGGGAGTCGTTTTTGGCATTTGACATGCTTGCATTACGCATTGATTTTAGAACATAAATACCAAGCATTTTTGCTCATTGTATTTACATGCTTAGGACCAAGTGATACACTAAATGACGTCATGCGGACTTCCGGGATAGAGCTGGGATCTTCCATGTTTTACTGTTCTGAGGGGCTTGTTGAGCGTTTAGTGTGTAGCAGAAGCGACAATACTAATAAACAAGAGGCCCATGGGGCCTGTATCGCTCACCTGGTTGAATTGGACCAAATGTCAAAATAATGTTCATATTGAATTTGTTTCATTTGTAAATCTCTAACAATGCTATATATGGTTATAGTGTGGGAATCCGAACTGCTTAAAAGATTAATGAAGTCCAGACTCTGTAAAGGTCTGAAAGATCTCAAGAATAGTTTTTAGAACATGCATGCATTCATCACTTTATAACTAGTAGCTTTTTAAAGGAATTACATCTATTTCCCCTATTGGGCCCCACCCTTTTGGCCCCTCGGGGGGTCAGAGTCACCATTTATGCAAAATGTGTTACCCTTTCCCCCCCAAGGATGTTTCTGACCAAATTGGGTTCAAGTCCATTCATAACTTTATGACAAGTAGCGATTTAAAGGAATTACATCTATTTCCCCTATTGGGCCCCGCCCCTTTGGCCCCTCGGGGGTCAGAGTCACCATTTATGCAAAATCTGTTTCCCTTCCCCAAAGGATGTTTCTGACCAAGTTGGGTTCAAATCCATTCATAACTTTATGACTAGTAGCGATTTAAAGGAATTACCTCTATTTCCCCTATTGGGCCCCGCCCCTTTGGCCCCTCGGAGGTCAGAGTCACCATTTATGCAAAATCTGTTCCCCTTCTGCCAAGGATGTTTCTGGCCAAATTTGGTCAAAATCCAATAAGAACTTCTTGACTAGTAGCGATTTGAAGTAAATGTTGACGGACGGACGGACGGACGGACGACGGACGCTGCGCCATGACATAAGCTCACCGGACCTTCGGTCCAGGTGAGCTAAAAATAAAAGGAAGTTTTAAGAGGTGGCAGATTTTCATTTCGTCACATGGTTTATCTGCTTTACCGGCGAGTCCAATTCACGTCGTGTTGTACCTGAATCAGCTTTTGAACTCCGGGGCATCTTATTCCTGTCGTGTCAGCTGGAGTGTATGCCTTAACATGGGCACATAGCTTGCATGGGTTCCCGGATCCTACCACGAACACTTTGGTCCAAAACCTACTCGAGGCTTCAAAACGTTTAGCCAAAAAGCCGGTGTGCAAGAAGGAGCCAGTGACAGTTGATATTTTGATAGCTTTGTGTGACATTTTCCGCGGCTCGGACGATTTACTTGTTATTAGAGACTTGGCTATGATTTTGGTTTGTTTTTCTGGGTTTTTAAGGTTTAGTGAACTAAGCAGTTTACGCTGCGCAGATCTAAACATTTTTGATAACTATTTTAGGCTGTTTATAAGAAAGAACAAGACTGATCAATATCACCATGGGAATGAAGTGTTTATCAATGAAGGTCGTACTTCCGCTTGTCCGCTTACTATGATAGTGAGATACGTAGCTGTAGGTAATGTCAATCTAGATTCCGATGATTTTTTTTATTTAAACAAGTGTACAGATCGGGTAAAACGTGTGCTTTGATTAGTAAAGCTTAGCCTTTGAGTTACACCTGTGTCCGCGAGGCTATCTTGAACAGATTGAAGCTCGTTACGGACGGCAACGTCGGTTTGCATTCTTTGCGGTCGGGAGGGGCCACAGCTGCGGCCAACAGCGGAGTCAATGAGATGTACGTTCTTTTATCAATTCATTGTCCGTATCTGGTGAGCGATACACGTCATCGAGGTAATGATTTTGTTTTCCTCGCGTTTTTTTTGCACATGTACGTTTTTTTTCGTAAATTGGGTTTTTTGTTTAAAATCTGGGTTGTAATTATATATATATATTTTTCTGATCTTCCTCCTTTGTAATTTTCTACGTCCTATCGGCGAGCTAACAGCAACTTGATATTTGCGTTTTGTGTTTTTCAATTGCTCAGTGGAGTGAGACTCAAATATTCCCGCGGTTCGCAGTAGAAGCGGGAATAATTTGTCTCGTGCGGCACTATTGCTTTTACCGCGCGAGCGGTCGTACAGGTATGGTCACGTGGTTAGAGGCCGGCGATAGCCGCGTAGGGCACTGACGTGTCATTTTCTAGCCGCCCAGCAGGACGCGCGGTACTACTATATTATTAAATTTTGTTTTGGTAAAAAAAAAAAAACTTGCTGCAAATTGTTTTCTTTTCGCGGATATTTTTGGTGTGTACATGTACCGAAATTTTGCTTATTCATTTATCTCGATACAATTTACGATTCTTAAGGGAAATTTATTTTTTTCGAGGTTTTTGGCAGTGGTCCGGTCTGTCAGCCGGGAGAGATCGGGCTCGCGGGGTTTAGTCCTAGCCATTGGATACAGGTTTCCGGGTCAAAAGCCCGGTTTTTCCTGGGCGTGCGAGTTGGTTTCAGTGATCGGTTAACCTCACATTATTGTATGGTGAGCTTTCGCATGAATATTGTGCAGTATATGTACTGTATAGTACAAGTTCAAATGGTAGTATTAATCATCATGATGTTTCATTGTCCATCACCATGTCGCGAAATAGTTGTTATTTAACGAGTTATCTCCCTTGATGGGAGTCACGTGACCTGACAGGAAAAGAGAAGTAAACATCATGGCGGCAAAAGACCAGGAAGTCAGGCGGTACCGAAAAATCACAAATCGAGATGGCGGGCAGGTCAGTACAAGTAAGTGTCACTGTGTTTAAAGTAGGGATATATATTACTTTCTCGCATCTTTTGCAATATGATTCGATTGAGAATGTAGCTATTCGACTGACCATCCCATCCCTACAACGTTGTACGTGTGAATTTCATACCCTCAATATTATTGCCCGGCCTACACGTTTCATGTGAATTGTGGCCGTCTTTCTTACATTTTGACTGATGAAATCGGTCGCTACAAAGAAAATATTATGTGAACACACAAAGAAAAGGGAAAATGAAGTTGTCATCACCAGGTACTGCAACTTAATCATGGATTATCAATACCATGCATACAAAATATCTCAACGTTTATTATACATGTATACAGGAGGGAGACGGGCCCAGTTTGTGTGTGACAAACTACACCCGACTCTCCCTGTCCGAAGCAACCCAGATTCGAATGGACACTCCTGCTTGTATGTTGAGGAAAGATAACCAAGATGAAATTAAACTTAACATATTTATTACAAAGATAACAAATATTTACAACATAGATAAATGAATAGGTTCACACAACCATAAACAAAACTACAGGCCTGGCTGCTTACACATACATTGCACATATTCTAAAACATTACATCCCCCGTCCTCCCATTATCACCCAATCTCAATTCCTACATTGCCCGTTGTCAGCATAATGTGACCGGGTGGTGTGTCCTGCTGGGTGTCTTCGGCAGTATGCTTCAGTGAGGTAGCACTTTAAATCGGCAAAAGTTCCGGCCTATCACAAGGAGACTTAACACGAACATACCGCAGCTTCCCAAAACACACATACGCACTCACCACACGCATGCATGTCGCACGCACGGGAGGCCGTCCTTTAATGACCTTAGCTGTTAATAGGACGTCAAAGCCTCGATGACATTGATAAAGCTGTTAGACACCAATTGCGTTCCGAAGAACGTCCAGTGTTTCAGACGACCATGATAGGATTCCACAATCCACCTCGATGTGGTGATAGTTCTGTCAAGATTTGCTTGGACGTCAGAATGTTGACTTTGACCGGGTTTCAGGTATGATTCAAGTGATCCGGACCTACAAATTGTGGGACTATCGATGTGTCTAATGCCTGTACTATGGAGTTCTGTCAAGATTTGCTTGGTATATATACCAGATTAAAGATATGGGGAACAGTGCGAGTGGATTTCGAGGAACTGATCTTTGGACCAACCTGTCTAGGCCATGCATGCCGAGTCATCAAGAGAAGAAAAGCTTATTGCAAACGCAGACTGGTTCTGTGAAAAGACGTGCGACACCTCTAGGAGGTCATTAATGATTTCGGACGATTTTGATGGTAACCGAGATTCCAAGGAACCTGTACCATCAAGGACAACCTCTGTAGACGGATCTAAGTCGTTACCAATAAGGTGAATGGAGCAGAGGTGGGACACCACAGTTTGTGTGAATAGATCAGGTGATGTCTTGCACGTTTTAGTAAGACTGATGATTTTGTTCCATTTATTGCAAAGGTAACAAGACAGAGACAGCATTTTTTGGGTGAAGATGATCCATTCAAAAGATCATGAAGGGTCAGCAACGGCAGGATATGGGACGGGTAGTCGTCTTCCTCTATTTCCTGGTTCTGCTCGGGTTCAGGTTCAGGCTGATTTTTGTTCCGAAGATACTTCATGTAGCACTTCTGGCAAATAAGTGCTTGTTCCTTTGCTGACATCAATCCTTGTTGCACCAGCGTATCTAGGAGCCATTTATATTGTGGACTATTTACATTGTGTGCACTTATGTTCTTATTTTATTGCCACTTCGTTTCTTGAAGTATAGTTGACAGCCTTCTCCAACACATTTACCCTCCATCTTGAAACAATAACGATTGGTTTAGGAAGCGTCGATAAAGTAACAAAATAGCAAGCCACCGATGATTGCTGTAAACAGCTAATACTTAGTAGTTTGGTACAATTATGCGAAAATGTGTGATAAATAACGAACAACTAATTACACAAAATAACAAGACACTATAATAAATCACATTCAATACCTCCAAGAAGCGCAGAATTGATTGATTACTTTGAACAAAATAAAGTCTTTCATATAGATAATCTATCTATTCGATGTGGCGAGGTCGACAGGCACAAAGAAAGTGAGACAAGTCAGGGTTCCCAACCCTGACAGAGCCACAACGCTTTGGGTTGGGACAATAAAACAAGGAAAGTAAGACAAGAATAGCTAGCGTCGAGTCGATGATTCCGTAAACGTACAGACAAGAAGATACGGATAAATGTACAAGGCCACACGATCAGAAAATTCAAAAGAGGACAACTTGAGATAGAACAGTATTCATGTATCAGGGTGTCCTCAGTGTAAATCTTTTGATCGATACTGTTTATTTAGTCGTTAGATATCATAAAACTGTCATGAAAATATCCGCTCTGATATTCAATATAAAATTTTGTATATAATAAGCTATATAATAGGGTTTCAGACAAGGTTGTTACTCATTTCCCCTTTTCTTTCAATTTACAACCACATTCAGGCGGCGATATGAGAACGTTCCACCACATGGAATTAGCTGATTTTTGGTACACATATGAAACAAGTAAAGCTCTATCCGATTATGTGATGGAAATTTGCATCCAAAACTATATAACGGAAGAAAATTGCAATTTCATGGCATTTTTCTTCATAATTGTGTCTCTGCAAGTACATTTTCATCCGAGAAAATTTTTGTTTTATGTTTTATGAATAAACACGATGTTTTGGAAATATTTATCACAAGAAATTTATACTATGTTGCAAATTACAATTTCGAGATAACCTTCTTTTATTTACGACCTTATGTCTTTGATGCTCAAAATGACAACTTTATAAAAATACATTTTCACTGACATTATGAAATCTGGGTGTCGGAAAGGTGTAAAAATAATCTTCGGAAAAAAAACTGTAGTTGAGGTAGATAAGAAATTATACGGAGGCAGGCTCCTATGGAGAATTAACATTACTGGATACAGGCCCTTTGGGATCTTATCTTTTCTCTTTCTTACTAACTTTCTTCTTCCTAATGTCTCCCTTGACAATGCCTCACTTTTGGCCTTTAGTTGAGCGTTCGCCCCTGTGAGGAAGGCTTTGGGTTCTGTCCCCTAGCCGAGACATACCAGAGTCTTTAAAAATGGTAGTCGCTGCTCCTGCTTAGCGCTCAGCATATTAGGAGTGGGACGACTGGTTCGCCCGTTGTCAGTATAATGTGACCGGCTGGGGTGTGCTGCTGGGTGTCTTCGGCAGTATGCTTCAGTGAGATAGCACTTTAAATCGGCAAAAGTTCCGGCCTATCACAAGGAGACTTAACACGAACATACCGCAGCCTCCCAAAACACACATACGCACTCACCACACTCATACATGTCGCACGCACGGGAGACCGTCCTTAAACGACCTTAGATGTTGATAGGACGTTAAACAAAATAAACCAAACCAAAGGAATGAGACGTCTTTAGTGTCTCCATTTAATGATGCAAAATAAGCTTTTACTGAAAAATATAACTCATTCAATGTCTCCGATATTCAATATGAATCATATTTACATGACATTGACCGTATTGTGCAACTGATGAGAGTAACTTCAGACGAAGTAGGTGTTATTGTTGCACCAAACACTGATGAAAGCCTACCATCAGAAGGACTGGACAGTTGCATATCAGAAGAACATGCACATATTACTGCTGAGCATTTACAGAACATTGATTATGGTCATAATCAGAGTGCAAGTGATGCAAATAAAGAAGGAAGTGTACATATCCATTCATTACTTGTGGGTGCACTTACAAGTGATGAACTTACGAACAGAATATCATGTTTAACAGATGATCAGCAAAATGTGTTTTCATTCATAAAAAGACATTTCGAAATAAATTGCGTCTTTTCATATCAGGAGGAGCAGGTACAGGTAAATCATATCTCATCAAAACGGTTGAGTGGATGCGTTTATTCACGGCGCCATTTGCAGGAGCAGATCCAGTTCTTGTGTGTGGGCCTACAGGTATGAGTGCGAAAAATATAAATGGCAAAACTCTTCACAGTGCTTTGAAACTACCTGTACAGCATGGGTCAGAACCAGCTTATAAGAAATTATCTAATAATAGTTTGCAACAAATGAGAGGATACTATAGAGTCGTACATACTATTGTTATAGATGGAATTTCAATGGTGTCCAGTAATATGTTGAGTTTTATTCATAGAAGACTTTGTGCTCTGAAAGAGAATGATGATTACTTTGGTGGTATAAATGCTATTTTGATAGATTTCTTTCAACTTAAACCCATACGTGGACAGTTTGCATTTACCAATACATTGTTATGGGATTTATTAGATAGTTATATATTGCAAACTAACATGAGACAAAAAGGACAAGATACATACAGCAATCTTTTAAACCGTATACGAGTTGGTATTGTTACTCAGGAAGATATTGATACATTATCATCTAGACTGATTCTAGAAAATGATGCAAGATTTACAGGAGTATTGCGTGTATATCCAACTCTTAAAGAAGTTGCAGCTCACAACTGTATAAGACAACAGACATTAAACAGTGAAGTTGAACATACGGCTACTATCTTGGCATCTCATCATTTTACATCATCAGGATTCTGAAATTCTTGATTTTATACCAGAGAATGACAGAGACGCTGGGGGTTTGCCAAAAGTTCTAACCATTTCTGTTTGCTCACGAGTTATGTTAATAAGAAATATTGCTACAGATCATGGATTGATAAATGGTGCATTAGGTGTTGTGCATTTGATAGAAAATGACGAACAAGGAGAAGTAATACGTATGTTTGTTCGTTTTGATGACGAAACGCTTGGAAGGATATTTTTTAATTACGAGCATCATGCTGTAGAAATCCAACAAACCTCACAGGAATTCTACTATAGAGGACGTTCAGTATTTAGAACCCAATTTCCTTTGATACCAGCATGGGCCTGCACTGTGCATAAAGTTCAGGGAATTACATGTCAACAAATTGTTCTTGTATTAGGAAGAACGCTGTTTGCAAAAGGACAGGCTTATGTTGCCCTTTCAAGAGTGAAATCATTAGATGGGCTAGTATTCTGACCCTTGATGTCACTAAAGCAACTGCACATTTGGATGTTGTATCATTTTATGAAAACCTTTCGTTGGAAGAAAACCCATTCATGCTCATGAAGAAAACATTTTCAATGAAAACATGCTTGTATCCATAAATATTAAACTGTGAAGACAATTATTTATTATTTCAAACAAAACATATTTGTGAAGATTTTTTTCCTTAGATTTTACATATAACACCGTCAATCAGATCTATTTATCAAACACCTATTGAACAATTGATATATATATACATTTGATAATTAAGTGACTAAGACAGTCGATTGGTTAAGATGTCTTGAGACCTCATCTAGATCTCTTTTCCCTTCATCTGTGGCTTACAAATTCAAAACCCATGTGCAGTTATGTAATGACCATAGATGGTTGGATTTTGTCTATGCACTTTGGCTTTCCGCGATTCAAACTATAAACCCAGCACCTCCTTAATTCATTATATTCATTAAATGATCCTAACGTTTTGAACATTAAAGAAAATCAACCAATGAACTAAAATACATTTGAAATCACAAAGGTTTTGAAAAGTGTATAGATAGGTCTGGAGGATTCCAACAAGAATGAGACTGTGGAGGAGTGCGTGGAGAAGATAGTCAAATTTGCTAAAGAAAAACTGAAAGTCACAATAGATAACGCTGATATTGACATTGCACATAGACTTGGGATGTTTCAGCGGGACAAACCCCGAAATATTATCTGTAAGTTTACCCACCGCAGGACTAAGTTTGAGATTATCAAACAGAGGAAAGTACTGAAGGGATCACGATGTTACATTGTGGAAGATTTAACCAGGACGAATCAACAGAGACTTAAGGAGGCTTTTGAACTCCGATGTGTTGAGCGATCCTGGAGCACTGACGGAAAACTGTTTGTGTTACTTAAAAACGGGAAAAAAAGAAGATTACAATATAACACAATCCTGACGGAATCATTCTTGATGAACGATGCTAATTTCAACCGTAAGTGAATCGATCTTATCTGTGACCTATGTGACTTTTTTATTGGTTGTTGTCTATAGACTCCATGTGAACTCAGTTATTTGAACATACGTATATTGGCATTGTATCAGAATGAAGTTATATTATCTATTACCTGTCATTATAATTCAGTCTTTGTCTGGTTTTTAACAAAGCTGGTGTTTTCATAATTATCTATTCTAGATATATACGTAAAACTTGGAGAGTTTGATAAAAAAAAATTCTACCCAGTATGTTATTGTCTGCGCGCATGCGTCAAAAATGTTTTTTTTTTTTTTTTTCCACTGAGAAATTCTTAGGCTAAAATTCAATGGTTATCTGCAACATCACGTATTCAAAATGGTGTTAACGTCACGTTCAACTTGTGGTGTACATTTTGAAAGTTAAAAAATCTGGATAATCTTTGCTTCTACAACGGTTGATGTCAATACACTTGGGTCATACATAAATTATAGACCAGTCCAATCGGGACGGACGGCGCCATCTTTGAATTGAGATCACGAGACGGGACTAATACCTGACTACTGTGAGTAGATATATAGGCTATATATTTTGTATTATAATCCTCCTCGACGAATTCCAGATGAGTCTGAGCAAACTAGAAAAAACACTAAAAAAACTCGGTGCTGATCAGTTAACGGGTGAGAAACTCAAAATAAAACCAATCCTCGTCTCGGACAGTAAGGGTTACTCATTAAGAAATGCCTATCCAGGAAATCACTTCCCATTAGAACTATGGTGTATACCAGGGGCCAAGACCTGGGAATTAGTAAACCTCATTGAGGAAAGAATATCAAAGGCCATGAAGCGTCACAAGTCCATAATTATCTACCTCTGGTCTGGTACCTGTGATATTGGAACTAAAACTGGAAAATTTATTAGACTACGAGACGCTAATTCTGATATCACTGTTAATCATGTCATAGAACAATTCCATAGAGCCAGCGATATAACCTCTAGGTTTGGTGACAAAGTGAAGCTTTGTATTGTTGACTGTCCAATATTTAGTGTGAACATCTGGAACCAGAACAAGGGACTCCCCAACGACCCGGATGATATCACTACTGATGATAAAGAGGTCACCAGACAGATAAGATTGCTCAATGACTATATTGAACGAATCAACATCAGCAATGATCAGTCAAATCTCCGTCTGAGCAGTCACATGATAAACAGCAGAAAGTCATCTAACCGTAAAAAAACTAGATATTCTGTCAACATAAAATTATTGAAGGACGGTATACACCCAGGTGCGAAACTAGCCAATGTATGGTCTAGCATAATACTGAAACACTTGTGCAGTATTAGCAATCCACAGTCGGTGACATGTACAATACCATGTTCGGCAGATGGTGCCCTGGTGGAAGGTGTGAGTTCACAGAAAGACTGTGACTTTGAGTAAACTATGGTAGGTGTAGGTGGGTTCACCCGCCACCCATACAACCATACTGATAACTATAAGTCACTCTAAACAAACCATAACCACATACCTTACCACATACCTTCCAATATACTTTGGTGTAACATTGCAAATATTATTTCATTAATTAATCTTCACAACAATAATAAGAAGGCTACAAGATTGTAATCAACTGTATTAATACGTATTATATATATTCACATTTACTTGTACACCTTTTTATTTGTCTGTTTATGCTGGATATCTATAAATGTCAAGAGTAGGTGGGAAATACTCGCCACCCAGACATTATAAGTATCAAACATAAAATACATAATTAAAACACATTTACATGTGTAAGTGTAGGTGACCATTCTTATGTATTTGTATATAATACTTTGGTGTAACATTGCAAATATTATTTCATTAATTTATCTTCACAACAATAATAAGAAGGCTACAAGATTGTAATCAAGTGTATTAATACATATTATATATATTCACATTTACTTGTACACCTTTTTATTTGTCTGTTTATGCTGGATATCTATAAATGTCAGGAGTAGGTGGGAAATACTCGCCACCCAGACATTATTAGTATCCTACATATAATACATAATTAAAACACATTTACATGTGTAAGTGTAGGTGACCATTCTTATGTATTTGTGCCCCCTTGTGCATAAGAGATTTACTAGGAACTTGGTGTAGGTGGGAATCTACCCGCCACCCAGATAAGCTTCTGTATAGATCTCAACATATGCTCATATATATATTGTACATATCGATGGTCATGCACATACAGATGGCCAAAGTGTGTATTTTATATCAATGTATTATAATACATCACCATAACATATATATGGTTGAATCTACATCACTTATGTATTACCCAAAGAAATATTTTTTCAATATTCCACATATATCTTATAATTATTTACTTATTAGACACACATATATGTTTATATATATATATATATATATAGCAAGACGGATGATATCATCAGCCACACTAGGTTTTTATTCTGGTAATGTTATAGTAGTACTGCTGAATTCTGATTTCACCTATATATCACAGGCCTGTAAATAATACTGGTATAAAAATATACTTGTAACACCTGGTGTAGGTGGGAAATACTCGCCACCCAGATATTATTAGTATCCTACATATAATACATAATTAAAACACATTTACATGTGTATGTGTAGGTGACCATTCTTATGTATTTGTGCCCCCTTGTGCATAAGAGATTTACTGGGAACTTGGTGTAGGTGGGAATCTACCCGCCACCCAGATAAGTTTCTGTATGAATCTCAACATATGCTCTCATACATATCGATGGTCACGGCACATACAGGTGGCCAGAGTGTGTATTTTATATCAATGTATTATAATGCATCACCATAACATATATATGGTTGAATCTACATCACTTATGTATGACCCAAAGAAAAGAAAAAAAAACAAAAAAAAAATCTTTTTTTTTTTTCAGTATTCCACAGTATTCAATGGTTACTTTTCTGGTAATGTAGTACTGCTGAATTCAGAATTCACTTGTATATCATCATAGGCCTGTAAATAGTATCGGTATAAAAATATACTTGTAACTCCTGGTGTAGGTGGGAAATACTCGCCACCCTGTTAAGAATTTTATGATATATCCTATTAACCAATGTAACTGGACATATAGCAAGACGGATAATATGATCCGCCACAGGTTTCTTTTCTGGTTATGTTATAGTAGTACTGCTGACTTCCGGTTTCACTTCTTGCTGTATGTATGCGGTGTGGAATATTGTGAAAGTATGCATGGATGAAAAGGAAACAAATGTGCAAGGTGTAAGAGTACAGGTAAAGCAAGTAGAATATGATTTAGGTATAGTCGATAGTGTGTCATTTCTTTCTCTTTTTTCTTATTTTTTGTTTTATCTCATCAGAGACATATATGTATATATGTCTCTGATCTCATCAATGTTTTTCTGTGTTTTTTCCTTATTTCTATCACTGCTTCCTTTCCTTTTCTTCTTGAGTGTCAGATTTATTACTATTCTGCTGCTGGCAAGGGCTCCGCTAGAGCTCACGTTGTCTTCGGCTGTGTCACATATATGGTCAATGATTCTAATAAGATAAACGGTTTAGATATGTAACTTGTTGAGTGTATAAAGATAATATCAGCAAACTGTCAAGGTCTAGGAGATAGACATAAAAGAAAAGATGTTTTTTCTTACTTGAAAAATAAGCATTATAATATTTTCTGTTTACAGGATACACATTTCACTCCTGAACTTGAAAATATAATTAGAGCAGAATGGGGTTATGACTGCTATTTTAATTCATTCAGATCAAATGCACGGGGGGTAGCAATTTTACTCAATAACAATTTTGAAGTAAAAGTATTGCAGGTAAAAAGGGAGTTGTCTGGTAATTTTTTGGCACTTGATATGAGGATAGAAGGTAGAAAAGTAACATTAATTACACTATATGGCCCTAATTCAGACAATCCAGAATTTTATGAAAACTTAACTGAAACTATTAATCTATTTGGCAATGATTCTTTTATAATATGTGGTGATTTTAACTTAGTTTTGAACCCTACAGTGGATTATGATAAAAGCTATAAAAATATCAATAACCCAAAAGCCAGGGATAAAATAATTGAACTTATAGAAGAGTTGGGAATGGTAGATATATATAGAGAACAGCATCCAGAAAATAGAAGATACACCTGGAGGAGAAGTAATCCTGTTAAACAAGCTAGGCTAGATCTTTTTCTTATTTCAGACAATTTATTACCAAGCATTCATTATTCAAATATTGAACCAGGCTATAGGACAGATCATTCACTTCCTGTAATTGCTTTAAAGTTTAACGAATTCAGAAAAGGAAAAGGATTATGGAAGTTTAACAATTCACTTTTACATGATTTAGATTACTTAGAACTTATAAATAAACTTATTTTAGACATTAAAAGACAATATGCTCTTCCAGTTTATCATTTAGAAAACATCAGCAATATACCTGATTCTGATATACAATTTATGATAAGCGATCAACTTTTTTTGGAAACACTTTTAATAGAAATTCGAGGCAAAACCATTTCCCACTCGTCATATAAAAAAAGGATACAGAATTTGAACGAAAGTAGACTTATAGAAACTATACGTGAACTAGAAGATAGTAATGAGGTTGAAATAGACAGGGTGAATGAAAAAAAACAAGAATTACAAAATATAAGATTGAATAAATTAAAAGGTAGCTTAATTCGATCTAGAGCTAAATGGGTAGAAGAGGGTGAAAAACCAACACATTATTTCTTAAATTTAGAAAACAGAAATTACACCTCAAAATTAATACCAATGATAGAGAAAGAAAATGGTGATAAAATAACTAAACAAGCAGAAATTCTTGATGAGGTAAAACATTTTTATAAAAAATTGTATACAATTGATCATTCTATAGAGGATATTCACCTAGGTGATTTTTTAAAAGATATTGATATTCCAAAATTAACAGAGGCACAATCTAACAAATTAGAAGGTATAATTACTCTTAATGAAGCATCAAATACTTTAAAAGCTATGAAAAATA
This sequence comes from Pecten maximus, assembly GCF_902652985.1. NCBI lineage: Eukaryota > Metazoa > Mollusca > Bivalvia > Pectinida > Pectinidae > Pecten > Pecten maximus. The sequence continues at coordinate 16,692,757 of NC_047031.1, read as the reverse complement.
ATAAAAGCCCAGGCTCTGATGGGTTCACTGTGGAATTTTTTAAATGCTTCTGGAAACAGTTAGGTACTTTTATAGTCAGATCAATTAATTATGGGTTCAATCAGGGTCAATTATCAATTACACAAAGACAGGGCATAATAACATGTATACCTAAGGGAGATAAGCCTCGACAATATCTTAAAAACTGGAGACCAATTTCTTTACTCAATATTATTTATAAAATTGCATCAGGATCAATAGCTAACCGAATAAAAATAGTTTTGAACAAATTAATTCATACTGATCAAACAGGTTTCATCTCGGGACGTTATATTGGGGAAAACACTCGAATTGTTTATGATATTATGCAATATGCAGAAGATAAAAATATACCTGGAATGTTGTTGATTATTGATTTTGAAAAGGCTTTTGACTCGGTTTCCTGGAAGTTTATTGATAAAGTTCTCGATTTTTTTAAATTTGGGAAAGATATTATGAAATGGGTGAAGGTTCTACAAAACAATTCAAGCTCAGCGATTAATCAAGGGGGAAATCTGTCTCCATTTTTTGAAATAGAGAGAGGCTGTAGGCAGGGGGACCCAATTGCACCATACATATTTATAATGTGTGCTGAAATCTTAGCTATTAGAATAAGGAATAATAATAATATAAAAGGTATTGATGTTGATAATATTCCTATTTTACTGTCTCAATATGCTGATGACACTTCACTGATCTTGGATGGAACAGAGAAATCCCTTAAAGAATCTATTGATGAATTAAAATCTTTTGCAAAAATATCAGGATTGAAAATAAATGTATCTAAAACCCAGGCTATTTGGATTGGAAGCAAAAAATATAGTGATGAAGTTGTCTACCCTGAACTGAATCTACAGTGGGGAAATCAAACATTTACACTTTTAGGAATTGAATTTCATGTTGACCTTCATCGAATACCTAAACTAAATTATGATAAGAAATTAGTAAAGTTAAAGGCACTTATTAGAATTTGGGAACGACGAGTCTTAACTCCAATCGGTAGAATTCATATTATAAAGGCTTTATTAATTTCTCAGTTCAATCATCTCTTTATCTCTTTGCCAAATCCAGATGAGAATTTCCTGAAAAAATTAAACACAGAATTGTATTGTTTTCTTTGGAAAAGTAAAATAGATAAGGTGAAAAGAGATGTAACTATTAAAAAATACATTGATGGGGGGCTAAAAATGTTACATGTGAAGTCATTTATTGAATCTTTGAAGCTAACATGGTTAAGGAGACTTTTTACAAGTTCAAGTAAATGGCAGTTAATTCTTAGATCTTTTGCTGATGATCACCTTATGGCTAACTGTGGGATGGAATATATCTCAATATGTCACAATAAATGTAAAAATCTATTCTGGAAAGATGTCTTTAAAGCATGGATAAAACTCTCTAACAAAAACAATTTATATGAATCCCCAGATATGTTGGCTAAAACACCAATTTGGTATAATAAATTAATTAAAGTAGATAATCAGAATATTTTTTATCAAGATTGGTACAATAAAGGAATTATTGTAATTAGTGACTTAATAAACAAAAACAATAATTCATTTTACTCCTTCGAAGAATTTCAACGAGTCTTTGATATTAATACAAACATCCTTAAATATCAAGGACTTATCTCAGCTATTAGAAAACATATTCAGAAACAGGAACTATCATCTCCTATATACCCATTTATACCAATTGATATGGAAATTCTTTTTCGCAGTAAAAAGGGAACAAAAGACTTTTACTATTTACTCAGTAAAAATAACATAATATCCACTGGAAGAAAAAAATGGGATATCTTCAACTTTGATAATGAAACATGGAGGAAAATATACAAATTGCCATTTTATATAACCAAAAATTCAAAACTACAGTGGCTACAATATAGAATTAATCAACACATCTTAACAACAAATTCATTTCTATTTAAGGCAGGAATAGCAGAAAATCCGTATTGCTACTGGTGCAAAACTGATATTGAAACAATAGAACATACACTTTGGGAATGTGATAAGGTGCAAGTTATGTTACAAAATTTTGAGTTTTTATTAGATTCTTTAATGATACCTTTCGCATATAATAAGGAAACTTTTATTTTTGGATTATATAATCAAGATGGAATAAGAACACCAATAGACAGTACAATCATTTTAATTATTAAACAGTATATTTATTCAACAAGGTGTCTACAAAATAATTTATCTTTGACTGGTCTCAAAAAAACTATTAAAGATTATTATGTTACACAAAAATATATTGCAATGGGCAAAGGGGACAAGTATAAGGAAAATTTTCAAAATGAATGGAAAAAGTGGCAAAAATTACTTAATATCTCTTAGAACTTCAAATTGCTGATTATTGTCCTTAGATTCTTATGTACTGCTATACTTTGTAATGTTATATTTAACCAAAGTTAATACATATTATTGTTTCTATAAGATTTCAAAATAAAATTTTATTGCTATAATCATATGTGATGACACTTGCTGACGACAATACATGTTTAAATCCTCTTGTCTTTCCCTTGCCAGTCTTCATTCATATACAGTAAAGCTGGTCTAATTTTAAGTCAGACCTAAATTGTCTTACCAGCAATTCTGTCTGTCCTGGGTACATTTGGGTTAGACTACAGTCCATACTGTAAATATTAGATTTTCTGATACCTCTCTCTGTCTCTCTCTCCCTCTCTCTCTCTGTCTCTATGTCTGTCTTTGTTACTATATATATGTCTTTGTCCATGTTTCTTGTTTCGTTCCTATTGCGTTATTGTTATGATTTTTCTGTTTGCTCTACAACTTCTCTTCTGCTTTCTTCCTTTCTTTAAATACAGTGGGAAAGTAACATTAAGAAAGTTCATCAAAAGTGAATGATTTTATGAATCTGGATTAAGATGTATGTATTTGTGTTGGATCATCTACAATTCTATGGTGCTGTAATAATGATTATTCTGAATACAATTGTATACTATGTACTTTACACTGTATGAAAATCTCTGAAAAAATAAAACAAATACAAAAAAAAAAAAAAAGTGTATAGATAACTGTAATGGTATCTATGACTGTCTGAAATAGAAGTTTGTTTAAGATAATTACCTTTAGTTCTTACACGCATACAGACACATTCACATTCATAAGCAGGTATGACTTACATTTGACATAAGATTTTGATGTATATATATATGATTTTATTTGATAATGCACTATGTTTAAAATAATGTTCATATTCAATTTGTTTTATTTGTAAAACTCTAACAATGCTATATATGGTTTTAGTGTGAGAATCCGAACTGCTTTAAAGATTAATGAAGTCCAGACTCTCTAAGGTCTGAAAGACCTCAAGAATTGTTTATAGAACACATTCATCACTTTATGACTAGTAGTGATTTAAAGGAATTGCCTCTATTTCACCTATTGGGCCCCGCCCCTTTGGCCATTCGGGGGTCAGAGTCACCATTTATGCAAAATCTGTTCCCCTGTTTCTGACCAAATTGGGTTCAAATCCATTCATAACTTGATGACTTGTAGCGATTCAAAGGAATTACCTCTATTTCCCCAGCTGGGCCCAACCCCTTTGGCCCCTCCGGATTCAGAGCCACCATTTATGCAAAATCTGTTCCCCTTCCCCAAGGATGTTTCTGACCAAATTTGGTTCAAATCCATTCATAACTTTATGACTAGTAGCGATTCAAAGGAGTTTCCTCTATTTCCCCCACTGGGCCACGCCCTTTTGGCCCCTTTAGGGTCAGAGTCACCATTTATGCACAATCTGTTCCCCTTCCCCCAAGGATGTTTCGGACCAAATTGGGTTCAAATCCATTCATAACTTTATGACAAGTAGCGATTTAAAGGAATTACCTCTATTTCCCCTATTGGGCCCCGCCCCTTTGGTCGCTTTGGGGTCAGAGCCACCATTTAAGCAAAATCTCTTCCCCTTCCCCCAAGGATGTTTCTGACCAAATTGGGTTCAAATTCATTCATAACTTTATGACTAGTAGCGATTTAGAGGAATTACCTCTATTTCCCATATTTGGCCCCGCCCCTTTAGCCCCTTTGGGGTCAGAGCCACCATTTATGCATAATCTGTTCCCCTTCCCCCAAAGATATCTCTGACCAAATTGGGTTCAAATCCATTCGTAACTTTATGACAAGTACCGATTCAAAGGAATTACATCTATTTTCCCTATTGGGCCCCGCCCCTTTGGCCCCTCGGGGTCAGAGCCACCATTTATGCAAAATCTCTTCCCCTTCCTCAAGGATGTTTCTGACCAAATTGGGTTGAAATCCATTCATAACTTTATGACAAGTAGAGAGTTAGAGGAATTACCTCTATTTTCCATATTTGGCCCTGCCCCTTTGGCCCCTCGGGGGTCAGAATCACCATTTAAGCAAAATCTGTTCCGCTTCCCCCAAGGATGTTTCGGACCAAATTTGGTTCAAATCCATTCATAACTTCATGACTAGTAGCGATTTAGAGGAATTACCTCTATTTCCCATATTTTGCCCCGCCCCTTTAGCCCCTTTGGGGTCAGAGCCACCATTTATGCAAAATCTGTTCCCCTTCCCCCAAAGATATCTCTGACCAAACTGGGTTCAAATCCATTCATAACTTTATGACAAGTAGCGATTGAAAGGAATTACCTTTATTTCCCCTATTGGGCCCCGCCCCTTTGGTCCCTTTAGGGTCAGAGCCACCATTTATGCAAAATCTTTTCCCCTTCCCCCAAGGATGTTTCTGACCAAATTGGGTTCAAATCCATCCGGACGACGGACGGACGACGGACGCCGCGCCATGGCATAAGCTCACCGGACCTTCGGTCCAGGTGAGCTAAAAAACGCAAAGGAACTAATAGATGATTTTAAAACTATAACTCAAGCTCTTTACTTACAATAAAATTGAAGTAAATTACATGTATATGCATTAAATAATTTAAATAGAAACAATAAGATAATTAATGCAACAAACATTTGAGAACACGCCTACATTTTATATTTCTGTCTGCCTATTTATTAACAAATTGTATTTCATATGATTTTTTGATAAAAATTTCATCTTTTTGAAAATACTTCCTGTGTCAATATAACTGTTTTATACTCTTCATATTTGAACCCTTCAAAAATTTCTTTCCATTATAAGGCCAACCTGGAAAATCTGAAAACCAGCAGAGAAGGAATCAGGACAATGACTCCCTTAAGAATTCTGGTCCTCCATGCAGATGATCCTCGAAGCTATAAGAACGCACAAGATAGAAATATGACGGTTGTAGAGGCTGTCATAGCTGACAACACGGCATACAAAAAGCTGTCTGTATACAACAGGGTGGCCTTCCCATTCATTAAAAAGGAGAAATCACTAATGCTGATAAATTATGTGGCAAAACCTACAGAAATTATTGCAAGAACAGACACAAAAGTCATCATGACAACAAGCATGGGAGTTTCTGAGACGATAAGAACGGCTGCTTCAACAGAAATAGCAAAATTGACTGGAGCCTTGAAGCAGGCCTCATTGAAAGTAGCAGCTGTTGAGGCCGCATAAGAGGGCACAATCTGTGACACAATTGGACAAATCACAGAGGTACATGTAACAGAATAAATACACACATTGATATTACTGCAATTTTAAAGCTTTTTATAATCTTAAAACAGACCTATATTGTTTTGAAAAACATTTTGTTTTATACTCAAAGCTATACACACAAGAATAGAACATTTCTATTATACAAGAGGCCCATGGGGCCTGTATCGCTCACCTGGTTGGTTTGGTTTGGGTATTTTGTTTAACGTCCTATTAACAGCTAAGGTCATTTAAGGACGGCCTCCCGTGCGTGCGACATGAATGTGTGTGGTGAGTGCGTATGTGTGTTTTGGGACGCTGCGGTATGTTCGTGTTAAGTCTCCTTGTGATAGGCCGGAACTTTTGCCGATTTATAGTGCTACCTCACTGGAGCATACTGCCGAAGACACCCAGCAGTACACCCCACCCGGTCACATTATACTGACAACGGGTGAACCAGTCGTCCCACTCCTTATATGCTGAGCGCTAAGCAGGAGTAGCAACTACCATTTTTAAAGACTCTGGTATGTCTCGGCCAGGGGACAGAATCCAAAGCCTTCCTCAGAGCGGCGAACGCTCAACTAAAGGCCAAAAGTGAGGCATTGTCAAGGGAGACATTAGGAAGAAGACAGTTTGTAAGAAAGAAAAGAAAAGATAAGATCCCAAATTCAGTCGCCTCTTACGATCATGCAATGGGGGCAACAGGTACAATTATTACGCCCTACCTGCAGGGCAGCACCTGGTTGGATTAGACCAAATGTCGAAATAATGTTGATATTCAATTTGTTTTATTTGTAAAACTCTAACAATGCTTATATATGGTTATAGTGTGGGAATCCGAACTGCTTTAAAGATTAATGAAGTCCAGACTCTCTAAAGTCTGAAAGACCTCAAGAATTGTTTATAGAACATGCATTCATCACTTTATGACTAGTAGCGATTTAAAGGAATTACCTCTATTTCACCTATTGGGCCCCGCCCCTTTGGCCATTCGGAGGTCAGAGTCACCATTTATGCAAAATCTGTTCCCCTGTTTCTGACCAAATTGGGTTCAAATCCTTTCATTACTTGATGACTAGTAGCGATTCAAAGGAATTACATCTATTTCCCCCACTGGGCCCTGCCCTTTTGGCCCCTTTAGGGTCAGAGCCACCATTGATGCAAAATCTGTTCCCCTTCCCCCAAGGATGTTTCTGACCAAATTGGGTTCAAATTCATTCATAACTTTATGACAAGTAGCGATTCAAAGGAATTACCTCTACTTCCCCCACTGGGCCCCGCCCTTTGGGGTCAGAGCCACCATTTACGCAAAATCTGTTCCCCTTCCCCCAAGGATGTTTCTGACCAAATTTGGTTCAAATCCATTCATCACTTTATGACAAGTAGTGATTTAAAGGAATTACCTCTATTACCCCTATTGGGCCCCGCCCCTTTGGCCCCTCGGGGGTCAGAGCCACCATTTATGCAAAATCTCTTCCCCTTCCCTCAAGGATGTTTCTGACCAAAATGGGTTGAAATCCATTCATAACTTTGACTTTATTTGGAAACTATTAAACTATTCCTTATCAGTTGATGCTACTGTTATAGCTGAAACAGTTCAATTACTTATCAAGATTCATGGTTTAACGAACTAAATCATTCACCAAACACGTATATGATTCGCAATTTCAGTATTTATCAATAAAATGTCATATCATTAATTTGATTTAATGATATCACTTAGTGAATTAATGATCCCACTAAATCGAATTAAATAATTCAATTTTTTCTATATATGTGACTGTTCACCAGCAATTTTACATTATAAACACGAACATTAAAACTATGCCGTTTATCTTTTTTATTTATGATAATGGCCCTTTGAAATCGGAGATATATATACGTAATAAAAAATGCATTTTCATTTCGGAGTTGATAAAGAGCACATATCTTTTACATCTTGACGTAAATGACTCCTTGAGCCATGTTAATTTGATATGCACATGCTGTGTCGTGCATCAATAAATTACATTTTAACTTTGTATTTACATGGGATTGTCATATTATATTATGTGACCACTAAATACCTGAAGCTTTTTATACTTTGCCCTATTTGGTTTGCTCTGGATGGTATGCAATATATACACTCAACATACAATTTAGTGGTTGCCAGCTACGACAAGAATATTTCCTGCGTGCTGTCACTAGAAAGTAGAGATAAACAAAAAAGCAAGCTGCTGTGATAATACAACATTATATATGATTTATAACACAATGTTCTTTTCAATTAAATATATAGGTACATTTGTTCAATATCAGTATATTGTGACTACACTGGTGTGTTGATTTACTTTGAAAAATATGTATTCCAGGTTGGCCGAAATCCTACGACGAGTGGAGAGAAAGAGGCGATATATGCAACCTACCCACAAAAGACAATGCAAGCAATGCTCTATGCAAGCAACTCGCTGTAAGTACAAGCATTAGTTTTAGCTCACCTGGCCTAAAGGGCCGGTGAGCTTATGCCATGGTGCGTCATTTGTCATCCATCTGTCCATCCGTCCGTCCGTCCGTCTGTCCATCCTTCGTCTGTCAACATTTCCTTTTACGTTCCCACTAGTCATAAAGCACTGCATTGATTTTAACCAAAATGTTTCACAAAAAAGCTTAGGGGAAGGGAAACAGATTTTGTATAAGTGGTGCCTGACACCCCAAGGGCCCGAGGGGCGGGGCCCAATAAGGGAAATTGAGGAAATCGCTTCTTGTCATTAAGTGCTTAATGGATTTTTACCAAATTTGGACAGAAACATCGTTTGTAGGCGGGGAACAGATTTCGCATAAAAGGTAATTCTATAACTCTATGAATTCCAAGTGAGCAATGCAGCACAAATATGCCTCTTGTGTATATCTGCACAAAGCTTTAAACCATCATTTTCACTACATGCACTCACATCACATCTAAATGTTACTATGCACACACTTACAGTGTGATTTGTTCAGTTTTGTACCATTAATATGATTGTTTAAAACATTAAACATACAAATTAAACTCGTGTGTGATCACCAGCTATATACTGCCATCTTTTCCTTGAAGCTGGAAGGTAGCACTCCATAGATGGAGTCATTATTCTAGCTTTTCAATTCGATGTTTTTCAGATAAATTTTACCCTTAATTATTGTTATCAGATCACACCATAATAAAAACAATGAAAAAAAAATATACAGAACAATATCTATATGACAAGGTGTTTTTGCTTAATTTCAACAATATCCAGGTGAGCGATGCAGGCCCCAGTGGCCTCTTGTTTAATGACTATTACATAAATTACATTTTCAATATTGAGTATGAAATAAATAATCTGTATGTTACAGGGACTTTCCTGTACATTTAAAATTGTACTAAAAAATAGTACCATTCTTAATTAAGAATTGTCTTATAATGTTCCTAAATTGAGAATTTAAGACATAATTATCTTCCTTTGATATTAATATTTCCGGATTTTTTTATTAATGGACCTGATTATCTGTAGCAGTTTTCCTGGGTTTTCTGGCTTTCTTCCATCTGGCAGGGGCCATGTGATAAATTGATAGGTGTCCTAGCGTTCTACCTCTTCACATTACTGCCTCGCTGTTTCAAATCTCTTGTTCTTAACGAAGGTAATTAAGGCTGTTGGCTGATAATATTGCTATATTTAGCATATTTTTTATTTCTATTGCAGGTTCAGATCAAAGAACATTTGTCCAGTAGAGCCATACAAAATGACTCGAAAATTGCCATCCGAATTCCACTCTATGATACTGACAACTTCAAAGATATGCAGTCAAACGGAAATATCTATAAAGTGACCCCACACAGAGTTCTTTATAACATCAAAAGAAGGCAAGACCTGGAATGTCTATTGGGGGTGGGATGGGACTATAGAGTGATACATGAACATGGTGACAATTTCTTTGTGAAAACGGAAACAGTCAAGTATTGGCTGTACAAAAGAAGGCCACTTAGGGAGTACATATTGTACCCAGATCACAAAGAAGATGTTTTACGGCCCATCGACAACTAGGGTCATTTAGGGCCAAACAATATACTAACATGTTTTATTTTTAAAGTTAAAATCAGATAAATTTGTCATTTTTAAAAGCATCTGTATTGTATATTTAGATCATTATGATAAAAAAGTTGGTTAGAAATGGTAAAATATATATCTGTAGGAATAGATTATGTGAACTTTGTGATATAAATAGAACGTCAAAGACAGTAACGTAAAAGACATAAAAGTCTATAAAATAGATCGATTTCTTTCAAGTAGCTAAATATTGTTCTCGAATCCACGGAACTGAAAAGGGTTTTCATATCCAGGACTCGAAAGTATTTATCAAGAGATATCATGTGCTTGAAATCGGAACATTCTATTAAAATGGTTTGGTTTGGTTTAATTTGTTTAATTTAACGTCCTATTAACAGCTAAGGTCATTTAAGGACGGCCTCCCGTGCGTGCGACATGCATGCGTGAGTTGAGTGCGTATGTGTGTTTTGGGAGGCTGCGGTATGTTCGTGTTCTATTAAAAAAATGCTCACAAAGAAGAATTCGAGTTAGACAGAGGAGTGTGTAACGTTTACATTTGTAGTTTGTTCTGGAAATAGCGGCAAACTTCCAGCTCTCCAGAATGCAGATCTATTATAGACACTAGTTATAACATATGGTTGTCACTTCTGGCATGATGTATATTAGTAGATACACTTTTCTATATTCTGCTTAAATTCAACTGGAACTTCCACACTTTTGTGTACTTTTGAAATGACTATAGACTCTAAAGTGCAGTTATAAATAATCCCAGGTTGTTATTTGGTCAATTTTGACAATATGTATATCAGTGGATACATTCTTTTCAATATTCTGAAATCCAAATTTTGGAATCAGTCTATATCTGATAAAATATTGCATTTTATTAAGGTTCGGGAAGATGAACTTAATGTTTCATTTATTTGGTTTGGTTTATTTTGTTTAACGTCCTATTAACAGCTAAGGTCATTTAAGGACGGCCTCCCATGCGTGCGACATGTATGCGTGTGGTGAGTGCGTATGTGTGTTTTGGGAGGCTGCGGTATGTTCGTGTTAAGTCTCATTGTGATAGGCCGGAACTTTTGCCGATTTAAAGTGCTATCTCACTGAAGCATACTGCCGAAGACATCCAGCAGCACACCCCACCCGGTCACATTATACTGACAACGGGCGAACCAGTCGTCCCACTCCAAATATGCTGAGCGCTAAGCAGGAGTAGCAACTACCATTTTTAAAGACTCTGGTATGTCTCGGCTAGGGGACACAACCCAAAGCCTTCCTCACAGCGGCGAACGCTCAACTAAAGGCCTAAAGTGAGGCATTGTCAAGGGAGACATTAGGAAGAAGAAAGTTGTTAAGAAGAGAAACGATAAGATCCCAAACTTAGTCGCCTCTTACGATCATGCAATGGGGGCAGCAGGTACAATTCTTACGCCCTACCTGCAGGGGAACGTTTCATTTAATGTCAATGCTAAACAAGTTCAAAATTTAAAGACTGTACTTCATAAATTGAAACAAAAAGGATTAAAAACATGCAAAAAGGGTGGAAGACAGTAGAGAGTTTGTAGAAAATTTGAAAAAATCATCTTGCCACTGGAATGTTGGCATAGATCGCCAAAGTATGGAAAAGAAAGTACAGGAAATGGAAGAAAAAAAATGAGAAGCTTCAAAAAGAAAAGAAAACATTAACTGAAAATATTGCTTTCTTACAAAACAAAAACCAAGAGCTTAGTCGTAAAGTAGGGAAAGATAAGTTGTTCCGTTACCCTTCGGTTATTGGTAGATTGATATTTGTCCTTTCTTCTTCCGTGTACTTTTAATGTAAAAAGTCAACGTCAGCATTAAGAGTTACCTCGCTTGGTACTGCGACGTATTGTTGTCGTTCTCATTACTTTTACTTTCGATTTCGATTCTTCGAATTACCCATAATTTCATAATTCCAAGGTGAAAAAAACAGCATGTCAACCAGATGCACATGCTTCGTCAGGAATCAATATCAGGAAAGGTCCCCCATAGTTTACAGCAAACCATGTAAACAATTTTACTATATACAATTTCAATTTAAATCAAATTAGAATAAATTTGATAACGTGCATATTGTAGATTATCTCCTTATTAATTAACATGTTTTATAGGCATATATAGGCAAGTCCTGAACTTGTATAGGCAATTTTGTTAATTGGCAATTTATTGGCATTTGTATAGTTGGCATTTATTGGCAAATGTTGGCAATTTTAGGCAATTTCTTGTGCTATAGGCAATAGTTGAGGTTTTGTAATTTCCTATTGTAGGTCTCTACCCTCAACTTGGAGGTTTGTGTTTGTGTGACATAAAATGGAAATTGAAATAAAGGAACTAATCGAAAAACAGAACTTAGGCTTTTACTGTCCAGAGCAGCAAATAAGTTATGTGGCAAAACTAAACCATTGCACAACATAACCAATATCTGTTCTTCACGAGGAAAACGAAAGGCATTTGAAGATTGTAGTAAATCTCACCAGTCTAAATTACGGAAAATAGAAACAGAACATTGTAGAACAGTTTTGTCATTTCTAGAGGAAAGTGGGTGTAAAGTTCTATCTGTTAATATACAGCGTAGCGGAAAGTTTGAAAATTTATGAGAAAACAGAGGAAGATAACATAGACTTAAATATGGTACAGGGTGAAATTGAAGAGCTCAACATATTGTTATACATTTTAGATTCAACATATCACAAAAAGCGTATCATGAAATATCAATGATACATAAATCACTACCACGCAGTTATAAGTTATCACAGTATATTAATGCTTTGAACAGTGAATTTACCATAACTGACACCCCAGACGGTTTGGGGTGCAACAGTCACTTAAAGAGAGGCTGACAGTTGTTGTTTAAAAATTGTTAAAAGATGATCCAGAGTTCTCACAAAATGACAATGTGTTGCATGTTAAGGTGTCTGGGGACGGTACACACAGACGGGACGGTAGGAAAACATTTACCAGATGTGGATCAGCGCAGGGGAATTATCCACTTGCAATTATCAAAACTGCAGAAAAGTATGAAGAGATGTCAATAGGTTTCTCAGACATCCGCAGTGATGTGAAGGATTTACAAGGGAAAGTGCTACAGATAGGAAACAGAACATTTACTGTCAGAATTTACTTGGTTGGCGACTATATTTGGTTTGGTTTATTTTGTTTAACGTCCTATTAACAGTTAAGGTCATTTAAGGACGGCCTCCCGTGCGTGCGACATGCATGTGTGTGGTGGGTGCGTATGTGTGTTTTGGGAGGCTGTGGTATGTTCGTGTTAAGTCTCATTGTGATAGGCCGGAACTTTTCCCGATTTAAAGTGCTACCTCACTGAAGCATACTGCCGAAGACACCCAGCAGCACACCCCACCCGGTCACATTATACTGACAACGGGCCAACCAGTCGTCCCACTCCAAATATTCTGAGCGCTAAGCAGGAGTAGCAACTACCATTTTTTAAGACTCTTGTTTGTCTCGGCCAGGGGACAGAGCCAAAAGCCTTCCTCACAGGGGCGAACGCTCAACTAAAAGCCAAAAGTGAGGCATTGTCAAGGGAGACGTTAGGAAGAAGAAAGTTGTTAAGAAGAGAAAATATAAGATCCCAAATTTAGTCGCCTCTTACGATCATGCAATGGGGGCAGCAGGTACAATTCTTACGCCCTACCTGCAGGGCAGTGGCGACTAAAGTTTTTGCTGACATGTGTGGGGATACCGTCTATACAAAGTGAGTTCACATGCATTCACTGTAAATGTGGAAGGAAAGAAAGAGGAGCTATTTCTAAAACATGGTCTATGTCAAATGTTGATCAAGCAGCAAGGCTTAATTACTTCAATAAAAGTCTATGGGATGGGAAAAAACAAACAAGAACACTTTATTATCAATGATAAGGAAGCCTTTATTTGAGGAAATACCACTAGGTGATGTTGTTGTAGACAACCTCCATATGTTTCTGAGAATAACTGATAAACTGTTTTCGCTTTTGGTTGCAGAAATAAGAATGCTAGACAGTATTTCCACAACTTCTACCTTTAAATCAGGATTAGATATTGCGAAATTTCAATACATGAAATGTTTTGAACATATTTTGCAACATTTGGGCATCAAATTCAGTTTCCACGTGAAAAAAGAAACCAGCAAATAAAAGTATACAGATTTGCAAGGACCAGAAAAGCATTTGTTACTTGTCCAGCAGCACACCCCACCCGGTCACATTATACTGACAACGGGCGAACCAGTCGTCCCACTCCTAATTTGCTGAGCGCTAAGTAGGAGCAGCAACTACCATAGACTCTGGTATGTCGCGGCCAGGGGACAGAACCCAAAGCCTTCCTCACAGGGGCGAACGCTCAACTAAAGGCCAAAAGCGAGGCATTGTCAAGGGAGACATTAGGAAGAAGAAAGTTGTTAAGAAAGAGAAAAGATAAGATCCCAAGTTTAGTCGCCTCTTACGATCATGCAATGGGGGCAGCAGGTACAATTCTGACGCCCTACCTGCAGGGCAGTCTTCTGAAATACCGAAAGGCCTAGTGACATGAAATGTATCTGATAGATTTCTTGGAAGGAGCTAAACAAAGTTTGCAAAAAAAAAAGAAAAAAAAAATTGACTTGCTTTCAAGGTCACAGGGGTCAAATAATTCGAAACCTTCAAACGACTTCTTCTGAAATACTGTAAGGCATAGAAACCTTATAATTGTGACCATGACTGCGAAAATGGTGCCAGATGAGGAAAAATCATCAATTGAATTGATTCCATTTTCTGAAAGCCTATATTGTGAAAAATGTAAATCCAAAATATTAGTGGTGTATGACAAAAAAAAAACAGAGTCAGATTATGACATTTTACGTGACTGTATTCAACATCACACTTAATTACAGCATCAATATATTTACATCTCTAAAAGTAAATAAATTATTTGAACTAACAAAAAACAGTTTATTTTCAAAGATTGAATCATATACTCATACAGCAGCATAATTTAAATGTACATTTAATATCATAAAGTGAGATCATCCATGTGCATTTACTTAAATACACTAATATCAAAAATTGAGATTACAATATTGATATTCTTTAATAATTCTAAATAAGATATTACCAAATGTGAGGAAAAGACTTAAGAACTTGTAGCTAAGAACAGTACAATACATTCAGAAAATACTTGTAAGTTATTACTAAGAAGGCTCAATTTTACATAGGGATGGGGGGCATTTCTAAAAATCATTTAATGATATATACATTATGGCTGTGTATAAACTATAATTAACTTAATATCAGTACTTCATTAATAACCCTGTAACACTCACCAGGGTAGGTTAAAGTATTGATATGCAAGATGAGCTTTAGCACCAATGTAACACAAAGTTTCACTCACAAGAATTATATACCACAAAGGGAGATAATCAAACATGCTAAATATGAAATGATGGTATAGTGAAGTGTAGTACACTGTAAGACTTGTTTTAATTGTCCGATACATCAACTGTCAACATAAACAAAAAATTAATTCAACAGCCACTAGTATAAACTGAACAATTCCTAACAATTAAATAACAACAAAACATTAATTGGTTATCAAACTTTTAGACATACATATACATGCTGCTTGCATCAAGAGCATGTATATACTAAGCAAGCAATCATCAACATCATCTCAACAGTAAACCTTTTCGTTTACATGGAAGACTTGGTGCTTTGTCATGTTCTTGTACTAGGTCCACTTCGGATTTCAGTACAGTGGGTTTAGGACATGTAATGTTCTGTGAGCTTTGTGTCTTACAAAATTCCCTAATGCTGTCATACAAATACCACTGTCTTGATGGATCCAGTCCTGCTGACACCATTTCTTCTGGTTCATCATCCAGAGATGGAAGGAAGTCCTTTCTCTTCAGCAGGTTGACAGACACTGTGGGAGAGTCATAACACTGTCCCAGGCTTAGTAGCGTCAACAAGAAAATGGTGATATTTTGTGAGATTCTTCAGGGGCTTGAAGTACTGCTTTAAGTATGACTTCCAGTCTCTAAATATAAGGGGTTTGTCTTCATCTTTCACCAACTGTGGAATATTATGTCCATTACGTGATGAGTGTGTAACTGTCTTGGCAACTTCCTCTAGAGTTTCAACATTACTGGATCTCCAGCGCAGTTTCCACACACCAAAATGCCAGTCAGGATCAAACTTTGTGTGACCAGCGATCATCATATAGTATTGAACGACAATATGCAGACCTGAAAAATATCAAAATACACATAAAACAATTTATAGTCGATGTTGACTTGAGAAAGAAAAGCAAAAAATGTATTGAATTTTGAAATGCCTAAACTACAGATTAAATTACAGTGTCAGTAGCTGTGAATATCAAGTTGTTTGCCTAATCTAATACAAAATTGCTATCAGCATAGAAAAATAAATCATTGCAAGGAATTTTTTGCGATGCTTTTTAAAATCTAAACAGAATATCAAATTAAGTGTCGTTATCTTACATCAAAAAGCGAGATGTATAGAGAGTAGCACATACAGCTGTATAAATGGGAACAAAAATAGTGGGAAGTAACTCCAAGAAAGGCTCCGGCTCTATGTCTCCCTATGACAGACTCAGAATCTTAAACTAAACCCAGCACAATATATGTGACACACTGTAACTAGTAACTAGTGTACTTGGTACTTACCAACTAAGACTCTCCAAAGGGCATACCACAACACAATGTTGTTTTTATTCTGTCCACTGCAGTTATCAAAATGGATGTTTGCAATCCTTTCTCCATGTCCATGATGCTGAAAATAGTGATGGACCATGCTGACAACTGAGTTAGCTCCCTTCCCAATTCCAGAGTTTTCAGCGTCATCCACCAAGTAGAAAAGCAAACATAATTGAGTGTAGATAAGTTAGAAAGCATTTATCATACACAGCGAGTTTTCATTGCAATAAAAATAGCTTATATCAATGTCGGCCTCAATTACAACCTTGACATCTTACTCGTATCACATTTAACGATGCATAACAATGACCAGTTTATATTGTGCATGGTCCAAAAGATTTACATTTATAAAGCATACATTATAACAATTGATTTATCGAACTGTCAACACAGTGCAATTTATTTCTAAATGTAATATACATGTACACTCTACCTGGATTGGATCTGGTACTTTAGCTCGCAGGTCTCACTGAAATAAAATATTCTAAGACAAATGAATGTTTTCTATCAATTACCTGAACCCTCTGAGCAGATTCCGAAGACACTGCACTTCCGTGGGGTCTTAAAGAAGATGGGGCCAACCTGCTGCGCATGATGGGGAAAATGAACTTGCTGTGCAAAATCCCAGAAGTAATGGAAAGCTCCCTCGACTGAACAGGGTGGATTAAGGAAATAAAGGCAAAACTTCAGTTTATTCGAAATTCCTTTTTTTCAATCTACATTTTAATCCTTTAATAGCTTTTTAGCAATACATTGTGCCATGTTCTTTCATAACGTTAAAAAAAGATAGTTAATACATTATAGTCATTTTTACATAATGTACATGAACATTCTTTTCCATATTTTTGAACAATATGTTAAGGATGTTAAGATAAATTCAAACATGAATAATCTTTTATGTGTTTATATTGGAGTTGTTAATTTACTGCACTTGAGCTCTCAAAATACACAAAAAATAGAAAGTGATATAACATTTTTGTGTAGTTATTTGCAATTTAGAAAATTTTACTTACATTGTTAAATTAAAGTTATTTTCTTTTCTTCTGGCAGCAATTTGAACTTTTCTTTACTTTCTGAACATTGCTGCCTGTATACATCTCTCTGTTGTTTAGCATGGTTGACATGGTTGCTATACTCCTCCAATACATGTTTCTTCTCATCATCATTTGCTGGACCAGTCAGAGAAAGTTTATGTGAAAAGTTTTGACACAAGTTGCACAAGTCTGTACATTGTTTCATGACTGTAATGTATGGACATAAATCATGCCATATTCTCTGAAATGTACGAAGACTTACTTGTCGAAACTTCAAGTCAACAGCCAGGGTATTATACTTTTCAAAAATGTCCAAGGCAGTTGTATCTGAGGGGAGAAGAAGCACCTTTTCTGACTTGTAATTTGGTAGTCTACCAGGAATAGGCAAAGCATTGTCTTTAGCATATTTAGTCAAAAATGTCCTGATATGCTGCCTGTCATTTACGGACAGTGCATTATGTGGAGATTTCCCAAAATTGCCATGTTTTCGTGGAATCAAACCATGAGTATCCAGCGACTTACTAATTGCCTGTAATTTGTTCTTGCTGATATCATGTATAAAACAAAATGTAGTTCTACAAACACGGACTCCATGAAAATAAAACTCTTGATACGGTCGTTCCCTCTCGTTTGCCTTGTGCTTCTTTGACTGAGTATGATCACCAGATCTACGGTGAGCAAATAGCTCAGCCTTCACTGTGATATCAAGTTCATCATGTGTTAATTGGTGACAGTGTTCTCTGAATTCAAATGCTGATTCCAAGTCAATATTTACACTGCATGGTGCAGCACTATATAGTTTACAGTTACAGGTGTCATTGCGGAATTTAGCCTGGGCTATGTATTCAGTTGTATCATGTTCACTGGGTTCGGTTGAAACAAATACAATATCATTCCCATCTGAAGATTCATCTGACTCATAATTAAACTCGTCACTGCTGGAATCGGATGAAAGATCACGGAAAGCATCGGTATCATCGGATGATGCGTAAAGTTTTGAATAATACAGCTGATCAACAGTCTCTATTTCATCTATGAATGGTTTGTCCTAATTTAAAATGATTTCTGCAGGAATGCTACAACAGCTAAAGTTTGTTGCAACTGAAAGTTGACTCATGATGACAGTGTCATTAATAACACGTGTTACCTTCAAATCCCGATATCTATGACATCATGGTGATTGAAATGTTCGCGGTTCACAATATTGCAATAAGTAAAAGTAAAATATTACTTACACCAGAACATTCACACTTCATCATAATCACTAATCACATCTTTCAGTCGTGTTTTTCATATATCAAGTAATCATCATTGCAGGTTATGTGTAAAAAGCTCAGAGAATATAGACAAGGTAATGTTGACTTCGTGGAGCATCTGTACAGCAGTTAGGTAACGAGAGTGATCTCCCGTTCCATCGGGTGCATTCGATTACATAATATATATATATATATATATACCCTCATTTTGCGATTTCTATACGAAAAAACAACAACAACAAATTATCTTTTTTATCTGATGACAGCATCACAGAACTTCAAATAAACTACTAGATTCATTCACAACATGTGTTAAAAAAAAGAGAGAAATATATCTCGCGTCTTTCGACGGCTTTTTCTCAAAATGAGGCTGGCCGCATCTGAACCCATTTTCGTAGTCACGGTCACATATTTGAATAGTAACTTCCTTGGATGAAGTCGAACAAAGTTTGCGAAAAGAAATAACCAATATGTATGGTCAAAGGGGTCAAATCAGTTAAAACCTTATAAATAACTGCTTCTGATTAACCATGTGACCGGGTGGGGTGTGCTGCTAGTGTTTCCTTTGTGGTTTGTTGCCCTTTAGAACTGCTTTGATGTCGTCATTAGCCTTTTCAAGGCCTTATGTAAATTTCACAGTGTTATTATGCCTTTTTACAAGTTCACTCACATGGCAACGCAATAATAGCATAATTTAATGAAAGAAAAAAGAAATTACTTCAAAGTTATGAACTGTATGATTTAAGATACATCTTGGAACGCTAAATACAATAACATTCATGAGCATTAATCATGTAAATTAATGTCTTTGCTTGCAAAATACTGTTGATTTCAAAGAACCAGAAGATAGCAAAACATATTACATTTTATTATTTGTACATAACTTTCTTGACCATAAAATGTTTAAGATAAATCTTGATATGAAAAATACATTCATTGACATTAATTAAAATGTAAATTAATGTCATGGGCAAACATACTCTTTAGGTAAATAATTGCATTAATGACATTAACACAACAACAGGCCTAATGGGCATGCATCGCTCACCTGGTATCAATCTCTTATTTGTAACCTGAGGAACCTTTCAGCCATATATCATGTCCCTAGCTAGGCCTTTTGGTATTTCAGAAGTCGTTAAATGGTTTTAAGATTTGACCTTGAATATGGGTCAAGTTCATTTCTTTTCACAAATTTTATCGGGCTTCATCCAAGAACCTTTCAGCCAAATATCGTGCTACTAGGCATTTTGGTTAATGGTTTGGTTTGGTTTATTTTGTTTAACGTCATTTTAACATCTAAGGTCATTTAAGGACGGCCTCCCGTGCGTGCGACATGTATGAGTGTGATGAGCCTCCCGTGCGTGCGACATGTATGAGTGTGACGAGTGGGTATGTGTTTTGGGAGGCTGCGGTATGTTCGTGTTAAGTCTCCTTGTGATAGGCCGGAACTTTTGCCGATTTAAAGTGCTATCTCACTGAAGCATACTGCCGAAGACACCCGAAGAAAATGTTCTTCAATTAAAACACGATTTTTTTTTACTATTTCGAAATTGAGGCATTTTCTTCAGTGATGATTTAATTAATACCAATAAATGCTAGCTAAGAATTAGCTCATTTTATGCTCTTAACTCATATCAAGATCTTTTTATAGTATTGCCTTTAGCTCTTTTTCGTGTCTTTATTTTGTATAATTAAATGGTACGTGACCCTTTAATTATGCTAATATTTCTAGGCTAATATTTATGGGAACTTAAACTTATGGGAAATTAATTTTTCATTGGCCGATGATGACGGAATTCAATATCGGGCTTCTGATTGGTTGAATTGGCCCGAGGGGACGCATCCCTTTTCTCCCTTCAGCAGCCATATTGGATTTGTTACATTTGACATACATACTGGCACAGTTTTTTTTTAAAAAAGTGTTTAAAATAGTTTTTCCCTCGGCAAATTGGAGAGTGAGAAAGTCCAAGGTGACTCGACGGGTATATGACAGATCTCGCCTTCTGGGGACGATTTTGGATGCCCTGATGGCCTTGAACTTTGTCAGAGGTGTTTGACCCGTGATTCACCGACCAGAAATTAAGTACAATTTTTATACATGTACAGTATTAATATTTATATTCTGCATGGATACAATAAGACCTCGAGTACTTGTGTTAGGCGGTTATTTGAAGAGTTAGACAGAGGACAATTTCCAGAGAATTTTGATTGATAAAAGCGTGATGTTCGTGGATTGGGCATCGGTGGGACTTTGTGTATGTGTGTGAACGGTTGTTTTTGTGTATGTGTGTGAACTGTTTACACGGCCGGGCCCCCGAGGGATGGCCTCTGCTGATTACGAGGCAAGGCGCATCGCTGTAAATGGGGAATTAAGCAATTTAACAGTTTCCTGTCCATTTGCATAGCTGTGACATCATCGGCGATTGTTTAACAGTCCATTGAACCTTTTTCTGAGGGATCAGTGCCATTTGAACGCCACAGGCATGCGAAAATACCACCGCAGTGCTAGATTTGCAATAATGACTGCTTGCAATCAGCTGCTAAGACCTCGTTTAATGGTAGTTGCTGCTCCTGCTTAGCGCTCAGCAAATTAGGAGTGGGACGACTGGTTCGCCCGTTGTCAGTATAATGTGACCGGGTGGGGTGTGCTGCTGGGTGTCTTCGGCAGTATGCTTCAGTGAGGTAGCACTCTAAATCGGCAAAAGATCCGGCCTATCACAAGGAGACTTAACACAAACATACCACAGCCTCCCAAAACACACATACGCACTCATCACACGCATACATGTCGCACGCACGGGAGGCCGTCCTTAAATGACCTTAGCTGTTGATAGGACGTTAAATAAAATAAACCAAACCAAAGTTTGATGGAATTTACTGATTCGAAGGTATGCTTGTTTAAGTAACACGATCTAATACTGCAAAATTTAATAAATTTAGAAATTAATTCAATGGTCTGATATAAGTTATCATGTATTACGTCTTTGTCGGTTAATTTCCAGATGGTCGCGATCGGGTCTTTGTTTACATGTCGTGTTTGGGGCCCCATAGGGGTTTTTCTGTTTACATTCCTGAGTATAGCTGGTTATCTATGGGAGATCACCTAATTAATTAATTATGGGTCTTCAATTTTACTGCTTGATTCTGGTGTCCGTGGGATTATAGCTTTATAGACAGTTTATATTGGATTCAAAGTTACAATATAATCCATGTAATCTTTGTAATTCTAATGAAAGATAAATACTGGTGGCTAGATTAACATGCTGAATTTATTTCAAATGGAATTATTATCTGCAATTTGATTATAGTTCTTGCAGGATAGCTACTGTACTATTCTCAATTTGTTTACCCAACCTGGTTTTTATACTGAAATAATTAGACGCCAAACATATAGGGGTTCTCATTTTGGCCACAAAGTCTTTTATGGGAGTGAAAGCAAAAAATGGATGAGATGAAAATTCTCTTTTTGCACCAGTTTATTTGAGGTGGAAATTCTCATTTTGTATCACTGTTTTTAAGTGATGGTAATTCTCAATTTTTACCACTGTTGATATGAGATGGAAATTCTTATTTGTATCACTGGTTTTGTGAGATGGTAATTCTCATTTTGTATAAGTGTTTAAATGAGATGGCAATTCTCATTTTATGTCGCTGTTTATATGAGATAGAAATTCTCATTTTTCTGTCAGTTTATGAGATGGAAATTCTTTTTGGATCACTGTTCATATGAGATGGAAACTCATTTTGTGTCAACAGCATATATGAGATGGAAATTGTCATTTTGTATCACGGTTTATACGAGATGGAAATTCTCATTTTGTATCACTGTTTATATGAGATTTAAATTTTCATTTTGTGTCACGGTTTATATTGAGATGGGAATTCTCATTTGGTATCACTGTTTTCATGATTTGGAAAATTTCATTTTGGTATCACTGTTTTTATAAGATGGAAATTCCAAGTTTTCTATGTGATATATATATAACCAATTTCCATTTGGATTTTGTCTGGTTAAAGTGGTTGTTACCATTGTTAGAGGATATATTAAAGGTCGCTGTATAAGTGGGTGTATGTTGCAGATCCCCAGTCATCATGCCTCCTGCTGCGAAGGCGAAAAAGGGAACAAAGCCCAGCAGTACAGTGCATGCGCCGCCTCAGAAAAGAAGGAGAGCAACAACACCTGACAATAGCCAGAGTGTCACTAGTGAGAATGCAGAAGCTTCCTCACTGGGGCAGGTTGTGAGCCTGCCCAGATCAGAGTCTGTGTCTTTGGGGGATCATCAGCTAAATCACATTACCCAGACTATAACTGCCTCAGTTACAGAGGCCGTATAAGGCAGCCTGAGGAGCAAGGGTGTTTATGCTGAACACTCACCTGGGACAACCAGTGGGGCAATCTCTAGAGACAATGCCGTAAATATATCATCCACGGGTGTAGAGGGCGACAATCCATTGAAACAGCTGTCTGCCTACATTTAGTGCCGAAAAATCCTCCAACCCACCTGATGATATCAAATTGACAGGTTGAAAACCCGATAAAAAAAATTCCCGCTAAAAGTCCTGGGCTGATAAAGTTGTTGTGGATGTACACGTCTGTTCAGAAGTCTGGTCTTTCTCCGTACCAGTACTAGTTGCTGTGCCCTGGTCTTCTCCTGGATGATCAGTCTGCCCCTGATTTTTCATTAAAACTGAATTCAGACGGACATATTGGTATTATCCCTTTTAAGAAGGTATACCTGGATATTGAAAGGTGGGTGGGGGTGTCTCACCCTTGTATCCGATGCTTTAAGGCGTCAGAAGGAGCACACTCTTCCTCTGCCCCTTCCTCAACGGGGAAATAATACAATAATACAATACAATAATGCTACTGTCCGATTTTTGGTCGAGGATTTCAAGTCTGGATTTCGACTTCAATTTCAAGGGGAGAAGGGGTTTCAAAGTTGTAAAAACTTACAATCTGCACTAGATGACCCCGTCAATGTTCAGAAAAAAGCTTGATAAGGAAATTTGGTTTGGTTTGGTTTATTTTGTTTAACGTCCTATTAACAGCTAAGGTCATTTAAGGACGGCCTCCCGTGCGTGCGACATGAATGTGTGTGGTGAGTGCGTATGGGTGTTTTGGGAGGCTGCGGTATGTTCGTGTTAAGTCTCCTTGTGATAGGCCGGAACTTTTGCCGATTTATAGTGCTACCTCACTGGAGCATACTGCCGAAGACACCCAGCAGCACACCCCACCCGGTCACATTATACTGACAACGGGTGAACCAGTCGTCCCACTCCTTATATGCTGAGCGCTAAGCAGGAGTAGCAACTACCATTTTTAAAGACTCTGGTATGTCTCGGCCAGGGGACAGAACCCAAAGCCTTCCTCACAGCGGCGAACGCTCAACTAAAGGCCAAAAGTGAGGCATTGTCAAGGGAGACATTAGGAAGAAGACAGTTCGTAAGAAAGAAAAGAAAAGATAAGATCCCAAATTCAGTCGCCTCTTACGATCATGCAATAGGGGCAGCAGGTACAATTCTTACGCCCTACCTGCAGGGCAGTGATAAGGAAATAAAACTTAAACGTATTGTAAGTCCTCTTAGCGACATGCCTTTTCCTCATTTAAAGTTGTCTCCTTTAGTGTTAGTCCCAAATAAGAAACCAAATGAATTCCGATTAATCCATCATCTTTCGTGCCCTCGCAATGATAACATTGGCACGCAAATGCTTTTCGAAAATATATCTGCCCTTCTACCTCAACGTGTTGATTTGCTTGAGCCGATCAATCACTATTCCATTATTATACAATAGCTTGTTTTTGCCGAATCCTCCACCTACCAGCAGCTAGTGATTTTTTATGAAGTAAGTAAGTGATGCATAGGTTACAGACAATTCATACCATCGAAACAGAGTTGTAGACAAGTTGGATTCTGGACTATTTGATCCTTTCTGATAATAAAAGCCCAACTTTGCGGGCATTTAACTGAATGGCCTTAATGTGTTTTTAGTAAGATGCATTGACATCCAACTTGTAACTTTTGGTGTTAATTATTTGTTGTTTTTTTATGTTTAATTCAGAATATGTTTATTGCAACCCTGATTAGAATTGTTTTAACTCCTTTCTTAAAATGAACTTGCTTGAGCCGGTTCATACTTTAATGATGGTTGTTTGCTTCATCTTAGCCTTTTGTTAAAAGGTCACTTTCTGTTTTCATGGGTTTTTAGACATTGTTCACAATCCAATTTGTATGGTTACAGATTTTTGTGGGCTAATCATACAATATTTTGCTTTATTAGGAACTTTTTCCCCTATTTTGTGAGCTTGCTTGAGTCGATTCACTTAAGGGCTTTTCAAGTTACCTTGACATGTCAGCATTTTTTCTGACAGGATTGTTACAGCTGTCTATATATATCTATAGTGATGTGTTTTGAGTGCATTGTGACATTGTTTTTATAAGGTTATGATTTGTTATTGTTTTGTACAGTTTATATACTTGTATGCTTGAATTCACCAGTTCACGAGTAACTAGTATACATGGGTTGTTACTGCTCCTTCTGTAGTGAGTCTTCGACTGAAGATACACGTACCTTTTAGGTGTTCTTATCTAGCCCAATGAGTGGGAGTACGTGGTTTGATTACGTCACAGCTCATTCAAGTCATCAGTCGGTGGTTCTCATGTTACTTAAACAGCAGTATGTTTGAAACAGGTATATACCAGTTATGCTTTTACATGTAGATATCTTAGTATTTATATGATTCTTAGCCTGTTGTGGGAAAGACATTCATGATATGGTATACCATGAAGGTCTTTGTAGCGGTTTTTATGTCAACCCCACTACGGCTAGCATAGGTTCTTGTACGTTTTTATCTCGGTTTCATATTGATTGTAGCTGCCATTATTGTATGGGTGCAACTACTTTGAAATCATAAAAAAATATTCCATGTTAGAGGGACATAAATTCTAGCTAAGCAATAAGCTTATGTTATGCTCGTTACTCATATCAAGATCTTTTTATAGTATTGCCTTTAATTCTTTTTCGTGTCTTCATTTTGTGTAATTGAATGGTACGTGACTCCTTAATTATGCCAATATTTCTAGGCTAATATTTATGGAAAATGTATCCTTAATACTGGTAGTTATTTATTTTTCATTGGCTGATGATGACGGTATTCAATATCGGGCTTCTGATTGGTTGAATTGGAGAACTCTAGAAACGTAACAAAATGGCGGCCGAACTGGAAAACAGGAATATCGGTGATACTATGGGTGCGCTGGAGTCGCTGTCCGGAACGTCTCGAACAGCCAGAACACCAATCGAATGCACCGGAACACTGTTCCGGACAAGTTCTAGTTGCCCCTGTTAAAAAGGTGGTGCAGTCGGAACAGTGACGTCACAACAATATCAACATGGCGTCCAACAACCACCTTTACAAGTGCACCGAGTGTGGCATCTTCTTTCTTACAGACGATATCGATGCCGCCGTGAAACATTCGTGTGCAGCCAAATCAGCAGAGGGAAAAGGTAATTATACAGCTGATTGCAGTAGAGGAACTGTTGGATATGCTAAGTTACATGTTTAGACTAGGCTAGCGTTTTCCGCACGTACAAAGTTTCACAATTTAAACACACCTCATATATTAAAAGTAAATATTTAGCTATTTTTTAATTACAAATTCCGCTGTGTACAAACATCCGGAGAACTATGTGCTTGCCCAGAATACGTATTATGTGAAAAGTTTTAATAACACAATGAACATTTTCCAGGACAAGCGGATATCATTTAGTGACAGTCAGTACCTCGCAAGGTCTCAGTTAGCAGTTTGTCATTGGAATGAAAATGTGGACAGACCCTACACCTCAGTTTGGAACCCTCGTAGGGCACAAGCACCTCACAGCCAGCGAGGAAAGAAAAACTATCGATCCCCAACACACAATTATGGAAATTC
This sequence comes from Pecten maximus, assembly GCF_902652985.1. Classification (NCBI taxonomy): domain Eukaryota; kingdom Metazoa; phylum Mollusca; class Bivalvia; order Pectinida; family Pectinidae; genus Pecten; species Pecten maximus. Next base: position 16,666,215 of record NC_047031.1, on the reverse strand, counting down.
TGTTTGGAACAAATTGATAAATAATTTATTTCGGTGATATAAGCTATACATGGAACAAAGGAATACATTCATGAGAACAATCATATTGTAAGTGATTCAATATACTAACATGTTTTATTTTTAAAGTTAAAATCAGATAAAATTTGTCATTTATAAAAGCATCCGTATTGTATATTTAGATCATTATGATAAAAAAGTTGGTTAAAAATGGTAAAATATGTATATGTACGAACAGATTATGTGAACTGAACTTTGTTATATAAATAGAACGTCAAAGACAGTAACGTAAAAGACATCAAAGTCTATAAAATAGATCGATTTCTTTCAAGTAGCTAAATATTGTTTTCGAATACACGGAACTGAAAAGGGTTTTCATATCCGGGACTCGAAAGTATTAATCACGAATGTGCTTGAAATCGGAACATTCTATTAAACAAGAGGCCCATGGGGCCTGCATCGCTCACCTGGTTGGATTAGGCCAAATGTCAAAATAATGTTCATATTCAATTTGTTTTATTTGTTAATCTCTAACAATGCTATATATGGTTATAGTGTGGGAATCCAAACTGCTTTAAAGATTAATGAAGTCCTGACTCACTAAGGTCTGAAAGACCTCAAGAATTGCTTTTAGAACATGCATTCCTCACTTTATGACTAGTAGTGATTCAAAGGAATTACCTCTATTTCACCTATTGGGCCCCGCCCCTTTGGCCCCTCGGGGGTCAGAGTCACCATTTATGCAAAATCTGTTCTTCTTCCCCCAATGATGTTTCTAATTAAATTGGGTTCAAATCCATTCATAACTTTATGATAAGTAGCGATTTAAAATAATTACCCCTATTTCCCCTATTGGGCCCCGCCCCTTTCGGGTCAGAGTCACCATTTATGCAATATCTCTTCCCCTTCCCCCAAGGATGTTTCTGACCAAATTGGGTTCAAATCCATTCATAACTTAATAACTAGTAGCGATTTAAAGGAATTACCTCTATTTCCCCTATTGGGCCCCGCCCTTTTGGCCCCTTTGGGGTCAGAGTCACCATTTATGCAAAATCTGTTCTTCTTCCCCCAAGGATGTTTCTGACCAAATTGGGTTCAAATCCATTCATAACTTTATGACTAGTAGCGATTCAAAGGAATTACCTCTATTTCACCTATTGGGCCCCGCCCTTTTGGCCCCTCCGGGGTCAGAGCTACCATTTATGCAAAATCTGTTCCCCTTCCCCCAAGGATGTTTCTGACCAAATTGGGTTCAAATCCATTCATAACTTTATGACTAGTAGCGATTTAAAGGAATTACCTCTATTTCCCCTATTGGGCCCCGCCCCTTTGGCCCTTCGGGGGTCAGAGTCACCATTTATGCAAAATCTGTTCCCCTTCTGCCAAGGATGTTTCTGGCCGAATTTGGTCAAAATCCAATAAGAACTTTTTGACTAGTAGCGATTTGAAGCAAATGTTGACGGACGACGGACGGACGGACGGACGACGGACGGACGACGGACGCTGCGCCATGACATAAGCTCACCGGACCTTCGGTCCAGGTGAGCTAAAAATGCTGCACTGTGAATTGAACATCACATGCATAACACACCGGTGGATCCTCTCGTTTCAAAAGGAACGAATGAGTAGGATATGTTTGCCCGGAACGGAACCGAGAGAGGACTATTTCCTCTCTACGATCCTTCCGACTTGGTTTTGATGTTTTAAGTTTTGGTTGTACTTTAAAAGTTTGTTGCTCGTCTCGAGAGACCAGCGTTGCTGCCATTCAGAATCAGAACTAATTACAGGTTTGAAATCTGTATATGGTATTTTAATATTTGTTTGTTGCAGATTTAGAGCAAGTTTTGCTCGTTGCCTTTAATTCCGACATGGCTCGGAATCCAAAGTAATGTTATTTTGCATTTTTTTAAGATACATGATATTCGTAAAACAAGGTTTTGTACGAGTATATTCTTTGGATCTCGTGATTGTAAATTCTGAAGGACGGATAGAGAGTCGGAACAAATTATTGCCTTTCTCATGCGGCGTTCTTCGATATGGTCGAGGGCCAAATCGATGGCACATGATTCCGCAGAGAAGATAGAGGCACCATCTGGTAAGCGGATTGAAGAGCAAAGGTGATCCGAACAGGATGCTGCGGAGACCTTTACTCCATCTTTTGAGCCCTCAGTGTAGATCTGAACATGATCAGGAAAATCTGCAATGCACTCCCTAAAGGAAGATTTGTGCTCTTCGGGTAATACACTCGACTTTGCCCTCTCATGTAGAGTAAGGTTAATATCAGGTGTTTCGACAAGCCACGGTGTACTCGCCTATGTTGTCTAAACTGATGTTAAGTTCCTGAAGAAAGTTAGAAATTCTAATGCCAAATGTTGGTAAAAGTTTTTGGTTTTGATTAAATATGTTTTGGTATTTCGGATTGACAACAAGGTCAAAAGCCGGATTTTGGATAGGATCCAGCATCTGCAGGTAGGAATTTCGTGCCGATCCATAAACGATGGAGCCATAGTCGAGTTTTGATCGAATAAGTGCCCTATAAAGGCGCAGAAGCATTTCGCGGTCTGCGCCCCAGTCAGTATGGGATAGTACTCGTAAAATGTTCATTGCCTTTGAGCACTTATCTTTCAAGTATTTTATATGTGGAACAAAGGAGAGTTTCGAATCGAAAATTAGTCCGAGGAATTTAGTCTGCTCCACAACTGGGATTTTGATACCGTTTAATGTTAGATCTGGGTCATTATGTGGTTTTCGTTTTTGGCAGGAGTGCATGCAGACAGTTTTTGATCTGGAGAATTTAAAGCCGTTTTCATCCGCCCATGTTTGTAGTTTGACTAAACATTGTTGAAGTTGTCGTTCTATCGTGTGCATGTTCTTCGACCTATAGCATATCAAGAAGTCATCGACGAATAGAGACCCTTCAGTTGACTTACCGAGACATTTAGGTCTTTCATAATACCATATTGCCATGTAGTATCGTATGCCTTTTCCAGATCATAGAACACAACGACAAGATGCTCCTTCTTCGCGAAAGCTTCTCGAATGAAGGTTTCTAATCTGACCAGATGGTCTACCGTTCCCCTGCGTTTTCTGAATCCACTTTGAAGTGGACTCAAAAGATCATTAGATTCAAGAAACCAAACTAGTCTAGTATTTATCATCCGTTCAAGTGTTTTGCATATGCAGCTCGTTAGAGAGATTGGACGATAATTATTTGGTTCAGTGGTGTCCTTACCAGGTTTTGGAATTGGAATAATTGTAGATTCCTTACAAGAATCTGGGATCTTTCCAGATTCGTAGACTTGATTAAAAATATAAAGGAGACAACGTAAATATGATTCCGGTAGATGTTTCAGGAATTGGTACGCAATTTCATCTGGCCCAGCTGCCGAATCTTGTGATTTGTTTAAGGATTCAAGCAACTCTGGGAGATCGAATGGTTTATTGTAACTTTCTGTGTTGGAGGATTTAAAATTAAGGCGTTTCTTTTCTTTCTCCCTGTTTTAAATCGTTGAAATTTTTGGGAGTGGTTTTTGGCCGATTAGGTTTGGGCTATATTTTTGGCGAATGCATTTGCAATTTCTGATTTAGAAGAGAAAATTTGTTTTTTATTGATAAGGTGGGATGATGGTGCCGTTTTTCTTTTTCCACTTATTTTTCGCAATTGATCCCATACCTTTTTAGATGATGTGTTTGAAGATATTTTAGAAACGTATTCCTTCCAGCTATTCTTTTTATCGGATTTGATAGATCGTCGAGCCTTGGCCCTCCAAATTTTAAAATTATTGTAATTTTCAACAGTTCGGGAAGTCAAAAATCGTCTTAGAGCTGCCTTTCGGCCGGATCTATAAATAAAAGATTCTTCAGATAGAAGAAACTTTGTAGGTTTTGGAACGGACTTTGGTATAGTTTTTTCGCCAATAGAAGTAAGAGTTTCGGTGAATGTTTTAAATGAATCATCGAGGTTAGTTAGTTTTTCTACAGTAAGCTCCTCGTTGCACATGTGTTGGAATTGGACCCAATCCGCTTTGTGCATATTCCATCGAGGAGGTGTTTTATCAAGAGGAGTCCCAATATTATTTAGAAAAATAGGGAAGTGATCACTCCCGCATAAATCATTATTAACCTTCCAGTCATAATCGAGAAAAATGGAGGGATGACATAGTGATAGGTCGATGTGGGTACGGGAGCCTGTAGCAGGGTGTAAATATGTTGGGGTATTGTTGTTTAAAAGGCACAAGTTGTTTTTATCTATACATTCCTCAATACGTCTTCCTCTCTCGTCTGTGTTCGGAGAGCCCCACATGCTGTTATGCCCATTAAAATCTCCGAGAATTATGTATGGTGTTGGGAGTTGAGAGACGAGGTTATTCAGTTGCTCACTAGTGAAAGCAACACTTGGAGGAAGATAAATTGAACAGACAGTTACTTGTCTGTGTAAAGTTGCACATACAGCGATAGCCTGTAAATTTGTGTTTAACGTGATCATTCTGTGAGGAATATTTTTATTGACAGCTACAGCTGCGCCTCCTGCTGCCTTGATTCCTATAGCTGTGGTGCTATTATACAGCGAGAAATTTCTAAGGGTAATTGTGTTTTTTAACATGACCTCCTGTAGGCAAAATAAGGCAGGCAGGTCTAAACTCTTTCGATAGATTTTGAAACTCTTCTATATTTGCTCGTAGTCCGCGTATATTCCATTGTATGATCCTGTTGTTATTGTTGGCCATTATCCTGGTTCATGCTGGTCGTTCTTCGGACTGACAGGGCTGCCTGGTGTAGGCTGTCTAGTAACAGCAACGTTGGTGATATGCTGTTCACTGTCGTCCATAAGAACGCCATACCTGTTGTAGCCAAGGATAGGGTCATCTGAACCCTTGGCCGGTTTGTTGGTTAGGGAGGGATGCCTATTGATCCGAACCCTAGATTTTGGTGTTCTTTGGTCTTGAGGGGGTGTAGTGGCAGGTCGTTTGGTAATTCGGGAGGTGTCGACCGACGGCTGTGACAGAGTTCGTCGTTTATGGTGGTCGGCACCTACCTTAGATTTACGTTCGTTTGTGTTGGTTTTTGTAGTCGATGGTGATGATTCGATTGGTGGTGGTGTGTGTTTAATGGGTTTTGAAGGCTCTGGAGGTTTGGGGGTGGCACTCCAGCGAGAGGCTCTCCCAATTAATTGTTTGTATTTAGGTAGGTTTGCCATCTCGGGAGCATCTGGACCCCAGGCAGACTGGTCCTCAAATGCTTGGATAGAAGCATCCTTCACCGAGACGGTACCTGCTGACGACTTTTTAACAATTGTGGCAAACGTTGGGTTTGTGCTTTCCTTGCTCTCGACAATCCTCCTGGCTTCAGGAAAGGAAATATTCTCTGTATATTTCAACCGGAGGATCTCCCTCTCCTTCTTCCAGGCAGGACAGTCTCGAGATGAGGCCGCATGGTTACCCTGGCAGTTTATGCAACGCTTGCCAACAATGTTGCATTGGTCGGTGTCTGTGTGGCCTTCACGTCCGCAGTGTTCGCAGACAGTGTTCCGTCCACATCTGTGCTCGTGATGTCCGTACTTTTGACAGTTCCGGCACCGCAGAGGGTTGGGGATGTAGGCGGAGACACCGTACCTCTGGTAACCTATAGTTACCGTCTGAGGTAGCTGCGGCACTCCGAACGTGAGAATGAATGTGTTTGTGTTTATTGTTTGGCCATTGCGTCTGGAACGGATCCGCCTAACTTCCGAAACATGGATGTTCTCAACATGTTGGAAGTACTCCAGTATGTCGGCCTCGGAGTCGTTCTTCCCTGATTCCTCCCTTTGAAGAATTCAGTGAAGCATGGGGCTTCACCTCGACATTGAGACCGGCAAAACTGGAAGTACCCACGAGATTCACCGCCTGTTGACGGCGGTAAACCTCAATGAGGAGAACACCAGATCTCATTGGCTTGACGGATTTTACCTCGCCCGCTATTCGCTGAATTCCCTTCCTCAACAGGATAGGCGATAACTCGGAGGTTTTCTTACCCTTATCTCTGGAGGACATGGTCAGGAAATGAGGGAACAACGGAGAGGCTCCCGTTCCAGATGTAGTTTTGGTTGCAGTTTGGATTTGGTTTGGTATTGTTTTTGTTTGAGGGGTTTGGTTAAGTATTGTTTTTGTTTGCTGTGTGTCTGTTGTGCTCCAGTTTCCAGTGTCTAAAGTGTCAGGGTTACATCAAATAGTATACTCGCAAGAGAGTGAAACAGTTTGGTTCTCCAAAGCAGTAGTTTGGTTCTCCCACGATTGCCCCTAAGCCACTGTCGTCTGGAGACGTGACCATCCGATTGAAAATACAGGGACCGTATTGCCACCCGTCTAGTCCGAGTCTGAAGCCAAAGTCGTGTGTTGCAGACTGGCATGATTTAGAATCAACATCCAAACTACTAAACGACCAGGACCTTCTTCTCCGGATTTACGGGACGCAAACCACGGCAAACGGTTTGGCTCAAAATTGAGCTACTGCATTAGATTACTTTTGGTCTGGTTCCTCAACTTTGACCTCTCTGGCATGGTTTGACCTAACAAGAGCTACTGAAGCTCTGGCCAGCCAAGCCCAAAGTTTCATTGAAACGCTCAAGCTTCCGGACCACGGCAAGGTAGTAATCCTCCCGTCTGGAGACGTGACCAGCCGATTGAAAATACAGGGACCATATTGCCACCCGTCTAGTCAGAGTCTGAAGCCAAAGTCGTGTGTTGCAGACTGGCATGGTTTATAATCAACATCCAAACTACTCAACCACCTGGACCTTCTTCTCCGGATTTACGGGATGCAAACCACGGCAAACGGGTTGTCTCAAAATTGAGCTACTGCATTAGATTACTTTTGGTCTGGTTCCTCAATTTTGACCTCTCTGGCATAGTTTGACCTAACAAGAGCTTATGAAGCTCTGGCCAGCAAAAAAACATCGCCATTCACAGAGACATAGGTAAGCTCTGGAAGTCAATCGAGCGTGTCTGTATGTTTGTTGAATAGGTATCTATAAATACATGTACTAACCGTGATTGCGGCATATAAGTCTGTATATATTGTCCCGAGGCAGTGTTTGCGGGTGAAAACCCACAAAAGGTATTTCCAGTGGTTTTTTTTATTGATTACATCTCCGACTGCAGAGCACACTTCCTAACGCAATGACCACTGTGTCGCGGCCCTCACCGTGATCTTGAAGCGAGTAATTATTTTATAAATGATTTGTCTGAATAAACGTATGCACGTTGTGTGTTTTTAAGTTTTATTCAGTAATTAAAAGTTACAGTGGGAATCTGATAGTATTTGATACATAAATATATTTTGAGACAAATAAACCAAATCCCGCGGGATCCAGATGTCGTCCAATTATCGAGAACGTGGTTGTTTACTGAAACTAGGAAGTGATCAGTGATCTGTAGTTCACCAATTGATGCAAGATGTCAACAACGGCGGATCGCTTTAACCCACGAGCAACGATTGGAAGTCACCAGAGAATCGTAGAAATTTCGTACTAGTTCTCGCAAAATTGCCGAGAAGTATGGTGTTGGGGAAAACACAAATCCATAGGATTTTAAAACGAAAATCGGAAAACCTCGCTGATCTAGAGGACAATGTTGCGCCCGAGAGGAAATGACAAAGGCGGCCTACGGGCAATGAGGGAAATAAATAAATATTGATACATTGATTGTGTAAACAAATAATGCTGTGGAATTAACTGTGATCAATGAGTAGTGTTTTATGTAACATTTTACAGAAGCATTATCTTAAGTTTGGTAAATGTTTTACATAATTTTTACTGTTTTTTAATTAAGTGTAATTTTTATGTTGAGTAATATTATAAAATGGTGCTGTATATATGTATTCATTTAATACTGTGTAATAAAATGTGAACCTTATTTTATAGCTGGTTATACTTTATAAAGGGCTACTGGTGATAAAATTTCACAGTATGAATGGAACCTCTATATAAAGGGCATTTTTTGTTTCTTCCCTTGGGTGGCCTTTATAGACAGGTTTTACTGTATATAATAAGGTCTTATTTATCCTATTTATTCAGATACCTAGAATGCTAGATATGGCACAAATTGATCTCTATTCCTGACAAATATTCAGATATAATGTACATGTTTTAACTGAATACTGAAAAATGTATAGTACATATATAGGAGCCCAATTTATAAAGATATCTTTACTCGTTTATATAAAAGAAAAACGAATGTCTGTATTTAAAATAAAGATATATTAAAATAAATAGGGTGCATTTGCATGTTAATAGAAATGTCTATGTTTAATTTGAATATGCAGACTGTATCAAATCATCAATTACTTAGTTATAGTTCTTCTGTATTGCTGTACTTTAATAAGAAGGTATATTCAACAATACATTTATAAAACCTGTATGTACATGCCAGTATGTAGTGATCAGTTGCCACTAGCTACAGCATACATGTGGTTTGTTTGTTTGTTTGTGTTTTACGGCCCATCGACAACTAGGGTCATTTAGGGCCAAACAATATACTAACAAGTTTTATTTTTAAAGTTAAAATCAGATAAAATTTGTCATTTTTAAAAGCATCCGTATTGTATATTTAGATCATAATGATAAAAAGTTGGTTAAAAATGGTAATATACATGTACGAATAGATTATATGAAATAATATGTACGAATAGATTATGTGAACTTTGTTATAAATAGAACGTCAAAGACAGTAACGTAAAAGACATCAAAGTCTATAAAATAGATCGATTTCTTTCAAGTAGCTAAATATTGTTTTCGAGTCCACGGAACTGAAAAGGGTTTTCATGTCCGGGACTCGAAAGTATTTATCACGAATGTGCTTGAAATCGGAACATTCTATTAAAAAATGCTCCACTGTGAATTGAGCATCACATGCATAACACATCGGTGGATCCTCTCGTTTCAAAAGGAACGAATGAGTAGGATATGTGTGCCCGGTACGGAGCCGAGAGAGGACTATTTCCTACATGTGGCTTAGGTCCTATGTGGCTGTGTTTACAGCTGCAGCAACGGCTGTTGTAGCCCCTCCTACTCCATTATCGGCTTAATTGCTAACCACCCGGTTTTTTATGTAGGTCATCCCCGGCCTTTACATATAGACGCAACACTATCTCATACTAGTACAAAACAATTATAATCAAATTCACATTGCGTATGATTATAATATTCGCTTGATTGCATTTGCAGTGGTTGAGCAAAGGAGCCAACAGCAGTTCTTCGAACATTCTTAAGAGGGAGAAGCTTCGATGTTTGGAGCAAAGATAAGACTTGTTATTAGGGGAAAATCTATCAAGATGTTTTGGACTAATCCAAGTCTCTCATTCTACCTCCACGTGAAAAACATTCCTCTGTCTGCAGAAGATGGTCAGATGAAACGAGCGATCTCGCTCCAAAACTGCGAAATGGTAAATATTATAGGGAGAGACTTAAGAGTTGACAGTTATCTCACCAATTGTGAAACTGGTGATCGGATTTGCATCGTAAAAAAACGTAAATTCCCTCTCCTTTCACTAATGATAATAGAGATATACATATGGGGCTATTGTTAAACATGCCCACCAACCAAACGACAACGGAATTTAGGGTCCGAAAATGCTTATGCTAAACGCGATCCACTGACCTCTGGGGTTAGAATTTCCCGATGTTTTAGAAATCTGATTTTTTGTGGAGATGTTGTTCTCAGATGTCTGCGAAGGTTAAAAATATAAAATATCTGGAATTCCGTAAGAATAACACCTTTTTAGCCCGAAAACCTTGCGATGCTAACCCTATGCCTTTCCCAAACGGGTTTAGAACTGATTTTTTGTGGAGAAATGTTATTATTCTAACCCCAAATGATGACCTAGAGACCCCTCTAATCCTCCCACAAGTTTATGATTTGAAAAAAAAATCAATTTTGGGAAGTTTCGCCAAATTCAGTAAAAGGGTATACCAAAAGTGAGATCCTGAGACACTTTCGTTTCTTGTATCAACAGATTAGCATAAGGAAATTTTCCCGTTATGCTAGGAAGATGAGACTTGGAACACTTGAAAGAGCATGTCGAAAAACCTCCTTCGTATTTTAATAATTCCCAAACAATTTTTTTAGAAAACATTATCTGATTTTTCGACTCCTAACCTGCAGAAAGATGGTGGAGCAGTACTGCAGGTATGAATCGTTATTGGAATGTACGGAATAAAAATACCACATTTCAAACAGATTATGCAGCAGAATCACACGCAGCAATATAAATCTAAATGAATGTTCAAAACCAGTAATATTTAAACATTTATTGTTTTTTTTTTTCGGGTGAGCAACACAAGAACAGCGCGTATGGCGCCGCTGTTCTAGGCTTGCCAGGACCACTGCTGGACTACATGCGTACATACCGGATGCTAAGAAATCAACTGCCTAGTTTCATTGAGAACAAAGACTAAGAAGCTTCGTTATTCTATCCATATCCAGTGGCAGGGAACACGCCGCCAAACTGTTTGACACATTCAAACTTAAACAAAATAATTAACTATGTGTGGAAAAAAGGTCCACCAAGGGCGATCGATTAGCGCAACACTGCTACGCAAAATGGTGGCCACCTCCGTACGACAGGAGATTCCGAACTCCAGAGATGTTCTGTCGGCCCATATGTCTCATCAGGCGACAACAAATGACAGATATTATAACAAAGTCCGGGTGCTTGATAATGCTCTTCCAATGCTCGAATCAAAGGAGGCATCATCTCGAAACCAAAGGTAAGTTACTTCTTCTGATTGTGATATGATAATCAAATATTGCATTGAATCACAAAATAATGAAAAGGAGAGTTGTTGTCCTAATTTATTTTATTTTCTTCTTTCCAGTCGACGGCAACGGCAGCCCGCGGCAATACGCAGTATTTGATCTGGAACACACTGATGGTGACAGTACCTGTAGTGTATCATCAAACGGTTGGTATCTGATGAAGAGAGAAGTTTTTGAGAGATAAGCTGTTTGCATTTAGGTATTCCCTTTATACACCTTCTCAACCAGAACTAATTCATGGACTCACAGACAAAGTTATTGAGAAAATTGTGCAAAATTGTGACATTTTATTCACATCAGCAGATATACTCAGTTCATTTGAAATATGGTCATGTGATGTAGCAGTTCAGATTTTCAATATAATTTCTGAAGTGTTTCTTGAAACAGAAATGCTGGAAATGCCTTTGACAAGTGACAGTGAGGAAGAATCAGAGGACAAATGAATCAGAGGACAAGTGAATTTGTTTCAATAGAAAGATGTGACTGAAATGAAAAGTTTTTTTGTCAATTCCATCTCAGATTTTGGAGTTTCTTAATTAAGAGACAATTTTTGCAATACCACAATGTACACCACAAGAAATATTACTGATTCTGTATTTTAATATTTAGATATATATTACAATATTAAAACAGCAAATTAAAAAAAAACTTGCAAGGGCTAAAACTTGCTTCCCGAGATTTTAATTAGCTATGATACACAAACAATTGTATGCCAGTATATATAAATGTTAAGAAAAGCAAATATAATATTAATGTTTCATATTCGTGTCTTTATTATCTTGATAAACATATACATATCCCTAATCAGCACACACAGAAAAGTACGATGTAGACATGTAATGTATTTTGGATCTAGAGCGAAGATCAGGTTACCAAATGCACATACGTTTGTAATCACAAATCAAACAATTGCATATGACAAACGTTCCTTCCCTTTGGAAATCCAATCACGAAGTTCACTGATTCTGACACGGGAAGAGAAAATTAGTTTTTTATTGATAAGATGGGATGATGGTGCCGTTTTTCTTTTTCCACTTATTTTTCGTATCTGATCCCATACCTTTTTAGATGATGTGTTTGAAGATATATTAGAAATGTATTCCTTCCAGCTATTCTTTTTGTCGGATTTAATAGATCGCCGATCTGATACAAACAAGTGATTTGGATGTTGAAACTCTTTGTGAGGGTGCATGTGTCAAATTTCTGTCTACCTACAGATCAAAGTTTGATTCAAAGCAGCAATAAAATTTTCAACTTGAAAGGAAACCATAGAGAACAAGCTCTACAACAGTTTTGCCTGAAACTTGTTAACGAGTTCAAATATGTGTTCCCTTCATTTTGTGTTTTAGCTGAAATTCTGCTGACAATTCCAATAACCTCTGTAACATGTGAGAGAGGATTTTCAGTCCAGAATAAAATCATTTGTCCTATAAGGAATCGCTTGTCAGTTGACAATGTTGAAAACAAAACTCTGATACAAACAAGTGATTTGGATGTTGAAACTCTTTGTGAGGGTGCATGTGTCAAATTTCTATCTACCTACAGATCAAAGTTTGATTCAAAGCAGCAATAAAATTATCAACTTGAAACTGTCTTGTAGAATAGACTAGTAAGTTGGATCAACTTCAGTTACTTTGAACACTGTAAATTTCATTGACACTGCATGAAAAAATAAATCAGTATTATCCAATACAGGGCCATCAATTCATTAAAATTGTCCGTCTGATTATGATTTAGAATTCATTATTGATGTTACTTAGTTAGTAAATGAATTAAATCATACTTGAATGAATCAATTCATGACAATTTTATTGTTATTAATGAACTATGTTTTAATGAGCCACCATTAAAAATATACATGAGACAACAAAAATGTGTTTGTTCTACTCTGTCGACCAGACATTATTAAAATGTACTTAATTTTAATTTTATCAGGCAGGGTAAAATTTACCCTCATACTTTTGCTCTGACCCTCTGTTGAAACAGCCAAAGGGTCAGATGACCCTTGAACAGAAAAAACACTGGAAACACTGTCTTGTCAACCTGATTGGACAGATTCTCTCCCTGTTGAATAACTAGCAGAAGATGACCCGGTACCTCCCAGTTTGAAGGGCCATTGAAAGAGTTAGATATTCCTTGGTCTATATCCTTCTAAGGAACCTTGGAAACATTTCACCTCACCTGCGGCAGAAGATCACTTTCGGCCAACGTCAACCTTTGTATTCAACATAACAAAACGTCGACGCCATGCCGGTTCGGTAAATGTAGACATGGAAAATCCAGTGATTGAGAGAGACACCTATCTGGAAATCTTCGATAATATGAGTGCAGAAAATTGTCACAACAACGAGGCGTGATGGCGTTTGTGGTTACAATTTTGCGCGACATTTTTGACGATGAAGATTTAGAGATTGATTGCTTCGGTCCTAAAGACATTGAATCAGATATTGATCTTAAAGTGTACCCTGAACGAAAAACGATAATCAAATATGTTATTCTTTGTAACCACCAAAGAAGAATGTCGCAAACCGCATCAAAATCGGTTGGCCGAGTGCCGAGATATTGCACATCGAAGTACGCGATTTGCACCTGTCGGTACACAAAACCTTCCTCACAGCGGCGAACGCTCAACTAAAGGCCAGACGTGAGGCATTGTCAAGGGAGACATTAGGAAGAGGAAAGATAGCAAGAAAGAGAAAAGATACGATCCCAAGTTTAGTCGCCTCTTACGATCATCCAATGGGTGCAGCAGCCCTACTGTTTAGTTTTGTTTATCGTCCTATTAACAGTTAAGGTCATTTAAGGACGGCCTCCCGTGCGTGCGATATGCATGTTTGTGGTGAGTGCGTATGTGTGTTTTGGGAGGCTGCGGTATGTTCGTGTTAAGTCTCCTTGTGATAGGCCGGAACTACCTGCAGGGCAGCTAAGAACAAATAATTTATCGTAAGGTTTGTTTTGTTTAACATACTTTTAATATTAACAGCTTAGGTCATTTAAGGACGGCCTCTCGTTCGTGCCACATGTAAGGATGATGGTTCTTTTTCAGTCTTAAAAGGAAACCGTTAATTTCACCCGGATTTTGTCCCAAATGCTTCTCTCGTCTGCCAGCCTCAGGACTTGGCCCCGTTCTTGTCAACCTGATTGGACAGATTCTCTCCCTGTTGAATAACCAGCAGAAGATGACCTGGTACCTCCCAGTTTGAAGGGCCATTGAAAGATTTAGATATCCCTTGGTCTATATCCTTCTAAGGAATCTTGGAAACATTTCACCTCACCTGCGGCAGAAGATCACTTTCGGCCAACGTCAACCTTTGTATTCAACACAACAAAACGTCGACGCCATGCCGGTTCGGTAAATGTAGACATGGAAAATCCAGTGATTGAGAGTGACACCTATCTGGAAATCTTCGATAATATGAGTGCAGAAAAGTGTCACAACAACGAGGCGTGATGGCGTTTGTGGTTACAATTTTGCGCGACATTTTTGACGATGATGATTTAGAGTTTGATTGCTTCGGTCCTAAAGACATTGAATCAGATATTGATCTTAAAGTGTACCCTGAACGAAAAACGATAATCAATTATTTTATTCTTTGTAACCACCAAAGAAGAATGTCGCAAACCGCATCAAAATCGGATGGCCGAGTGCCGAGATATCGCACATCGAAGTACGCGATTTGCACCTGTCGGTCGACTGCTAATCAGCGTATCGGTCAGTCACGCTGATTTGGAACTCTTCAGTCTATGACGTCACAGGTTGAACAGAGTGACCTGGTATGGTGGCCAGTAACATAGAGGACAGTGTGAACAGTATTCAGCACAAATATGTTTGAATACGATCTGGACACGAGATTTGAGGTTGTTGAATTTGGCGAATATTGCCGACGAGAAGTCGGAATCCAACAATATAAGTTTGAGTTTGAAAAAAAAAAATAATAACATAGTGAAATTGACTCTGAAAATGACCGCTTGGTTAACACAGACTGGTGCAATAATCGGTCAATCACCAACAGGGACGTATAATAAGATTCTTTATATATACTGAAACGAAAAAGAAACGCAACATGGAAAATTGTGATTAATTTTGTATTAAATATACATATCTGTATAAAAATCGCGGAAATAAACATGCACCCTGCCTAACACCCATACCAATCTTCAAAATCACCCAAGTGTGACTAGAGACCTACGCACTTCCGGCGCGGTAAAAACATCAAAAACCGTGCCTGTACAAACATATGCGTTCTTTTTTCATTCAAACCAGTATCAATTCATCACTAACATTGAGCCACATCATCGCCAATACTTTTGCAAAAAATAATTCCTTTTACAATTATGCCACGGTTATCAAAGGTTGATAGAGGACGTGCTATAGCGATGCTTCTGGCAGGGAACACGCAACTTCACGTCGCTCGACAATTCAGAGTTCACAAATCGACTATTAGTCGATTAGTTTCACGTCTTAACGCAACAGGAAGAGTCGATGACCAGCCGAGATCAGGACGTCCACGCGTAACGTCGCGACGTCAAGACCGGGTTCTTAGGTTGGCACACCTGCGTAACAGGAGATTAACGGCCGCTGAAACGGCAAGGAATACGATTGGTAATCATAACCGTCGAATTCATCCCCAAACAGTGATCAACAGACTGCGTGAGGCTAATTTGCGTGCAAGGCGACAGTACGTTGGTTTACCACTAACACCGCAACGTCGAGCACGTCGTATGCAATGGGCAACGGCACATATGCCCAGACGTTTTCCTATGAGACGTTGGAGGTCTATGCTCTTCACCGATGAATCTCGATTCACGTTATTTCGAGCAGATGGCCGTCAACGTGTGCACCGGCGTCGAGGCGAACGTTTTGCTGACGCCTGTGTTTTGGAACACGACCGATTTGGGGGTGGATCAGTTATGGTTTGGGCGGGAATCTCCCATGGTTTGAAGACGCCTTTGGTGATAGTCAATGGGAATTTAACGGCCGTACGCTATCGGGATGAGATCCTTAGGCCCCATGTTGTGCCGTTTGTTAGGCAGCATCATCTAACCTTTCAGCAAGATAACGCGAGACCACACGTTGCAAGAGTCTGTAGAGACTTTCTTGCGACACAGAACATTGTTCCTATAGATTGGCCTCCATATAGCCCCGACCTGTCCCCAATCGAGCATTTGTGGGATGAATTAGACAGAAGAATTCGAAATCGCCGTAACCCCCCAAATACCCTCCCTCAGTTAGCAAATGCACTCGTCCAAGAATGGAATAACATTCCAATACGGAAAGTCAATGCCCTGATGAACTCAATGCAACAAAGAATTAGAGATGTGATAACTGTTCGAGGAGGACACACACGATATTAGGGCACGGTTTCAAAACTGCTGCCATTTCAACTTGGATTCACGTAGGGTACTACCAATCATGACCTTCTAGCAAAGTGACCTGTTCTTAAAAATCTCTAAACATTTAAAGGATGTTACATCAATATTCAATATTAACTATTACATATGAAATTTAAACATAATGCTCACAAGTATTATTTTATTAAACCTACAATTTGAAGTTGCGTTTCTTTTCAGTATATGTCCCTGATCACCAATAAATATATATTAGTTATGTGTTTACCATTTCTTACTCGTTACCAAAGAAAGGAACACAGCGTCAATATTTTTTAATAAAATAATGTGCCATTTCATTCGCAAATTAATATTCAAATAAACATACCAACAATACAACAGTTCTGGATGCTCTGGTTTGTGAGAAAAGACGAACACACGTACAGTAAATTCATGCGTTATATTCTATACAAAACCCGCTTTAGTCATGAAGGACACTTAATTTAGAAAGTAATATATTATAATCATCATGATCTACAGTATTTGTTTGTTTGTTTGTTTATGTTTTACGGCCCATCGACAACTAGGGTCATTTAGGGCCAAACAATATACTAACATGTTTTATTTTGTAAATTAAAATAAGATAAAATTTGTCATTATTAAAAGCATCCGTATTGTATATTTAGATCATTATGATAAAAAAGTTGGTTAAAAATGGTAAAATATGTATATGTACGAATAGATTATGTGAACTTTGTTATATAAATAGAACGTCAAAGACAGTAACGTAAAAGACATCAAAGTCTATAAAATAGATCGATTTCTTTCAAGTAGCTAAATATTGTTTTCGAATCCACGGAACTGAAAAGGGTTTTCATATCCGGGACTCGAAAGTATTTATCACGAATGTGCTTAAAATCGGAACATTCTATTAAAAAATGCTCCACTGTGAATTGAGCATCGCATGCATAACACACCGGTGGATCCTCTCGTTTCAAAAGGAACGAATGAGTAGGATATGTGTGCCCGGTACGGAGCCGAGAGAGGACTATTTCCTCTCTACGATCCTTCCGACTTGGTTTTGATGTTTTAAGTTTTGGTTGTACTTTAAACAGTTTGTTGCGTTGCTGCCATTTACTCTGAATGGCAGAACTAATTAGAGGTTTGAAATCTGTATATGATATTTTAATATTTGTTTGTTGCAGATTTAGAGCAAGTTTTGCTTGGCGGTCAACAAGTTCGTTGCCTTTAATTCCGACATGGCTCGGAATCCAAAGTAATGTTATTTTGCATTTTTTTAAGATACGAGATATTCGTAAAACAAGGTTTTGTAGGAGTATGTTCTTTGGATCTCGTGATTGTAAATTCTGAAGAACGGATAGAGAGTCGGAACAAATGATTGCTTTACTGATGCGTTGTTCTTCGATATGGTCGAGGGCCAAATCGATGGCACATGCTTCCGCAGAGAAGATAGAGGCACCATCTGGTAAGCGGATTGAAGAGCAATGGTGATCGGAATAGCATGCTGCGGAGACCTTTACTCCATCTTTTGAGCCATCAGTGTAGATCTGAACATGATCAGGAAAATCTGCAATGCACTCCCGAAAAGAAAATTTGTGCTCTTCGGGTAATACACTCGACTTTGCCCTTTCATGTAGAGTAGGGTTAATATCAGGTGATTCGACAAGCCACGGTGGTACATCAGTTACGGTGTACTCGTCTATGTTGTCTAAACTTATGTTAAGTTCCTGAAGAAAGTTAGAAATTCTAATGCCAAATGTTGGTAGGAGTTTTTGGTTTTGAGTAAATGTTTTGGTATTGCGGATTGACAACAAGGTCAAAAGCTGGATTTTTCGGGTTGGATTTCAATTGGGCGGCATATTGAAGAGAAAGCTTTTTCCTTCTGTCATTTAAGGATGGTTCATTTGCCTCTACATAAAGGCTCTGCACAGGTGTTGTTAGAAAAGCACCAAGTACCAGACGTAATCCTTGGTTTTGGATAGGATCTAGCATCTGCAGGTAAGAATTTCGTGCCGATCCATAAACGATGGAGCCATAGTCGAGTTTTGATCGAATAAGCGTCCTATAAAGGCGCAGAAGCATTTCACGGTCTGCACCCCAGTCAGTATGGGATAGTACTCGTAAAATGTTCATTGCCTTTCAGCACTAATCTTTGAGCACTTATCTTTCAAGTATTTTATATGTGGAACAAAGGAGAGTTTCGAATCGAAAATTAGTCCGAGGAATTTAGTCTGCTCGACAACTGGAATTTTGATACCATTTAATGTTAGGTCTGGATCATTATGTGGTTTTTCGTTTTTGGCAGAAGTGCATGCAGACAGTTTTTGATCTGGAGAATTTGAAGCCGTTTTCATCTGCCCATGTTTGTAGTTTGCCTAAGGGCCATTGGGCAAGGACAGAATGGTTTAGAGCTATTCGAGAATTAATTGTGTGGGGGAAGTTTGGTTTTATGTGTTTGCGATATGCATGCGTGTGTATTTTTTTTTTCGGAGGCTGCGGTATGTACGTGTTAAGTCTCCCTGTGATAAGCCGGTGTGGGGAGAGGTGTGAGGCACCTGTATTAACATATCATGGGTGTAGGGTTTGGTTTGGTTTGGTTTATTTTGTTTAACGTCCTATTAACATCTAAGGTCATTTAAGGACGGCCTCCCGTGCGTGCGACATTTATGCGTGTAACCGAGACATACCAGAGTCTTTAAAAATGGTAGTTGCTACTCCTGCTTAGCGCTCAGCATATTTGGAGTAAAACGACCGGTTGGCCCGTTGTCAGTATGTGACCGGGTGGGTGTGCTGCTGGGCGTCTTCGGCAGTATGCTTCAGTTAGTTAGGCTAGTACTTTTGCCGATTGATAGTGCTATCACAAGGAGACTCAACACGGACATACCGTAGCCTACCAAAACACACACGAGGCTGTCCTTAAATATCTTAGCTGTTTATAGATTAGGTTTCATAGGACAAGTCAAACCAAACCTAACTGCGACAAATCAGAACTCGGAGAAAAAGTACTACACTGATTTGGCGGTGATGAACAATGGGATATATCAGGCACGCCTCCTCTTACATTATCTGATAATTCTGGCAAATGAAAAAGGACAACCCCAAGGCCATATTCTGGTCGAGGCACCGGTAACATCTACAGGAGTACAGGTAAGTGAGAATCATCGGTATGATCAGTGTGGTTACACATAATTTGAATTATAATATGCTTATCCCCTCTTACACAAGCGAACATTTGGCCAAATATATTTGTATCTAAGGTACAATATATACATATCAACAGTGCATGCTCGCAGAGTGAATAATTAATATACAAAGAGAAAAGCTAAAATCTGAGTCAAACAATGACTTATAAATGTTACTTTGACATTAATACTGCGTATATCAAGTGTAGAATAATCCCCCCACACCCGTGCAAAACATGTTGTTACGTAATGATGAACCATCTCCAAACAAAATGTCGAAATCTGGGACCGGGGCACTGGAGGCAAGAGCTCCACATCACCAAAGGTTTCCGACATGAAAGAGAGGGTAAAGATCCTTTGCCTTCAACAAGAACCAAGTAATTCCTTTATCCTATTTTCGGGGCCAATTCTTTATTTTATTACATCATTGGGAAAGGGGAATCATCATTAAAATGACGCTGCTCTAACCCAAGGGAAAAAACGGGAATTGACCTTGATTTTGTTTTAAAAGGCTTATTCTCCTTTATGCATTTATGGACTACACAAATATTAATTCGCAACTCGCAAACATCATTCGGGTAGGGCAGTCAAAATTGATATAAATGAGGCTTATCCAACCTCTTGAGACAGTTTGGTTTATTTTGTTTAACGTCCTATTAACAGCTAAGTTAATTTAAGGACGGCCTCCCGTGCGTGCGACATGCATGTGTGTGTTTTGGGAGGCTGCAATATGTTCGTGTCGAGTCTCTTTGTGATAGGCCGGATCTTTTGCCGATTTAAAGTGCTACCTCACTGAAGCATACTGCCGAAGACACCCAGCAGCACATCCCACCCGGTCACATTATACTGACGACGGGCGAACCAGTTGTCCCACTCCAAATATGCCGTGCGCTAAGCAGGAGTAGCAACTACCATTTTTAAAGACTCTGGTATGTCCAGGCTAGGGGACAGAACCCAAAACCTTCCTCACAGCGGCGAATCTCAACTCAAAGGTCAAAAGTGAGGCATTGTCAAGGGAAACATTAGGAAAGTTGTTAGGAAAGAGAAAAGATAAGACCCCAAGTTTAGTCGCCTCTTACGCCCTACCTGCAGGGCAGCCAAGAACAGATAATTTATGGTAAGGTTTGGTTTGTTTAACATAATTTTACTATTATTAGCTTAGGTCATTTAAGGACGGCCTCTCGTGCGTGCCACATGTAAGGTTTGGTTTATTTTGTTTAACGTCCTATTAACAGCCAAAGTCATTTAAGGACGGCCTCTCGTGCGTGCCACATGTAAGGATGATGGTTTTTATTCAGTCTTAAAAGGAAACCGTTAACTTCACCCAGATTTTAGTAGATGTAAAATAGGGTAATTGGGGCTCATCCCAGTCCCATCTCGCAGCTCATCCTATATGTATAACATTAGAAGCATTGGAGCTCATCCCGGACTCATCTTGGGACTCATCCCAGTCCCATCTCGCGGACTCATCCTATATGTATAACATTAGAAGCATTGGAGCTCATCTTAGGACTCATCTCGCGGACTCCTCCTATATATATGATATTAGAAGCATTGGGACTCATCCCAGAGGTTCCATCTTAGATCTCAGAGTCTCATCATGATGAGGTCACATTAAGTGTTCTATAAAAGAAACCATTTGACTAGAAATCCCAGTTGATAGTTCATGGCGCAGAGACAGATAGACCTCGTCAACGATGGAAACATCGACATCTGTAAAGTCTCTGCTAGCAGTATTATCTGCCGTCTAGGATTAAAAAAATTTGTTGTGTCTGTCGTATGCCTATGCTGTCAGATCTAAGATAACCGAATTTTTTGTATGTACAGGTTGTGAGGAAGGACTAGCCAATCAACTGGGACATAGTTGTGTAATGCTTTCCTATGACGATATGGTAGATTTACATTTCGACAAAGCATCGACTTTAACAAACCATTTAGAAGTGAAAGACTTGGTGTGAATCTGCCCTACAATCGTGTATCCCTTCTGGATCGTTACAATGTCTCATGCAAGATCGACGTCTGCGTAATGGTGCTTACGTCATTGAACACTATAGCTTGAAAATAAAGAAATATGTTAAAAAGATAGGCGTCGACGAAACGCGATTATTTACATAAGAATGAACAGTACCAGCAATTACTCAGTTCATAGACACATGTCAAGCCACACGGATCGACTGGTGACGTTCTTACGGTGGCCTCATAAACTTTGCCCATATCAGCTAGCTCGTGACGGATTTTTCTATGAAGGTTTGAGGGAATATATTACATGTTACAAGTCCGGTTAAACTTTAAAATTCAAAAACTTTGAAGTCAAGTGTTGTAATTTTGCTATACCTTTGCAGAGTCTCCAATAATGGACTCGTCAGATTGTATCAGAATGGACAACCTTTTAAAACTGGTATATGCATATCACGTTAGGAAAATCACAGAAGAGCGACAATGTTGTATAAAGGACGTCTTGGAAAGTGTAGATGACGTGAAAGTGGTACGTGACTTTATTCGAAAAACTGTAAACTCGAGCATACCAAGTGCAAGGCAAGGAAAATGCTTATGCAACCAACTTAAACAGGAACGTAAAATAATGGGGTGGCGGTCTATCACAGAACTCAAAACGAATTTATGATTCCCATAGATAAAACCAGTCATGAAGGGGAAAAATCCATACCAACCCGAGACGTCGATATTAACATGGTGTCGCCGGCTCAACAAGTCGCCGAACAAGCTAAATCAGAGCGTGAATGATACGTGGCAGCCCATGTTTGACGAGTTACGACACAGTCTAAAGGACATCACATTTCACCAAGGACTGCCAAACGAAGACCAGTTCGAGGAATGGGGAGATA
The DNA here is from genome assembly GCF_902652985.1 of Pecten maximus. Lineage (NCBI taxonomy): Eukaryota > Metazoa > Mollusca > Bivalvia > Pectinida > Pectinidae > Pecten > Pecten maximus. The sequence goes on along the minus strand of NC_047031.1, from coordinate 16,644,054 downwards.
TAGCAGGTCACAAGTTATTAGTGATCGACGATTGTATGGCTGAGGGCGTAGACAGTCCACATCTAATGAAGATGTTCTGTGTGAAATCTCATAACAATTTTACTGTCTTGTTTTTAGTACAAAACGTTTTTCAAAAGGGGAAGGTCACGCGAACGCTCAGTCTAAACACACAATACTTCATCGTATTCAAAAATTATAGAGATCAGTCGCAGGTGGAAGCTCTCGGAGGACAAATATTCCCGAGACAATGAACGATGAACAACTCAAATTTTTGATCGAAATAATCTATAACATAGCAGCAGATTACATTGTAATATCTGAAGAGGATAAAACAAAGCTGCCCAAACAGAAATTGAGCATACGTAAAATTATTGTGTTTGCTTTATTAAATGGAATATCACAGTTTAAAATGTATCCGGACATTTGACCCGGTCGCTGGTTTGTGTGTCAGTTTTGCCTTGTGACCCGTATGTTCATCGAGACATTTCATCCACCGTCGTAGACTTTCTTTTGTGATTGTAATATAGTTCATAATATACACTGTTAAATATGTTGATTTTGCATCATTAAAAATGTTTATCATATCTGTTATTTAGTGGTTCTTGTTTAATTACTATGGGCTTATGAATGCAGTTCAATGCTTAATTAGCTGTCTTTAGCAAACAAAAAGTAACAGGATTAAAATGGATCATGATTTCATATGGTGTAATAACCATACAGACAGTTATTTAGTGGTGTTTTTTGTTTTTTGTTAATTTTGATTAGAAAGAAGCGTCTTGGACCATTGTAATAATTGTCTTGGCTTCTTTTACATTTGATGGTAGAAGCGGCATATTCCTACCACGTATCAGTCTAGGTATGGATAATATTAAGGAAAATTCCTTGTGTAATTTTAAACGTTTGGAATATTCAAAACTATTACCCCCTTGAAGAATTATGTTGTAATAACACAACTCTTCTGTGGAGAAATTTGTTTGGGGTGTGTTCTCCATTTCAAACCAAAACACCAAATGATATGTTGAATCTTACAGGTCATCTCGATATACCTTAGACAGATATAATGACGCTAATCCGCCAGTAGATTTTTATCTAGACTAATCCGGTGATACCTAGAGTTGGCATCATCAATGAATACAAGTTTTTGTCTGGTATATGTGTATAACTAATTTGTTTCGAACTGTTGCCTTAGGGATAGCTTATTGTATTGTATTTGTGTAGAACTTGCTGCTGTCAAATCATGTGAAACCTTAATACTGGTCATACAATTAAAGCTTTGTCCAACTTGAACATTAGATCTAGTACAATCTGTAAAAGTGCGTGTTGAATTTGGAATACCATCATGACCTCTAACGATTTTCTTCGAGCAACCGACTGTAAAATCTGTGCAGAAACAGGCAAAAGTGGTTCATTTTCAAAATGTCATATTTGCAGTCAAAAAAATTGTAAAGACTGACGATCGGATAGACAGCCGTTTATGTCCTTTTAGTAGGACACAGTACATGTCACCTCCAATGGTGGCGATAGCCAGAATGAACTGGCACACCGAATTTGACACTCAAAATGGATTTTATATATTACAAAAATATCAAAACTTAACTTTCGATGGTACTTACACCAACATTTATGCGGTAATGGAAGTGGAATCTTTGAATCTTTTGACGATTCCACTTCTAATGGCGGGAAATGTTTTGATGAAAATTTTGCAAAACAGTACATTGCCCGGCAACTCATAAAAATAAAAAATATGAAATAGACAAAAGGAAACCGAACATCTTACAACTGTGTCTTCGTCTTTTTGAACATTTTGTGTCTTTTTTTTTTAAATGGATTAACCGACTACTTTTATTAAGATGTTTGCCAAAACTTAGGAGGTTGACTTGAGCTCTGGAACACAAGTTATCCTTAGGTGAGTGAGCAGCTTTTATAACATCTGATCTTAATGTGACCTCATCATGATGAGACTTTGAGATCTAAGATGGAACCTCTGGGATGAGTCCGAATGCTTCTAATATCATATATATAGGATGAGTCCGCGAGATGGGACTGGGTGGAGTCCCAAGATGAGTCCGGGATGAGCCCCAATGACCCTATTTTATATCTACTGATTTTGTCCCAAATGCTTCTCTCTCGTCTGCCAACCTCAGGACTTGGCCCTGTTCTTGTCAACCTGATTGGACAGATCTTCTCCCTGTTGAATAACCAGCAGAAAATGACCGGGTACCACCCAGTTTTAAGGGTCATTGAAGGATTTAGATACATCTTTTGTTTATATCCGTCTAAGGAACCTTGGAAACATTCCACCTCACCAGCGACAGAAGATAACTTTCGGCCAACGTCAACCTTTGTATTCAACATCACAAAACGTATTTTCATACTCGTGTATATATATATGTATATGCAAGCTATGATTAGCTGATTTTATGTTGTCACACATTAATTTTCTTTTTGTAGTTTTTTTCTGTTTGGGTTATGTCACTTTATGGGACCTTTTTATCCCGTTGGGTTTGGTTTTGTTTATTTTGTTTAACGTCCTATTAAGAGCTAAGGTTTGGTTTTTTCTGTTTAACGCCCTATTAAGAGCTAAGGTAATTTAAAGACGGCCTCCTGTGCGTGCAACATGCATGTGTGTGCCCCAGAGCATACAGCACATGCTGGTCGCTGTAGGCCGTTTACTTTTCTTCACTTGTATTTTATTTTACCATCATCGGCATTTTGTTTTAACGCATCTAGCACTTGCTTGAGCCGGTTTCAAGGCATTTTTATTGATCACAGTAGATGTCATCTGGACATGTTATTTTTATATGTCAATATCCGTATGGCAGATACCGTAGGTAGCTCCACCTATTTGCTTTGGCCTGCTTGAGCCGGTCTCAGCTTTTCGAAAGTTCCAGCCTATCACAAGGAGACTTAACACAAACATACCGCAGCCTCCCAAAACACACACATGCATGTCGCACGCACGGGAAGCCGTCTTCGTTAAACAAAATAAACCAAACCAAACTCCAGCGTTTGAGTGTGGGTACTCCAACAATGTTAGAGGTTTTACACGGCGAGATACTTTTGACAGGCGCCGTGTAACCTCTAACTGCCCATAGCTGATTTTCTCGATGCTGACGATGAAATTTTCAAAGTTCGTTTATTGCAAAAACATAGCGTGTCAACTTACATTTAAATGATCAACGGTGTCCAATATATATTGCTTTCCATAATCCAATGATTAAATGAGAATAATTTCGTAACAAACACATATTATGAAGTTTTCTTCTTCCGAAGCGGAGCAGAGCGCAAGCAGACAATACTGCCGTTAGTGATAGTAAAAATACCACGTGATTTGCTGGTTAATACAAAAATGGATTACAACTTATGTCCTACAAGCGGAATACAACAAAGTCCGTATTATTTCGTTTCGTTTGAAATAACTACAACTATTTTGTATCAACCTTAGGCAGCCATTTTTAAAAACGACTAGAAAAGTGCTACAACGACATGGGCATGTATTTTGTGTGTTTTACTAAGCCGTTTCGGTTGAACATAGATGCTTCTCATGATGGGTTGGGAGCTGTGTTGTATCAGAACCAAGACGGTCATGACCGTGTGGTGGCTTATGCTAGTCGAGGGTTAAGACCTACAGAGAAATTATACCCGGCACATAAGTTGGAGTTCCTGTGTCTTAAGTGGGCAGTAACAGAGAAGTTTAAGGACTATCTCTATGGTCAACAGTTTGATGTGTATACTGACAACAACCCTTTGACATATGTCACTTCTTCTGCAAAGTTGGATGCAACAGGTCACCGATGGGTTGCAGAGTTGGCCAATTACTCATTCAAGTTGCTTTATCGTTCAGGTAAGGTTAACAAAGATGCAGACGGTTTGTCACGTAGACCAGTTGATACTGAGTGTGTTTTTCCAGATGTGGTTAAGGCAGTATGTCACGCCGCTTCTGTGAATAGGAGTTGTCTACCTTTGGTCGAGAGTTTGGTTATAACAAATTCAGTGCAAGGCACAGTTGATGATGTTGGCTGTAGTGGTTTCAGTCAGGTTGACTGGGTGAAGGAGCAGTTAGCTGATGCTGATGTAAATAGAGTTGTACTGCTGTTAAGCTCTGGTGTTGAGTTGTCAGGTAAACAGTTAGAGAAGGAGTCCGTAGCTGTTAGAAAGTTAGTAAGAGAAAGGAAACGCTTACAAATTCAGGATGGTGTTCTGTATCACATAGTTGTGGTTGATGGTATTAGAGTAAAACAGATTGTTGTTCCCAGGAATATGAGGTCCAGTGTGTTTGAAGGCTATCATGATAATCAAGGTCATCAGGGTAGAGATAGGACTTTGTCTTTGCTAAAGGCAAGATTTTACTGGCCAGGTATGGATACTGATGTTGAGTCAAGAGTCAGGTCATGTGATCGCTGCATTAGGCGTAAAACTCCTGTCACTAAGAGAGCAAAGTTGGTTGACATAGTCACATCGGAACCTATGGAATTGGTTTGTATGGATTTTCTCTCGCTAGAGTCATGTAAAGGTGGTGTTGAAGACGTTCTAGTCATAACGGACCATTTTACTAGGTTTGCTCAGGCAATACCTACCCGTAACCAGCGTGCTAGTACAGTAGCCAAAGCCTTATTTGACAACTTTGTGGTGCATTATGGGTTTCCAGCTAGGTTACATAGTGACCAAGGTCGAAACTTTGAGTCAAAGGTCATTAAGGAACTGTGTGAACTTACAGGGATTAGGAAAACCAGGACGACCCCATTTCATCCAGAGGGGAATGGGATGACAGAGAGGTTTAATAAGACTTTACTTAAGATGCTAGGTACATTAGATGAGGAACAGAAACGAGATTGGAAGACGTATGTTCCAAGTTTGGTCCATGCTTACAATGCTGCGTCTCATGACAGTACGGGTTATTCCCCTTTCTATTTAATGTTTGGGAGGTATCCTCGATTAGCAGCCGATGCAGGTTTTGGTCTTAATGAAGGCAAATTTGACCAATTTCAGCCTAAGACTGATTATGTGGAAAAACTGAAGTCGAGACTACAGTTTGCATACAAGACAGCATCGAAACATGCTAAAAAGGCGGCTGATAGGTACAAAAGTCATTATGATGTCAACGTCAGGGACTCCGTTCTTCAGCCTGGGGACCGGGTGTTGGTGAGGAATGTCAATCTCAAAGGTAGGAATAAATTAGCAGATAAGTGGGAAAGAATTCCTTATAAAGTATTGTCGAAACCTCATTCTGAAACTCCAGTGTATAGGGTTAGAGTAGAACATGGAAAAGGTAGGGTACGAACACTACATAGGAATATGCTTCTTCCATATACTGGTTCAGAGGTTGTCGGTCCAGAAGGTCAAGGTCATTCAAAGCTCAAGGTCAAGTCCAAGGTCGTGTCAAAAACTAGGGAAGGAAATGATCAAACTCGTAGGGATGAGGATTCTTCATGCAGTTCTGATTCTGATTCAGACAGGGTGTATATTTCTAGGCCTGTGACTAGAGGGAGGTTGAATCCTAGAGCTGGAGAGTTTGTTTCAAGGACTTGGTTAGATAATTTCAATTCGGGTAGTTCTGACATGTCAAATTTAGTGTCTAATGTTGGGCTGAACCAGAGCAGAAATACTGTTTCTGACAGTGTAAATATTAGTGGTGGTGAGTTATCTAGAGGTCATGTTAGTGTTGATCAAACTGTAGGTAGTGGGCGAGTTGCCTCCCCTTGTCTGCCAGAGGTTGTTCCTGTGGTGCCACATGCGGAGGAGCCACCACAGTTGAGGAGATCCTGCAGAAACAGGAAGTTACCACAGAGGTTTGACCAGTTCGTAATGGAACAGATTGTGGAGAATGACTGGTTGTTAGTGTGAAAATTGTAATGTTGATATTTGTTTTCCAGATTTGTTTGCATTTTGTACATATTTCTATTTTCCATTGATATAAGAGTTTGTTTTGCTTACAGGTTCTTCAGATAGTATATGAATTTATTTTAGCTTGTGGTTATTTGAATATCCCTTATTGGTTTTATTAATCATTATGAGTTTCATTGCAGAAATGTCTTGATACATTGATTGAGATTAAAATGTCTTGATACAAATTAATGTTTTCGAATTTCAGGATATGTAACCATACAGACTTGATCTTGGTTGGTTTCAGGTTTCTTTGGAGCAAAGTATTGACAATTATTTGATTAATTGCACTACATTTATAAGTATTGATTCATTGGATACTACAGCATTCATATTTTGTTGTATTTTGATCTCTTTCTGAAATTTCAGGGTTTCATTAACTAGATAATTGTTTTGACTTTGTTTCAGGGTTGAATTAATTTTGATATTTTTGTAATTGAGGTTACTTGTCAGTTTCCTAGGTGAAATGCCGGGACGACATTTACCCGACAGGGAGAGAATGTCACCGGTACAAGTATGGGGCTAATTGAATATTTGTATATATGATTTACAAATATGTATGTGTCGTCGAGTTACTTGTATTGTGGAAAGTACCTTGTCTATTTATATATTTATAGTAACGTCTGTATCTTGTCTGTAGTTCAGGTGGTCGTCTCGTGATTGTCCTTATTTAGTCTTGTTTGTGTCTTATATGTAAATTAGGGTGTGAAAGTGTGAAAAAGCGTGCAAGAGTGAGAGAACGTTAGATAAAACTCCATAACTCGTGCGAATCATCGCAGTTGCCATTTAACCGTTGGCTGAGACATATCCTCCGGGGTCCAGCAACTACTACCTTACGATGTATTATACGACGTGACACTATTTCACCAGACTGCTGAAGTCTTGGAAGGTATATATACTATACAGAATTCGTACTTACCGTGTAATAGATATTTATTGAATATCAACATTAAGCACGTATTCGTATACACGTAGTATTAGCCGGTATATATTGATATATACCGTATATACATTGTACTTAGTCCGGCTGTTTTTATGTTTCAGGGGTTTTTATGTTTGTACGTCTGGAAATGTCTCCGGTTACTAAATAAATAAAGAACCAGCAGGAATTTGGGAGTCTGTTATTATGTCCCGCATTTTCTTCCTGTGACAGTTATACACCGTATTATACTATATATTTGTGTCTCTGACATACATATGGGATAAATATTGCATACATGATACGTATACATCGTTGTAATGACCTGTCAACCTCTTAAGTGTTTTTTTCAAGCATATTTAGTTCCGCCCGGATTTCCGGGCGGAAACTGCATCAAAGAATTAGTGCTTCGGAAATAAGAGGTCGCAGTCGGCAAAATAATATCCGATAGAAAAAGAGCCGACCAGCGGCCTCTTATGTTATAGGAGTAGAGTGTGGGGTGAATGGTTGCCCGAAAATGAGGTGTTGCTACAGTATCTTTGTACCGAAATGTCTTACAGTATATATTTAGTTATAGACGACTCGGACCAGCCCTTAAAATGCAGTAGAGCCTTTATGTACCAAAGTGTCAATTTGGTAAGATTCTTCTGTATTGTTAAACGGTTTATAAACACATGTGGACGATAGGATCGCGTACACATAGATCTTTCAGCACGTGGAGCCATCCTTATCCACTGGACGATGTATCTCAGCACGTGATCAATTCGCTTGTTTCGTACGTATACTTCAGCATTCCTTAAGTCGGTTATACTACTGTTCATTATGATGTATAGGAGATATATGGATGCAGAACTGTCCGCCTTTTTTTTCTTTCCCTGGCTGTATGTTCAAGATGTGACCGTGGAATAACAGAAGTACTTCCCTTATCTTCCTATCTCCGGTAACGAGTCGATTCGCCGAATGTGTCGATTTGCGCGAAATCCCGTTAGCCCCAGGTTGTTTCGTCCTAATTTGACATTTACATTGTGTATAAGGCCGACTAAAGCACAGGGCCGAGGTGTCTGTAATTCTTAGTCGCCATTGGACACTTCGGCCCTACTGCGTGATCAGACCAATATTATATATTTATATTTTCAGTAAAATCGGTCACGTTTTACAATATTTAAGTAAGGTAGATCTACTTCTATTATTGATCAAGTATTTGTCATTTGAACAATTCCCGATATGATTTAAAGTTAGCGCTCAGAATATTTGGAGTGGGACGACTGGTTCGCCCGTTGTCAGTATAATGTGACCGGGTGGGGTATGCCGCTGGGTGTCTTCGGCAGTATGCTTCAGTGAGATAGCACTTTAAATCGGCAAAAGTTCCGGCCTATCACAAGGAGACATAACACCAATATACCGCAGTCTCCCAAAACACACATACGCACTCACCACACGCATACATGTCGCACGCACGGGAGGCCGTCCTTAAATGACCTTAGCTGTTAATAGGACGTTAAACAAAATAAACCAAACCAAACGTTCAATATCGTTTACGGCTTTAATTCTATCAGATGTCAGCCGGTATAAATCATTTTGTCGCATGTATATTTATGCAGTTCAATGATTTATACCGTTACCAGTTCTTATTTTAGCACTGACAGGGGCGTAGCTTGCTATATAAAAAAAAAGCCCGGGCTTGCACATTAAAAATCCTAGTATGAGTTATTAATAAGCCATGGTCTTGTAAAGTTAATATATCTAATGTGTATTGTCGACCCGTCAAGGTCTTGAATGTAGAATCCTCCCAAAAAAATCTAAACGTAGATTAATTAAAATTAATGATAATGAAATACGCAGATAGCCATGCTGTTTTTAGAAGTCCGGAAATGGAAACCTGAAGTCGTATCCATTTATTATTATAAATCTAGGGGTTTCCGGTGTTTAGTTGTTTGGTGCGTAAATATGAAGAAAGCACAATCAACGATATATATCTAGATAGCTTCTTCAAACCTAAACCGAAAGACACGCAAAGTCAAAGCCCGACAGAAGAAATAGTCGAAAATGTTAAATCGACATCTAAAAGTGACACCTCTCAAACTATAATGACACTCACACCTTATTTAGAAGTATGGTACCAAAATCCCAACCCAGAGGAAATGTACAATCTACGATATAGAGAAATATGGATTCCCATCAAGGTAGGCTTCATGAAGACAACGATTTGTACACTGTATCTTTTTATGCCCAATTATATGAGGCGCCGTTTTTATATTTATTCATTATTTTCACATAGGCTATGCTATGCATGATTCGAATTTTACATGTGTGAAAAATGTGAAACCCTATTTTTGCTGTATGTATTCAAAAATTCGATTTTTACATATGCATAATTCGAATTTCGCATACACACAAAACGATTTTTTATATGCAAAAATAAATATTTTTGGATATCATATGTTGAAATAATTTTACTTAAATTCGACCTTTGGATATCTATAAATAAATTATGCATATGTAAAAATAGGGAATAAATATAAAAACGGCGCCTCATAGGCTCATACTATTATAAAAAAGGGGAGACAGACATCTTAGTCTAAATGCTTATAATAATGTTTACCTTTTTCCGGAAAACTATGTTTCCGTTCCGTTTCCACGGTTTACAATTTACTCTAAAAGTTGATTGTAAACATCAAAATGAAAAGAGCCGCGAGCTCGTGTAAAAAAAATGACGGGGCAGGAAGAAGACATTAATGATGATTGTGATAGGCATACGTCTAGCAATGATGATGATGACATACAGGCAGAAACATCCTGCTGCAGTAGCGCAGGGTCAAGGGGAGAAGCTGCAGTTTTGACGGCGACGCCGACGACGCAGTCCAAAGTGTCCGGACCAAACTATCCGGATATATCTACACTGCGAGCAGATGAGTTTAGAAATGAGACACCCATCAAAATGGCCCTATTAAGAGGCCACTGGGAAAACGTGGATGGCTTCTCGTTCCCATCCAAGTAATAAAGTCATTAGGAAAATAAATTCCATGATAAAACATTACATTCTGGGCAAAAAAAACAACCTAGGAAGATGCTGTTAGACTGATTTTGAAATATGACCAGTCTATGTCGCTGTTACAATAATGTAAGTGTACAAATAAAGAGTATATTTGTATACTCTTTTTTTGGCCCCGTGTGTGCTTTCATTTGAACAAAGCGTTTTTGATTTGTACAAATGATCAAGTGAGAGTATCGGCATGCATTTGTAAGCATTGGGAAATTGACTGTCTATTAAACTATATTTCGTTAAAAAATATTAAAGATGCTACATCGCCGACAGCGTATACTGCTTGTCACAGAATTTGCTAAAACTGACAGTCGTTGTACATACATTTAAATGTATAAACTCAAAGAATCAAGGACAAAATATTAACAAAACCCACAAAATTGCCTCGAACCTAACCGATACTTTCATATAGGCCTACAATATATAGAGGAGGAATTATTTCGGGACGCAAATAACTATTTTTCCCGTTGAAAATTAAAAAGGGACGCTGAAACTTCTGAAGGCTGGTAATATCACAAAGTTTGTAACTTTTGGTGTTGTATCAAATTATATAGAAGCCTATGCTTGTTTTCAATCTATCATTTTAACGCTAGCGGCTTTGTCAGCGATGTAGCATCTTAGATTACTTGGGAGGGAATGTAGTAGGAAACTCACCGACGACACAGTCCGTTTGGCAAATACATATGTTGGTATATGGCATTCACAATATAATACATGTACATAATGATTTCTAAACACAGGTAACTTTCAATTTGCAATGTGAAATAATCCGTCAGTTTTTACGTCGAAATAAGTGTCATTTTTAAACGAACATTAATGTTCGGTTATTGCCATCAAGAACTGGGCTGAGAAATATGACCATATTTGGTAACCACATTCACCAATACGCCATCTACTGTCTGTTACAATGAAATATGGCTGCCCCCATTGCCTTACGCTTCAAATAATTTACCTGCAAAAACATCTTCGTTTTTATGATATAGTAGTTTTACCGAAAATGTTTAAATATATACAGTAGATGTTTTCAAGATGCATACGATTTGAGAAATGCATAACGCTAGCGAAATGTTAAGACTAAATGAACCTGAACTTTGCGAATAACTCCAGGTCAATATATTTATGTAAACAACTATTGCGCAGGCGCATTCGTCTCCGGATGTTTAGAAAGTTTTGCTCTTCCGTGTTCATTCCAAAACGGCTGACAGTATAGCATAGGTCAGCAAATATGTCTGCAATTTACTTAAATGTGTAATATGTATATTCTAGAATGTTACATCATTATCAACTAGGTGTGTATTTCTATAATTTAGAGAAAGAAATATATCAATAACGGCATACGAGACGATACACTGTATCATACTATAGGTTACTGTACGTGTTAACGGTGTTTGCGAGAAAGAACTGTAAGCTTACATATGTATAGGCTTACAATAAGGTGGCATTTGTGGTCAGGGTGACTGGTCATAGCGTTAACGTTGTCAACGATTTCCATATACCAATTTCCTTTAACGAAAATGACCAATAAATCAAATGCAAATGATAATATCTTGTTATGTGCACGGGATTGCTTGTTGTAGGCGATACTTGGAACGTATTTACTGTTGTAAGGGAGGTAACTGCAAGATTACGGAAATCAAAAGTTAAACCAATTTGATTGGTCGATTCTTCCATGACTTTGGCAGGGGGTTTACAATCGAAGTGACAGATAATTACGGCAATATTCAGATGATATCATATTTGGATACGTGTGGTTGGCAGTTGGCGTGAAGCGGATTTGGAAATACCGAAACGAAAAAAATGGGGCTTAATTATAATATAAACTGGCATTATTTTCAGAGGATTGACCAAAATATATGTTCTGCAATGCCTGATTGTATCATGTATAAAATATTAGAGGTTTATTTGACCGAATTTTAAATTAATTATTCATTTGCGAATCGTGGCCCGATTGTCGTTAGAGTTGAATTACCGAAATGGCCGATAGTGGACCCAAAATCGATATTTTTACGTGACGAACTACTGAGACGGTGTTAAGTTCATGTTAAGTCAATCTGATTAAAATCAGCTGTTACATGGCTACGTTTACTATGCACTACGTCTACTAGGTAAATTTTTTTTAAAGACGGAAATCCGGATTATCTATAAACAAATGCAAAAATACTTGTGATATTCACTTAATTTGATATTCGGCCGTTAATTATTATCTGTAGTTTTATAACTTCTGATATATTGTGATTGATACTCTATATAATATTGCTGTGGAACTTGTGTTATTTTTCAAACAAATTCATTTTAATAATTTGTAAATTTAGAATTTTCATCAAGTCATGATCAAGACTTGAAATTCTCACTACACCATACTTCAAACACGGAGTAATCGATGGATTGATAAACTGAAAATTGAAGTCAAGCAAATGAGTTAATAAAATGTATTTACCTTAAATATTTTTTCAATATACAACAAATGTTCAGATGACTATTTGTGCCATGCTGTTACAAGATTCAGTTACAATTCTAAAATTGAATTAGTATGTAAATATATGATATCCTGTCAATATCCACAAAGCGAGTGTAGTCTACTGTACTCAAAGTCATGCCAGTAGATAGCGGTACATATACTTACTGCTTGCATCTAGTGCTTACTTGTGTGAATTATAAATCAATAACAAAATTGTTCATATATTTCTATATATGACTACACAAATTATGTTGTGTCTGAAGATCTGAATGAAGTGAATAAACGATGTATTAAATTATTTTGATGAAATATTCAAGTCACAGATCATTCTCTTTTAAAAATATTGATTTCAGGTCCATTTTGGTAATTCAACTATGACGGCAATCAGGCCTCGAATGGCGAATAATTACAAAAAATTTAAATATGTCTCGGTCAAATAAACCCCTAATATTTTACATATTATTAATTTTGACATTGGAGAACATATAATTGTGTCCATTCTCTAATATAAGCACTGGTAGAAAGTACAGAATAGAGCTTCATAAATATATCAAAATTACTAATTACCCCAATAAATATAACAATTTACATAAACCTCCTATGACTGATGGTGAACTTAAACTTGCAAATCTCCTGTGTCATTCCAATTTTGATGTGTAAATATATACACGTACGGTATATATATAGATATAGATATGGAATGATTCACAAATTTGCACACAGTTATGGAATCTTATAACACAACCGAAAACTGTTCTTTCCACATAAAGGATGTGATTTGTGCAATAACATTGCTGAACTGTGTGGTTCACTATGATTGGATGATCAACATTGGAAAGGGACAATAAATAGGGAATGTGTCATCCCATCGAATGGACTGTAACCGTTATCAGCTTTGAAGTTGAAAATGAAGCTTGAGGTTTTCTTTTCCTGTTTGCTGAATTATTTGATGAAGATAGTCTTTGTATGGTTGTTATTCTTTATCACATTGTGGACAATACTGTAATTATACCAGAAGTATATCTTCTCATATAAAGATTTATTAACATCAAATGATTCCTGAACAAAAGGAGTCAGGTTTTTTGTTTTGAAGTACCATACATGCTTGAGTACAGTTTCAATAGGATACATTCCTAATCCGAGCCTTGATTAGCAGCTCTGGTTTTGGTTTTCAGTAGTTCTTTATGTGTATTTCATCATATTAAGTTGAAATATGCTAAACTAACGATGGAACTAGCCTAAATTTAGTGCATATTAGAAGTTGGCATCAATAAGGTCACAGAGTCCTGGCTGTATTATAACTGATGATGCCTTCCCGAAAGAAAGACATATTTTATTTTCATCCATCCAAGATAGATCAACAAACTTCCAATTTCAATTAGGACCTTACAGAAACATGCATGTGTTTAATCATATCAGAACAGCTGCAAACATTTCAAATTATTTGCAATTAATTCCTAAACCAATATCAGTAAATTTATCGACTTTAAACTTAGAAGATTACAGATTTTGCATTAAACAATAATGTTCGTTTACAGTACTTCCAGTACTTTGATTATGGAGGCGTTTACGCCTGCCATATTACAATCACCTACGAGTTGCGACGTCACACTCTCTCACTTTCGTTTTCGTTATATTTCCTTTCACAGTTCATTTTGTAGTTTCTTTCGGTTCATATATGATGTAGTTGAACTATATATGCATTTATGAAAACTATCAAGACTAAAAATAAAGTGCTATTACATGAAAAAAGTTATATTCAGTATAAATTTCTCTTCGGCGGAAGTTTGGAAATTTGAGACCTCTGGTGGTAATTTCTGTAATAGGGGTAATGATTCGCTTAGTTCCAAGTATGAGGCACGTCATTGTAGTCCGTCATTCAAAGTAGATGATGTGCACAGAAATGCATTAACTATGCTGATAATGTTGTTTCAGGAACTATTTTGAATAAACAATAAGAATAATGTCTTGTAAATATCTACACCTGCATCGATTTTTGCAAATCTATATTGAAAATACTGTTTGAAGGGAGATAACTGCGATATGCTAACGTTACCTTACAGGGGACACTAGTTTAACTTCTAGAAATAAAGATCGGATAACAACCAAGCGCAAACAAATTCTCGTTTTTCATAATCTTTTCCGGTGTTTTTTCCTTTGTTTACAACTTGGTAGTTTTTCATGAGATTTAGTCCGATATTCAGCGATCACCTGATCCGTCTGTTTACGTGAACGATGCCACGAAATGTCATACTATGGACCGAAATGTTATCCACTCCAAACCTACATTTATCGACTATAGTTGCCCGAGTTCTATGTAGTGAGCGAGCACGCGGTCAAAATGGCACCTGTTGGATACGGGCTTCGCATGAAGCATCAAAGTGTGATGTCTGTCACTAGAAATTAATATCTATCAACATGCATTAAAGGCAAGTTACTTACAAAGTTTGAATATGTTTGTTGACCCACTGAAATAAGTGTTTGTTTATTTAGGACGAAACTGTTTACGATATGTTATTAAAGCCTCGCCAGACCACAATATTCTACTGCGATAACTGATCGAAGTTCATGCGTTTCAAATCCATGAATCAGTACGTGATGGCGTGATGGAATTCGATCGTTTAGTTTTTAGCTCACCTGGACCGAAGGTCCGGTGAGCTTATGCCATGGTGCGGCGTCCGTCGTCCGTCCGTCAACATTTGCTTCAAATCGCTACTTGTCAAAAAGTTCTTATTGGATTTTGATCAAATTTGGTCAGAAACATCCTTGGCAAAAGGGGATCAGATTTTGCATAAATGCTGACTCTGACCCCTGAGGGGCCAAAGGGGCGGGGCCCAATAGGGGAAATAGAGGTAATTCCTTTAAATCGCTACTAGTCATAAAGTTATGAATGGATTTGAACCCAATTTATTCAGAAACATCCTTGGGGGAAGAGGAAGAGATTTTGCATAAATGGTGGCTCTGACCCCCAAGGGGCCAAAGGGGCGGGGCCCAATAGGGGAAATAGAGGTAAGTCCTTTAAATCACTACTAGTCATAAAGTTATGAATGGATTTGAACCCAATTTGGTCAGAAACATCCTTGGGGGAAGGGGAACAGATTTTGCATAATGGTGATTCTGACCCCCGAGGAGCCAAAGGGGCGAGGCCAAATATGGGAAATAGAGGTAATTCCTCTAAATATCTACTTGTCATAAAGTTATAAATGGATTTGAACCCAATTTGGTCAGAAACATCCTTGGGGGAAGGGGAAAAGATTTTGCATAAATGGTGGCTCTGACCCCCGAGGGGCCAAAGGGGCGGGGCCCAATAGGGGAAATTAAGGTAATTCCTTTAAATCGCTACTTGTCATAAAGTTATGAATGGATTTCAACCCAATTTGGTCAGAAACATCCTTGGGGGAAGGGGAAGAGATTTTGCATAAATGGTGGCTCTGACCCCCAAGGGGCCAAAGGGGCGGGGCCCAATAGGGGAAATAGAGGTAATTCCTTTAAATCACTACTAGTCATAAAGTTATGAATGGATTTGAACCCAATTTGGTCAGAAACATCCTTGGTGAAGGGGAACAGATTTTGCATAAATGGTGACTCTGACCCCCAAGAGGCCAAAGGGGCGGGGCTCAATAGGGGTAATAGAGGTAATTCCTTTAAATCACTACTAGTCATAAAGTTATGAATGGATTTCAATCCAATTTGGTCAGAAACATCCTTGGGGAAAGGGGAACATATTTTGCATAAATGGATTCAAAATTGGTAAAGCTTTTCCCACCATTGAAAACTGATTACCTTTGTTTTATCTGTGAAATCATTCAGATCCCCCCCCCCCCCCCCGATAATCACACATAGCCTTGCTTGGCATCAAGAGATGAACACAATCCTGATGTAAAAATAGGCCCTGTGTTCTTTCCCCACCCCAAGGGACTTATAGTTTCTTTAAACACAGTCATATTGAATTGGTTTCAAATATTGAAGTTTTCTTCAATATTTTGCATGTAAAACACTATATTTATATACAGTACCTAATCGGCTAGTGTCTACATCTTGGTGGTAAATTGAAAAACAACAAATTACAAATTAACTGATACCTAATTTTGAAATAATTGTCCTTAAAAAAATTATGTCTTTGTTATTCTAAGATCAAAATAGAAAGGAATAAGCAATTTTTTACAAGATATTGGATATTTCAATACATATCGTGTATTGTTATAGCGTATCTAAATGTGTATCATATCGTTTCGACCTTTCTAATACCCTGCATGCCTATTAGGTATAAGTTGGTTTTAAATACATAAATGCAAGTTTTGAACTACTTAAGTATAAAAGTTGGTTTAGAGTATGAATGTTAACGACATGTACCGAAGTAGAAGTTGGTTTGAAAAACAAATGAAATATTAACTACTTAAGTAGAAGTTGGCTTGAAACTTGAAGATGGTAAAAACCATTATGTACATAGGAACAGTCTAAACCATTACATTCATCAGGACTGTGAAAACCATTTTGTCCAGTTGGTTTGACACACTTAAGTAGAAATGTTTCATCATGTTGATATCAGTTTAATATCTGTTATTGCTTAATTTCAAATGTCACCACATCTGACTAACGTCTCCTGCAGTACTTCCAGTACTTTGATTTTAAAATGAGGACAAACAGCAAATGCTATTGATTGACCAAACATGTTTGGTAAATTTTGAATATACCTTCGTTGACCAATCACCTCATATTATATTACCATGACGATAAGTTAGCATGAAAGTCGCACACTCGCATCTCATGTCATTTGTCCAAAAATCTCACCTTGACTTTGAATTGAAAGAATACTTTACTCAAATTTTGCGGATATTTTTAGGTCACCCGAAATCCAAAGTCTCAAGTGAGTGACCTATCCTAATCCCCTTTTGTCCTACCTGGAATTGGAATGATGTGTCTTGATCTGTGAAGGCAGAATGGAACCGTAATTAAGCAAATATTAGTTTTTCATTTCAAAATATTTTCTTGCGCTGATCTTTGCGACAATGGGAATTGAGCAACAGGCATAGACTATAAAAGCCCCCTCCCTATAATGATGTTTATACAGTCGGACTCGTTTGCTTCTCCATGTTCCCCTGCCAATCTTCCGGTAACTACCAATGACGTCGTCCGGGTCAGATGACCTAAAAACAAAGTACAAATCAGTTTATTGGTAATATTGACATTGGATCCATTAAAATAAGTAGTGTATGTGTCTCTTTATACCCCAATGTGACTTTTTATCCCCCAACTTGACCTACATTTGAGCGCGTCATTGACCCTTCACGTGACACCTGCGTGACCTACTTAACCTTGTGAAACTTTAAACCCAGACCCCATGACGTCATTGACCCCTCTCACGTGAACACCTGTGTGATCTTGAAACTTTAAACCGCACACCCCCTGACGCCATTGACCCCTCTGACGTGAACACCTGTGTGATCACGTTCAGATCTACACTGATGGCTCAAAAGATGGAGTAAAAGTCTCCGCAGCAAGCTATTCCGATCACCATTGCTCTTCAATCCGCTTACCAGATGGTGCCTCTATCTTCTCTGCGGAAGCATGTGCCATCGATTTGGCCCTCGACCACATCGAAGAACAACGCATTAGAAAGGCAATCATTTGTTCCGACTCTCTATCTGTCCTTCAGAATGTACAATCACGAGATCCAAAGAACATACTCATACAAAACCTTGTTTTACGAATATCTCGTATCTTAACAAAATGCAAAATAACATTACTTTGGATTCCGAGCCATGTCGGAATTAAAGGCAACGAACTTGTTGACCGCCAAGCAAAACTTGCTCTAAATCTGCAACAAACAAATATTAAAATACCATATACAGATTTCAAACCTGTAATTAGTTCTGCCATTCAGAGTAAATGGCAGCAACGCTGGTCTCTCGAGACGAGCAACAAACTTTTTAAAGTACAACCAAAACTTAAAACATCAAAACCAAGCCGGAAGGATCGTAGAGAGGAAATAGTCCTCTCTCGGCTCCGTACCGGGCACACATATCCTACTCATTCGTTCCTTTTGAAACGAGAGGATCCACCGGTGTGTTATGCATGTGATGTTCAATTCACAGTGCAGCATTTTTTAATAGAATGTTCCGATTTTAAGCATATTCGTGATAAATACTTTCGAGTCCCGGATATGAAAACCCTTTTCAGTTCCGTGGATTCGAAAACAATATTTAGCTACTTGAAAGAAATCGATCTATTTTATAGACTTTGATGTCTTTTACGTTACTGTCTTTGACGTTCTATTGATAACAAAGTTCACATAATCTACTCGTACATATTATTTCACATAATCTATTCGTACATATATATATATCACCATTTTTAACCACCTTTTATCATAATGATGTAAATATACGATACGGATGCTTTTAAAAATGACAAATTTTATCCGATTTTAACTTTAAAAATAAAACATGTTAGAATATTGTTTGGCCCTAAATGACCCTAGTTGTCGATGGGCCGTAAAACATAAACAAACAAACAAACAAACAAACAGGTTACGAAAGTGGCTGATTTCCCATGATGTACATAAAAATAAACAAGGACCCATTGGAGGGCCAGAACATACGCCCGGGCGATATTTGACACTTGGAAGGGGATAGTTTCACAGGTTGTAGTGCTCCGGCTCATCAAGATGTATATTTGTGTCAAGTATGGAGAGCCTGGGTCGGGAAGTATTGGAGTTATAGTCCGGACAAGTAAAATCATCAAAGGGGAATTACTCCGCAAATACGGGGAAAAGGGCATGATTTTGGTATGCGACACTCCGAGTCATCAAGATGTATATTTGTGTCAAGTATGGAGAGCCTGGGTTGAGTAGTATTGGTGTTATGGACCGCACAAGTAAAATCATCAAAAGTGAATAACTCCAATACGGGGGTAAGGGGCATGATTTTCGTATGTGACACTCCGGCTCATCAAGATGTGTATTTCTGTTAAGTATAGAGAGCCTGGGTCGAGAGTTATGGTCCGGACCACCCGCCAACATGATAACATTATAATGTACGTCGGGTCGGGCGTATAAAAATCATTAAAACAGGACAATATCTTAATTTGGAACAATTTCCTCACAACATAGGGATTAACTCAATTTCCTCACAATAAAATCATTAACTCAATCAGATGTAAATTTTCATGATTTTACAGGAATTAGCTCGCACCAATTTCAATCTTGGAGGATAAGTTAATAATTCATACTTGCGTGAGGAAAATCCAAATTTTTAGTACCGGTATGTATGATAGAAGGAAATTTGTTTGTTTTTTTGCCTAAGCTATTTTAATAATATCCTATTTCGAGAATTTCCCTGAAGTTCAAAGTCATGATCAGTGTCAGTCGTCCATATCAAGCAAATAAGGAAATGTCTATTACATTTGTTTTAAACAGTTTGCAACTTCTTATAGTGTTTGGAATCACTATAAAGTTCTTGATCGATCGATCATCAACAATTCTTAAACAATCCATGATCAATTATTGATCGATCATGAATAGAAAGAGAAATATCAATAATCACTACATTATAATTTATAATAAATTGATATCATGACCAGATGAGCGAGTTAATTCCTTTTATCTTTCCCTGATGAAAATTAGGTAATTAGCAAGTTTTGAATTTTTCTAAGTGAATTAGAATTCTCAATATCTAAATAGCTTGAAATTGAGAGAATAATTCTACAATATGAAACTAAAACCAGATTTCTGGCAAAATTTCAGAATATTTCAATTATTAGAACAAAGAGGGAAGTTGATTGCAGTCAGAGGCCTACAAAGTAAAATGTGTCTCCTGATGTAAATATATTTTCCATGGCAGTGTGGGCCTTAAAACAGAAACATACATTGCGAACTGTTTACACAAGTCCCTGTGCAAGTCACAGTATTCTACCTGTGTGCAGATGGCATTTTTAAGACTATTCTGAACAATTTTGCTAATTAAATCAAGTTATCTAATTCTTTGATATTGTCAAATAATCTCTATACCTTTTGTAGTAAGTTAAAATAAATCCAAATATTAATTGACTTAATAAAATAAAATATATATTAGATATGGTACATATTACTTCAATGTAATTTTTTTTAGTTTAAATTTGTCAGAATTGGTTTCTCGCACCTTTTTTCCTTTGTTGTATGTGAGCGAAATGTTTAATAAAATATGTTACAGGAAATATGGTATTTGAGGCAAAGATATTTCAAAATTTACTGATTTTTACCTGTGCGCATATGACATTTCCAGGGAGAATATTTTGTAAACTTATGATTACTAGGTAACTTCTATTAATACTTTAATATGGTTGTTTTCTAAAATACCTTTGGTATGAAGATGAAATTACTTTAAAATCAAAATATCAAAACAAATTATGTTAAATTGATGACATGATTTTAAACATGAAATTACTGAATTTAACTTAATGTGACATAATAATTAAGTTGTTTTAGTATAAATTTGTTACACCAGGTTGCTCGCAATCCTTATCAATTACAAACGCAATAAATTAATTAATAACCGACATTCTAGGATAATTTTGTCAGAACATGTTGTCCACACATTGTTTTCTTTGGCACATGTAAAGAAATGTTGAAATATGTTGATATAGTATTTTAGGTAAAGACACTTGAAAATTTACTTATTTCTACCTGTGTGCAGATGACATTTTGAAGAAAAACTATCTTATATATGTTTAGTAATTTTCTTTAATACATTTTTTAATATGTTGATACTGATTTGAATTCAAAATATAAAAAAATCCAACATGGTTCTTAAATAAGTTAATTTAACTTAATGTGACATAATAATTGACAATATTTTAGCATAAATTTATCAGAACAGGTTTGTCACAAATTGTTTTCTTCGGCACAAGTAAGCGAAAGGTTTATATATGTTGTAGGGTATTTGTGGCAAAGAATTGGAAAATTTACTACAATTGTTTTTAACATTTACATGCATGCAAAAGATTATATGATTTAACCCTGTTCAAAGGCACAGTCTCAATAAAGGGCATGTAACAGCCTTTTTAATTTCAAGTTATAGGCATTTGAATATAATAGACCAGAATACTATTTCATTAAAAATTTCAAAAATGAATATGATGTAGGCCTGCTGTAGTGTAGTGAGGAAGTTTCCAGCTCGCAGTGTAGGTGGTTCAATTTAAATAGTTCTACAAAATTAAATGAAATCTTAGCCATATTTAAGTCGCCCGCGTTCTACATATGCTTGTAATGATTTTTATAATGTTCATTGATAATATACTAGTCTCTCTCGTGCGAGTAGGTAGCAAGACAAACCACAGGCGTCTGAAGTTCTGACAGTAAACTGAGATATAATACCATAGAAAAAACAAGAAAATGCAGCAAAGCTGCTGGACAGATTCATTAAAAAAAAATCTTCAAAGACATGTAAATCATGTAGTTGTTTTATGCATCACTAATGACTAATCTCAAGAGATATTTACCATTCAAAATTTTAGTGTCCTACGTTAACTCGGACGTCTTTAAAGCCACATACCCCCGAACAACCTAAACTTCTAGTTGCACACATGCATTAATGGCAATCCAAGATGCTCATTCACGCTCTCCTAACATTAAAATGACTACTGGCCTGGACGCTTGACCGAGGGAGTCCTTGAGACATCAATGTACAAAATAGCCTAATAATGCTTTCATTTAAACATATTAACAGAATATTCACGTAATACACAGGTAACTGAACAAAATAAACAAACATAGTTAACATTTAAATCCATTATTCTATAATATAGCAAAATGCAAACAACACATTGATAAAATCATAGATCGGTAAAGTTGACAATGTTCAAAAGCACACCAGCAAAGTTCCAGTGAATCATTTCCTTTCCTAAGAAAATACTTGGGTTTTGCAGATTCCACACTTCTTTTTAAACGAACATTAATGTTCGGTTATTGCCATCAAGAACTGGACTGAGAAATATGACCATATTTGGTAGCCACATTCACCAATACGCCATCTACTGTCTGTTTCAATGAAATATGGCTGCCCCCATTGCCTTACGCTTCAAATAATTTACTTGCAAAATTATCTTCGTTTTATGTAGTAGTTTTACCGAAAATGTTGAAATGTATTCAGTAGATGTTTTCAAGATGCATACGATTTGAGAAATGCATAACGCTAGCGAAATGTGAAGACTAAATGAACCTGAACTTTGCGAATAACTCCAGGTCAATATATTTATGTAAACAAATATTGCGCAGGCGCATTCGTCTCCGGATGTTTAGAAAGTTTTGCTCTTCCGTGTTCATTCCAAAACGGCTGACATTATAGCATCGGTCTGCAAATATGTCCGCGATTTACTTAAATGTGTATTATATACATTCTAGAATGTTACATCATTATCAACTAGATGAGTATTTATATAATTTAGAGAAAGAAATATATCAATAACGGCATACGAGACGATACATTGTATCATACCAGTATAGGTTACTGTACAGTACATGTTTGCGAGAAAGGGTAGATACTAGGTGGCATTTGTGGTCAGGGTGACTGGTCATAGCGTTAACATTGTCATCGATTTCCATATTCCATTTTCCTTTGACGAAACGACCAATAAATCAAATGCAAATGATAATATCTTGTTGCCATGTGCACGGGATTGGTTGTTGTAGGCGATGCTAAGAACGTATTTACTGTTGTAAGGGAGGTAACTGCAAGATTACGGAAATCAAACGTTAAACCAATTTGATTGGTCGATTCTTCCATGACTTTTGCAATGGGTTTACAATCGAAGTGACAGATAACTACGGCAATATTCAGATGATATCAACAATAACACTTTTAGATACGTGTGGTTGGCAGTTGTCATGTTTAAAATGAACAATTATATAGCTTGTTTTTATTTCGGCAAAGTCGAGAATATTTACTGAAACGGACCACAGGTGAAGCAGACTTGGAAATACCGAAACGAAGAAAAATTGGGCTTAATTATAATATAAATTGGCATTATTTTCAGAGAATTGACCCACATATATGTTTTTCAATGCCTAATTGTATCATATATAAAATATTAGAGGTTTACGAATTTTAAATTAATTTTTCATTTGCGAATCGCGGCCCGATTGTCGTTAGAGTTGAATTACCGAAATGGCCGATAGTGGACCCAAATCGATATTTTTACGAGAGAATGGACCCAATATAGGATCTATTAATCTTTGGTGTGTGTATAGAGACAATATGCTTTTTTTTTCTTTACCTGAAAGTATTTTGAAAGAATTTGCAAAATACCGAATTCACGATCAAATTTTCGATTGGGACGAACTACTGAGACGGTGTTAAGTTCATGTTAAGTCAATCTGATTGAAATCAGCTGTTACATATGTACACATGGCTACGTTTACAATGCAATACGCCTATGTAATTTTTTTTCAAAGACGGAAAACGGAAATCCGGATTATCTAAAAACAAGTGCAAAAAGACTTGTGATATTCACTTAATTTGACATTCAGCCATTAATTATTATTTGTAGATCTAGTTTTATAACTTCTGAAATAGTGTGATCGATTCTCTATATAATATTGCTGTGGAACTTGTGTTATTTTTCAAACAAATTCATTTTGAAAATTTGTTAATTTAGAACGTTCATCAAGTCATGATCAAGACTTGAAATTCTCGCTACACCATACTTCAAACACAGTAATCAATGAATTGATAATTGAAAATTGAAGTCAAGCAAATGAGTTAATATTTACCTAAATAATTTTTCAATTATATATATACATAACATGTTCAGATGACTATTTGTGCCATGCTGTTACAAGATTTCAGTTACAATTCTAAAAGTCAAGCAAATGAGTTAATATTTACCTAAATAATTTTTCAATATACAACACATGTTCAGATGACTATTTGTGTCGTGCTGTTACAAGATTTCAGTTATAATTCTAAAATTGAATTAGTATGTAAATATATGTTATACTGTCAATATCCACAAAGCGAGTGTTGTCTACTGTACTCAGTCATGCCGGTAGATAGCGGAACATATACGTACTGCTTACATCTCGTGCCTACTTGTGTGAACTATAAATCAATAACAAAAATGGTTCATATATTTCTATATATGACTTCACAAATTATGCGGTGTCTGAAGATCTGAATGAAGTGAATAAACAATGTATTAAATTATTTTTATGAAATATTCAAGTCATAGATTTTTTTTTTTAGAAATACTGATTTTAGGTACATTTTGGTAATTCAACTATAACGGCAATTAAAATACTTCTCGTTTTTTTTTAAAGCCGGAAAACCGAAATCCGGATTATCTAAAAACAAATGCAAAAAAACTTGTGATATTCACTTTATTTGATATTCAGCCGTTAATTGTTATTTGTAGTTTTATAACTTTTGATATATTGTGATTGATTCTCTATAAAATATTGCTGTGGAACTTGTGTTATTTTTCAAAAAAATTCATTTTAATAATTTGTTAATTTAAAATTTTCATCAAGTCATGATCAAGACTTGAAATTCTCACTACACCATACTTCAAACATGGAGTAATCAATGAATTGATAAACTGAAAATTTACCTTAAATAATTTTTCAATATACAACACGTGTTCAGATGACTATTTGTGCCATGCTGTTACAAGATTTCAGTTACAATTCTAAAATTGAATTAGTATGTAAATATATGTTATCCTGTCAATATCCACAAAGCGAGTGTAGTTTACTGTACTCAAAGTCTTGCCAGTAGATAGCGGTACATATACTTACTGCTTACATCTAGTGCTTACTTGTGTGAACTATAAATAGTAACAAAATGGTTAATATATTTCTATATATGACTTCACAAATTATGTGGTGTCTGAAGATCTGAATGAAGTCAATAAACGATGTATTACATTATTTTTATGAAATATTCAAGTCATATATCATTCTCTTAAAAATATTGATTTCAAGTCCAATTTGGTAATTTTACTATGACGGCAATCAGGCCTAGAATGGCGAATAAACCCCTAATATTTTACATATGATTAATTTTGACATTGGAGAACATAAAATTGTGTCCATTCTCTAAGCACTGGTAGAATGTACAGAATAGAGCTTCATAGATATATTCTCAAAATTACTAATTACCCCGGTAAATATAACATTTTACATAAACCTCCCATGACTGATGGTGAACTTAAACTTGCAAATCTCCTGTGTCATTCCAATTTTGATATGTGTAAATATATACACGTACTGTTATATATATAGTTATAGATATGGAATGCTTCACAATTTGCATACAGTTATGGAATCTTTTAACACCCCCAAAAATGTTCTCACCACATAAAGGTGTGATTTGTGCAATTACATTGCTGAATTGTGTGGTTCAGTATGATTGGATGATCAACATTGGAAAAGGACAATAAATAGGGAATGTGTCGTCCAATCGAATGGACTGTAATCTTTGTGATCAAGTTTGAAGTTGAAAATGAATCTTGAAGTTTTCTTTTCCTGTTTGCTGAATTATTCGATGAAGATAGTCTTTATCTGGTTGTTATTCTTTATCACATTGTTTACAATACTGTAATTATAACAGAAGTTTATCTTCTCATATACAGATTTATTAACATCAAATGATTCCTGAACAAAAGGAGTCAGGTTTTTTTTTTTTTTGAAGTACCATAAATGCTTGAGTACAGTTTCAATAAGATACATTCCTAATTCGGGCCTTGATTAGCAGCTCTGGTTTTGGTTTTCAGTAATTCTTTATGTGTGTTTCATCATATTTAGTTGAAATACAACTATGTATGCCAAACTAACGATGGAACTAGCCTAAATTTAGTGCATATTAGAAGTTGGCATCATGAAGGTCACAGAGTCCTGTCTGTATTATAACTGATGATGCCTTCCCGAAAGAAAGAAGACATATTTTATTTTCATCGATCCAAGATAGATCAACAAACTTCCAATTTCAATTAGGACCTTACAGAAACATGCATGTGTACAATCAAATCAGAACAGCTGCAAACATTTCCTAATTCCTAAACCGATATCAGTAAATCTATCAACTTAAAACTAAGAAGATTACTGATTTTGCATTAAACAATAATGTTCGTTTACAGTACTTCCAGTACTTTGATTTTTGGCAGAATCTGTCTGCGTTTTTGCAGTTCCACGCTTGCGGCGTTCCACCATTTTGTATGGACTGTAAAACCCGCCGTTGCATTGTGGGGCTAATTTTCAGAGAAACTTGGTCCAGCAGCCACAGTTATCATTTTTTGGAATTCCCCGTATACTTTCATAAATATACATTTTCTTTCAGTTTCTGATTCACATCAATCTGGTAGGTATGCATCAAGTCTGAAAACTGTAAAAAGCTCAAAATGTAAACATTGATATACCGGTATATGTTTCTTTGTGGGTATGTGGCTTTAAGTGCATGTCCATCCTGTAATTACAGTCACTTTTCTTTTTTGTTGAATCTGCAAAATATAAGTTTTAAATTTTTAACTTTGCAAGCATATAAGTGTGTTATAAATTAAAGATAAAACTATTAATTTCAAATGATACAAACTTTCTCTTGGATTCATTATCCTTTTAAAATGACTAATCGATATAGTGAAAGAAGTCAATCATCAAATTATCTGTCTTTAGAAGTATATATGTTCTAAACTATGTATTACTTTCATGTATTAATTATCAAGGATTCTTGCATGGTGTGGTTCATGGAGAGCAATTCTCACAAGTAGATATAAATTATTCCTCCTTTCCTCACAAACTAATTTTATGCACAACCATTAAGTCATTGATTCAATCCATTTAATTTAAACTATCGAAAATTCTTTTTGCAATCATAAAACTTTCACTAGCTAAATTTATAACCATCCGTCAAAACTATATAGTTATGAAAGGACTAATATATATAAAGGCAAATATTCCTTAGCAACAATATTGTGATTGATCAATATTACATATCCCTTAACAGCATACGCACAAATCCATTTGATAAGGTACTATCACTATCTGCATACAGAAATAAAGTCCAAATAGCTACATGTACACTCACTGGTAAAAAAGTGTATAAGGTATTGTATATATATCTATACGTATAATCCATCATAACTATTTACAGAATGGATTAAAGTAAATCTCTATTAGAAACAACAGAATGTTTTTGGCCAGGGGTCTGGAGGATAAAATTTCGGAAAATGAAAAGATAATAGCAAAATTTGCAATCTTTGCAAGATTTCTCGTCCAAAAGAGAAGTTATTTGCTCTAGAATATACCCAATTTAGATATATCCATTCTCCAATACACCGAAATGCAACAAAAACTACAAGCAAGAACTTCTGGAACAACGAAACTGTCGTCTGTTGACTCCAGTAGTAATATTCTGTGATGCACACATGACAATTTTCAATGTAAAAAGTTTTTGAAATTTTAAGCAATAATTGTATCTAACAAAGAATGATAAAGAGTCTGGATGAATATTTTTCTCAGCACTTTCTTGCTAGACTTCCAGTTATTATTTCAATTAATATTGTATATTCAAATTACCGCAACTGAGCCTTCCGAAGTGTATGTAAACATGAATATGATCGGTTCAGTATCACTTCATTCAATAAACTTTATCAATGAACGTTTAAGTCAGCACAAATAGTCTTCTATCTTACCTGAAAAGTCCATTATATCCTTATTTAAAGATGTAAGTTGCATAAGAGGCTAAAATTAGCTGATATAAACACTTATAAACGAACTTACCTTTCAAATTGTTCCCGCAAAACAAACTCTCTCCCCTCTATCGCCGAGCGTCTGCTTCCACTTGGCAACCATGACACCTTGTCGATTTCCGGCCTAATCTCGAACCAAATCCAACTGCCCGACAGATATTTCTACTAAAATACTATAGGACTTCAACTACACATTTACTTTTATAATAAAATATCTATTGTATGAGAATTCTCTCGATTTTAGCTTTTGAAATCAGTTTATTAGCTCACCTGGTCCGAAGGACCAAGGTGAGCTTATGCCATACCGTGGCGTCCGTCGTCCGTCCGTCCGTCTGTCGTCCGTCCGTCCGTCAACAATTGACTAATTTGACTTCTTCATAACCGCTAATCAGAATTTGAACAAATTTGGTCAGAAGCATCCCTATGGGTAGGGGACTCAAAATTGTACAAATGATGGAGCTGACCCTCTGGGGTGGGGCCAAAAGGGGTCAATTTGACTATATTGATATAAACGACTTCTTCTCTGAAACCAAGCAATGGCTATCGCTTATATTTGCCAGGTAGCATCACTATGGGGTGGGGATTCAAAATTGTACAAATGAAGGGGCTGACCCCCCAGGGGCCTGAGGGGCGGGGCCAAATGTGGTCAATTTGGCTATATTGATATAAACGACTTCTGCTCTGAAACCAAGCAGTGGCTATCGCTCATATTTGCCTGGTAGCATCATTATGGGGTGGGGATTCAAAATTGTACAAATGATGGGGCTGACCCCCCAGGGGCTTGAAGGGTGGGGCCAAATGTTGTCAATCGGGCTATATTCATATAATTGACTTCTTCCCTGGAACCAAGCAATGGATATCTCATATTTTACTGGTAGCATCACCTTGGGGTAGGAATTTGAAATTGTACAAATGATGTGGCCGACCCCCCTGTGGGCTGAGGGGCGGGGCCAAAAAAGGGGTCAGTTTTGCAAAATTCTGCTCTGAAACTGAGCAATGGATTTCGCTCATATTTCCCGGGTAGCATCCCTATGGGATGGGGATTCAAAATTGTACAAATGGTGGGGCTGCAAGGGGGTAGAGGTCAGGGTCAAAAGGGGTCAATTGGTCTAAACAAGTTCTTCTCTGAAACTAAGCAGTGGATATCACTCGCATTTGTTTGGTAACATCCCTCTGAGGTCGTAGATTAATGCACTTTTTTGAATTTTCAGTATTGAATTAAAACCAATGTACATGTACAAAATGTACCCATATAAATGCTTATGATATATATTGACATAGCAATACCAGCGACAAATATACTTCAGCATCATTCTTGTTTCATATCTCATGAAACCAGGTGAGCGATACAGGCCCTCTGGGCCTCTTGTTTATGTTTTTTATTCATAAAACCCGCGAGATCTCGAAACCGCGATTTCCGGTTTACAGTTACTTCCGTTTTAGAGGAGCAAAAACAAAATTAAAAGCCTCTCGGCAAATATCGAGGTAATACTTTTTAATTCATGATATTGACAATAAAAAAAGAATTCTAGAAGCACATGGATTATTTCAATTTATATTTATATTCTGTGTCGTTGAAACATTTTTAATACTTCTGGTGTAACATGTTTCTCAGTTTTTAAAACGTTTGAAAATAAAGGGCAGGTAACTCTTATTTTTTCATGAATTAAGTATTACCTCGATATTCACTGCGGACCTGCATAACAATGTCCGCCATTTTCACGACATGGTTGACGTGACAGACCATCTCAGAAAGTTTTTAGCTGAAATAGAACTTATTAAACGCAGTGAGTAATGGTTTATGCTTGTCGAGTGTTAAATAATGTTAGCGGCATCTGTGTATACCAATAATTATATTGTAAATCGTATATTTTTCCCGTTTGCAGAGATTTAAGTGATTGTTGACATCGGAGGCGTTGCATACCTGTTCTTTTTTTTTATAGTAGATACTCTTATTTTTAGCCCACCATCATCAGATGGTGGGCTATTCAAATCGCCCTGCGTCCGTGGTCCGTCCGTCCGTCCGTCCGTCCGTCCGTCCGTAAACAATTCTTGTTATCGCTATTTCTCAGAAAGTACTGAAGGGATCTTTCTCAAATTTCATATGTAGGTTCCCCTTGGTGCCTAGTTATGCATATTGCGTTTTGAGACCAATCTTAAAACAACATGGCCGACAGGCAGCCATCTTGGATTTTGACAATTGAAGTTTGTTATCGCTATTTCTGAGAAAGTACTGAATGGATCTTTCTGAAATTTCATATGTAGGTTTCCCTTGGTGCCTAGTTATGCATATTGCGTTTTGAGACCAATCCAAAAACAACATGGCCGACAGGCAGCCATCTTGGATTTTGACAATTGAAGTTTGTTATCGCTATTTCTGAGAATGTACTGAATGGATCTTTCTGAAATTTCATATGTAGGTTTCTCTTGGTGCCAAGTTATGCATATTGCGTTTTGAGACCAATCTGAAAATAACATGGCCGACAGGCAGCCATCTTGGATTTTGACAATTGAAGTTTGTTATCACTATTTCTGAGAAAGTACTGAATGGATCTTTCTGAAATTTCATATGTAAGTTTCCCTTGGTGCTCAGTTATGCATATTGCGTTTTGAGACCAATCAGAAAACAACATGGCCGACAGGCAGCCATCTTGGATTTTGACAATTGAAGTTTGTTATCACTATTTCTGAGAAAGTATTTAAGGGATCTTTCTGAAATTTCATATGTAAGTTTCCCTTGGTGCCTAGTTATGCATATTGCATTTTGAGACCATCTGAAAATAACATGGCCGACAGGCAGCCATCTTGGATTTTGACAATTGAAGTTTGTTATCACTATTTCTGAGAAAGTATTTAAGGGAACTTTCTGAAATTTCATATGTAAGTTTCCCTTGTTGCCTAGTTATGCATATTGCGTTTTGAGACCAATCTGAAAACAACATGGCCGACAGGCAGCCATCTTGGATTTTGACAATTGAAGTTTGTTATCACTATTTCTGAGAAAGTATTTAAGGGATCTTTCTCAAATTTTATATGTAAGTTTCCCTTGGTGCCTAGTTATGCATATTGCATTTTGAGACCAATCTGAAAATAACATGGCCGGCAGGCAGCCATCTTGGATTTTGTATATTGAAGTTTGTTATCGCTATTTCTGAGAAAGTACTGAAGGGATCTTTCTCAAATTTCATATGGAGGTTCCCCTTGGTGCCTCGTTATGCATTTTTGGACCAGTCTGTCCTGAAAACAACCTGGCAAACAAACAGCCATTATTGTTAAATCTCAAATTTCTTATATAGCTAAGATTCCCTTGTTTGAAAAGTACTGGAGGGATGTCTCAATTTGCACAGATTAGTAAAATGAAGGGAAAAGTAGAGAAAAGATCAATCTGACATGGAACCTATGAAGATCATTCAATGGTGGGCGCCAAGATCCCTCTGGGATCTCTTGTTTCTATGGTATTATATCTCAGTTTACTGTCAGAACTTCAGACGCCTGTGGACAAACATGCACGAGTAAGGCATCGCTTCACCGCGGGACTCTAGTAAGTCGACTGTATGTCAGAATATGATCGGTAAAAATTAAAATTTATTTCATTTCTCCTTTCACAAGGTAATTCATATATCAGAGAAGTTGCAAAGTAGTAGTCTTGTGTGTGTGTTCGTTCACGAGATAGTGTCCGAGAGAACACGGTTCTGTGTACATTGTCACCTCAATCTGGAGATTCCCGTTGTTATTTTTAGACGTAAACAAGCTAGTCACAAACAAATACACAGACTATCGAAATAGTTCTATCAATCAATTACCTAAAGTTGGAGACAAAGCAGGCCTATCACTACAGTAAATATCAAATAAACAGGAACTATTCTTCGTGCATATTTACCGTCGTCTGTTTACATCAACGTTAACAAACAAGTTTACTTACCGTCAGCGTTAGGCCTACGAGGCTTCGGGAATTTGCTTGACATTCTGAACGCTGGGTTGATTTTTCGCATGCATGTTTGTGAAAAGCGACATACAATGATCGTGACAAAGTATCTATATTCTGGAGCATTGCCTCTGATGTTGAAAAAATAGCAATATATACTGACAGTGACAGTAAAATACAACGGAACCCAGCTCACCGAGCAGTTCAATCAACAGCCGGCTTACACAACAAACTTTCGTGACGAGTTCAGGATGGGCGTTACGTCATCAAAACATGCGATCGTCTGCTATCAAAATACCCCTGTCGAGTGGAAAAATACTGAGAGGGTCGAAAAAATAGGCTATTTTCAAAACAATATTGTGACCGTTCTGATAAAGATATCGAAAAACTAAACAGACGGTTTTCTTCAGGAAACATTTATCTACTTATATATGAATTGTATATGTTTCTGGATTTTTTTTTTCGAATATTGAGGGCGGTTTAAACAGAAACTCTTAGTCAAAATGACGATTTTGGCGTGTTTGGCCCCAGATATCTCCATAACTAGATTTTTCCCAGACATACCGAATATGTCAGGACGTAGATCACACCGAGTTTTACAAGTGTGGATAGTTTTTATCAAAATGTATCGAGCCGTTTTCTTTGCGCCCAAAGTGCGACTATATGCATATGAAGTAGGCAGAATTAGCCGTATCTACATTACGTTCCGTAAGGAACGATAACTCTGTTATCGCCTCCTTACTGCACTTCATTCCATAATCTATTCGTACATGTATATATTTTACCATTTTTAGGTCACCTGAGACGAAGTCTCAGTTGACCTTTTGCAATCGCCTTTTGTCCGGCGTCGTCCGTCGTGCGTCGTAAACAATTTACATTTTCAACTTCTTCTTAAAAACTGCTGAACTAAATTCAATGAAATTTTACAGGAAGCTTCCATTGCTGAGGGTGAACCAAAATTGTGAATTATATGGTCCCCACCCCCCAGGGGCCTGAGGGGCGGGGCCAAAAAGGGTCAAATTGACTAAAACTTCAAAAATCTTCATAGAAGAATCAAACACTCTTCATAGATGAAAGGGTCTTAAGGTGCTTTACCAAAATTGTGAATTTCATGACCCTGGGGTCTCATGTTTGCCCTTGGGGAGGGGGTAAACTTTACTATAGTTTATTTAGGGAAATCACATTTTTGACTATTATTAGCTCACCTGCCCGAAGGGCAAGTGAGCTGATGCCATGATGCGGCGTCCGTCGTCCGTCCGTCTGTCCGTCCGTCCGGCCGTCCGGCGTCAACTTTTTCATTTAAACAACTTCTTCTCAATAACCAAGAGGCCCAGGAACTTCATATTGGGCCTGTAGCATACTGGGGTGAAGGGCTTCCAAGTTTGTTCAAATAATTGACCTTGACCTTCATTCAAGGTCACATGGGTCAAATAGGCTATAATCTTCAAACGACTTCTTCTCAATAACCAAGAGGCCCAGGGACTTGATATTGGGCCTGTAGCATGCTGGGATGAAGGGCTACCAAGTTTGTTCAAATAAATGACGTTGACCTTCATTCAAGGTCACATGGGTCAAATAGGCTATAATCTTCAAACGACTTCTTCTCAATAACCAAGAGGCCCAGGGACTTGATATTGGGCCTGTAGCATGCTGTGATGAAGGGCTACCATGTTTTTTTCAAATAAATGACGTTGACCTTCATTCAAGGTCACATGGGTCAAATAGGCTATAATCTTCAAACGACTTCTTCTCAATAACCAAGAGGCCCAGGGACTTGATATTGGGGCTGTAGCATGCTGGGATGAAGGGCTACTAAGTTTGTTAAAATAAATGACTGTGACCTTCATTCAAGGTCACATTGGTCAAATAGGCTATAATCTTCAAACAACTTCTTCTCAATAACCAAGAGGCCAAGGGACTTGATATTGAGCCTGTAGCTTGCTGGGGTGAAGGACTACCAAGTTTGTTCAAATAAATGACCTTGACATTCATTTAAGGTCACATTGGTCAAATAGGCTATAATCTTCAAACAACTTCTTCTCAATAACCAAGAGGCCCAGGAACTTGATATTGGGCCTGTAGCATGCTGGGGTGAAGGGCTACAAAGTTTGTTCAAATAAATGACGTTGACCTTCATTCAAGATCACATGGGTCAAATAGGCTATAATCTTCAAACGACTTCTTCTCAATAACCAAGAGACCCAGGGACTTGATATTGGGCCTGTAGCATGCTGGGGTGAAGGGCAACAAAGTTTGTTCAAATAAATGACCTTGACCTTCATTCAAGGTCGAATGGGTCAAATAGGCTATACTCTTCAAACAACTTCTTCTCAATAACCAAGAGGCCAAGGGACTTGATATTGGGCCTGTAGCATGCTAGGGTAAAGGGCTACAAAGTTTGTTCAAATAAATGACGTTGACCTTCATTCAAGGTCACATTGGTCAAATAGGCTATAATCTTCAAACGTCTTCTTCTCAATAACCAAGAGGCCCAGGGACTTGATATTGGACCTGTAGCATGCTGGGGTGAAGGGCTACAAAGTTTGTTCAAATAAATGACCCTTGACCTACATTTAAGGTCACAGGGGTGAAATCGGCTTAAATCTGTAAACAATAATTTTGCGATAGCCAAGAGCCTCCTAGACCAGATATTAGGCCAATAAAATGCTGGAATGAAGGACTAGAAAATTTATTAATATGAATAAACCTAGCTTACTATGATAATCAGCATAGTATCTGTAGAAATGACCTCAATCAACTTCAAAGTTGCTGTAGAGCCAGGTGAGCGATACAGGCCCATTGGGCCTCTTGTTTGTTGGATTTGTATTGGAATTAATTCTAACTTGTATCAAATTGTCAGCATGGGATGACAGTTTGATGGTATGTACATGTTGGCCCTAGTTGATCCCCAGGGGCCTGAGGGGCGGGGCCAAAAAGGGTCAAATTGACTAAAACTTCAAAAATCTTCTTCTCTACTCTCAGATAAGGTGGAATCAAACACTCTTCATAGATGAAAGGGTCTTAAGGTGCTTTACCAAAATTGTGAATTTCATGACCCTGGGGTCTCATGTTTGCCCCTGGGGAGGGGGTAAACTTTACTATAGTTTATATAGGGAAATCACATTTTTGACTATTATTTGTTGGATTTGTATTGGAATTAATTCTAACTTGTATCAAATTATCAGCATGGGATGACAGTTTGATGGTATGTACATGTTGGCCCTAGTTGACCCCCAGGGGCTGGTGGGCGGGGCCAAAAAGGGTCAAATTGACAAAAAATTCAAAAATCTTCTTCTCTACTCTCAGATATGGTAGAATTAAATACTCTTAATAGATGGAAGGGTCTTAAGGTGCTTTACCAAAATTGTGAATTTCATGACCCTGGGGTCTCATGTTTGCCCCTGGGGAGGGAGTAAACTTTACTATAGTTTGTATAGGGAAATCACATTTTTGACTATTATTTGTTGGATTTGTATTGGAATTCATTCTAACTTGTATCAAATTATCAGCATGGGATGACACTTTGATTGTATGTACATGTTGGCCCTGACTGACCCCCAGGGGCTGATAGGCGGGGCCAAAAAGGGTCAAATTAACAGAAATTTTTAAAATCTTCTTCTTACAGCCCAAATAAGGTAGAATTAAATACTCTTCACAGATCGAAGGGTCTTAAGGTGCTTTACCATAATTGTGAATTTCCTAGCCCTGGGGGTCTTGCGTTTGCCCCATGGGAGGGGATAAACTTTACTTTAGTTATAGGGAAATCACATTTTTGACTATCATTTGTTTTATTAGCTCACCTGCCCGAAGGGCAAGTGAGCTTATGCCGTGGTGCGGCGTCCGTCCGGCGTCAACTTTTTCATTCAAACAACTTCTTCTCAATAACCAAAAGGCCCAGGGACTTGATATTGGGCATGTAGCATGCTGGGGTGAAGGGCTACAAAGTTTGTTCAAATAAATGACCTTGGCCTTCATTCAAGGTCACATGGGTCAAATAGGCTATAATCTTCAAACAACTTCTTCTCAATAACCAAAAGGCCCAGGGACTTGATATTGGGCCTGTAGCATGCTGGGGTGAAGGGCTACCAATTTGTTTTCAAATAAATGACCTTGACCTTCATTCAATGTCATATGAGTCAAATAGGCTATAATCTTCAAACGACTTCTTCTCAATAACCAAGAGGCCCAGGGACTTGATATTGGGCCTGTAGCATGCTGGGGTGAAGGGCTACCAATTTGTTTTCAAATAAATGACATTGACCTTCATTCAAGGTCACATGGATCAAATAGGCTATAATCTTCAAACGACTTCTTCTCAATAACCAAGAGGCCCAGGGACTTGATATTGGGCCTGTAGCATGCTGGGGTGAAGGGCTACAAAGTTTGTTCAAATAAATGACCTTGACCTTCATTCAAGGTCACATGGGTCAAATAGGCTATAATCTTCAAACGACTTCTCAATAACCAAGAGGCCCAGGGACTTGATATTGGGCCTGTAGCATGCTGGGATGAAGGGCTACAAAGTTTGTTCAAATAAATGACCTTGACCTTCATTCAAGGTCATATGAGTCAAATAGGCTATAATCTTCAAACGACTTCTCAATAACCAAGAGGCCCAGGGACTTGATATTGGGCCTGTAGCATGCTGGGGTGAAGGGCTACCAATTTGTTTTCAAATAAATGACCTTGACCTTCATTCAATGTCATATGAGTCAAATAGGCTATAATCTTCAAACGACTTCTTCTCAATAACCAAGAGGCCCAGGGACTTGATATTGGGCCTGTAGCATGCTGGGGTAAAGGGCTACCAATTTTGTTCAAATAAATGACCTTGACCTACATTCAAGGTCACAGGGGTGAAATCGGCTTTAATCTGTAAACAATAATTTTGCGATAGCCAAGAGCCTCCAAGACCTGATATTAGGCCAATAGAATGCTGGAATGAAGGACTAGAAAATTTTCAATATGAATAAAACTAGCTTACAATGATATTTGAAAAAAAAGGTTATCAACATAGTATCTTTAGAAATGACCTCAATCAACTTCAAAGTTGCTGTAGAGCCAGGTGAGCGATACAGGCCCATTGGGCCTCTTGTTTGTTTTGAAATTCATTCTTTCATTCAAATTTACTGAAATATTTCAAAAATCAGTTGACCGTTAAGGCCCATGGGCCTCTTGTTAACCAACTTTTTTTATCATAATGATCAAAATATACAATACGGATGCTTTTAAAAATGACAAATTTTATCTGATTTTAGTTTTAAAAATAAAACTTGTTAGTATATTGTTTGGCCCTAAATGACCCTAGTTGTCGATGGGCCGTAAAACATAAACAAATCTATTTTTTGTTTTTGCATTTAAATATTAGATAATGCTCTCGTGATATAACATCTGCCTTTTTGACCTCGATTTGTGACTAGAGCATCTTTATGACACCTGGACTTACTATCCGTCATTCTATTTTTTTTGCATTTGATTCTGTCATTCACATCTGTTTGGTACTGCGGGACCACATGAGATGCGTGCGCAGCTTCATTATTCATAGCGTGTTTACTTCTAAACAGGTCAGCAGAAACAATTTTACTGTGACCGTTTTCATACTTATTTAATACTTTTCCCATCGTAATATCACTTAATAGTGGTGATGGTATGACTGAAAAAAAGACACAAATGTTGTAAAAGCGGGATCACAAGCAGACGTCTTCGATGCCTTGGAACACAGTGTAAACCTTTCAGAAAAGAACCAATTCGTCGGACCTATTCTTGTGGGAAAGGTGCATTGCTTTCAAAATGTATTTGTAACATCTAATGTGGTTTTACAGATGTTACAAACTAGTAATTCGAAGGATGAACAACAAAGGGATGATAATACAGTATCGGAAGATCAAAATCTCGACAGTCGTGGAGGTTTCAACATTCTTGATGAGATACCGCCCCATGCCATTGATGATTAGATTATACTAGAAACAATTTAGACTGCATTATCTCGGCACCAACGGAAGTTACGAAGTCGAATTATGTAGATCTCGCAGGCCTGGACAGACTCTTCGATGAACCAAGTACTGATAGTAGTGACCTCGTGAGTGCAGACATACACGTAGATGCCCATGTTGATGAAATTCCTCATTATGAAAGCACCGAAAAGGCTGGTTTGTACGATGGCCGACAAGAGCCTGGCAAAATGAAATGAAAAAACTGTAACACTTTTTTTCATGGTACACTTTTTTTTACATCTTTTTGTACCATAGTATGGTACAAAAAGATGTGAAAGCATATTTGAAATGAGTCGGTCGCTTTTGTATCTTTCTGTACCAAAAAGCGGCCGAAAACAGCCATGGTACAGAAACATATGAAACGCCAAGTCATAAAGGTTATTGAGTTTGACAAATGCCTCCCTGATAACGCTGTCATCACATAGCCTGGCGATTAATTGCCCGGAATGTCTTTGGCTACAAAAATGTTGCAGGAGTGTATGGAGAGCCTGCAGGCGTGTATGATACATACACGTGTACATCAATTTTTATTTAGATATAAATATCTTTATGATTTAGCCGCTATACTACGACGAAACATCTACCCCTATTACATCTGTGTGCATGTTATATGTTTTATCCTAGCGCAAAATTTTCTTCTTGGTTTTGTAGTTATCAACCGATTGGAAATTTGTCATTGTACTATTCCATAGTTTGAACATTTTATAATGACGTGACATGTCCTGGGTGTCTGTAGTTTTGCACTCGCATACACTGTGCACTCGTTATACAGAATACAATGACGATAATTACCGCTCATGTTTTACTGCTAATGTTGCTGCTTGCTACTGTTATGGCATCACCGGCTGAATTTCCTGCTACATGCTTAACTAATGGTAAGTTAAGATTACGTCAAGCAACAGCTAATCCTGAGCTGTAACATTCACTCCTACATCCATGAGACCTGTATTATATGCCAATCAATACCATATTGTCGCCAAACGTTAAATCTTTGAATGCTACAAATTTGTCACTATAAAAAAGTTGTTATATGTAACTTGTAAGTGTAGCTAAAAATAATGTTTTTCGTTATTGTTGTTTTGATTTGTATATAGTATATTTCGTTAACAGATTGTGATGCTATATACGGTAGTTTTATATTTCAGTTGAGGATCTGTTGATGTATTACGCGTCATGTGGATTCACCAACAAAATTATTTCCAATGTAATGTCGAAGTACCATGAAATCACTATAAGGCATGGTTATACTTTTAAAGGTTTAAGTTCAATTATTACGTGGATATTTCATGACACGACACAATGACGTTGTTAATCCGCTATGTCGATATCTTATGTTGTAAGAGTACTAATCTATGACACCACATTGGACATCGGTTGCTATTTAGGCTGAAAGGACGGTAAGTGTTCTCTATTAATCCCATTTAACGGTTGTGTTCAATACACAGATCCAACGGAACCAAGACAAACATAATTATTAGAGTTACATAATGAGTTATTTCTTTCAGATACTGTCTAGATAGCAAAATTGCCTGCATACACCATGTGATTGGAGTATAGCCATTTTCAGCTTTATAGAAAATAAAACATTACGTATCATTCTATGTTTGTCACCGGGGGTCTATCAATTTAACAGAACTGACCCCTGAATGTGATTGATAAGGACACTTGAAGTCAAAAATGGTAGCCTAAAAATAAGCGTGTGATGACGTGGATTGGTATCCGGTCTATCGGTGTATGTCATCTTCTTAAATATTATGTGAGGATCTCTCTCTCTCTCTCTCTCTCTCTCTCTCTCTCTCTCTCTCTCTCTCTTATTATGTGAGGATCTCTCTCTCTCTCTCTCTCTCTCTCTCTCTCTCTCTCTCATATTATTATATTATATTTTCCTAGATTTAAAACTTTTTTCGTGTATTCCTTTTTATTAACAGGAAAAAATGCAGCTGTTACCACCAACTGTTGGTTATAGACAGATGACAGAAATACTGAAAAGCGAAGGCATTGTCGTAAGAAGGTAATGATCTGCTATTTTTCATTTGTAACCCATAAATTAAATGCAAATGATATTATCTGAAGAGAATGGAGGATGGATAACATATAGTGTTTACTTTCTGAACAGGCACCACATTTGTTAAAAGTAAGTATGAATTCTTTTGCACATAAATGCGGATCAGTATGAAGTTGCTCCTTAGATCCTACAAATTGTGAACAAATCATTTGACTACTTTATATTTGCAATAATTCTCATTCATTATTGTGTGACATTTGAATAAACATCTGAATATATGTATTTCATTTACCCATAAGGGATCAAGTGATGCACGTCATGAGAATAGTTGATCCAGCAGGAGTGGAGAACCGCATACGGCATCGTCTTCAAAGGAGAATTTATTCCTCACTCGGACCTAATCATACTTGGCATATAGATGGGTATGTTCAAACGATTTAATAAAAAATGTATATTTTTACGCCATATACTGGTGTATACATATGTAACAAGAGGTCAAAGAAGAAAAAATAGTTCACAACACATAATTCAATTATGTAAAATATCAAATTTGATAAAGAATATTATTATGGACCGGCAGGAGCAGGTCCATCCATTCTATGATATCATTTGGAATTGATGCTGCATTGTTGCTGCTCTTACCCAGGCTAGGCAGCAGTGACTTGTAATATATTTAACAAATAAGAACAGTATACAAGATATTATTACCATAAACAAGCGTTAGTACAATATATTACAGTCTCATAAAATAACACAAGTGAAAATATTTTACGTTACGATGGTAATTTGGCACACGTGTGTCACTGTGTGTACAAAGCGAGACGAAGCTTGATTGACCCGCATCCTTATGATGTACTACATATAGAAAACATAGCTTTAATTTTATTTTTATATATGTATATTTTTTTTCAATTTGGAATATTACCATTTTAAATAGTATTTTGAATGTTTTGTCTTTTTTGTTGTTGGATTTTAAAAATTTCATGAGATGAGGGTTCGAGATTAAACTCAGATTTAAATATAGGTAGACATGACTTCGCGAGGAAGTTTGAATATCACGAAACTATTTTTAGCTGGGAGGCGTAGTCCAACAGCTTATGAAAGCGTGCCAGAACAAATGCTTCTGTAGTTTGTTCTCATCTTTTTAAGTTGTTGTCTCATGGGTTTAGACACATCCCTATTGATTAAAGTACTGATTGATTTGGCACTGATTATTGATTTTGGACATTCTTCTTAAACTACTATGTATAAACATTTGTACGTTGATACAGCTGTGCTCCACACAGTGCTCATGTAGTGGTGTGTCGTCTGCTATTTATATTCCAGAGCTTAGTGTTGCTGATAAAATTGCTTGTTTACAAATGTGTTTTTGGACAGTATTGACATCAATTAGGCCTAACACAGATGGTGGACATTTTTAAACGTTGTAAATGTGAACAAGTTTGAAGGATTGATGGTATACTTAATGAATTTTTTATACATTGTAAAGACAGTTTAGTCCCATGTTTAACTATACTGTTCAATAGAGTTTTTAATCCGTGCTGTTTTCCAAGCTCATGGAATATAGGATGTATTGTGCCAGTGCCAGTGCATAAAAAAGGTGATGAAAATATTACAGATAATTACAGAGGCATTACACTAGTCAGTTGTTTAGGAAAGTTATTCACGTCTATATTAAATCAGAGATCAGTGAAATTAGATGAGAAATATAATATAATCACAGATGCGCAGTTTGGTTTTCGGAAAAATCATTCTACCATTGATGCAATATTTGCCCTACAATCACTGATAGATAAAACACTAAAACGACGTAAGCGATTATACTGCTGCTTTATTGATTACAAAAAAGCATTTGATTTTATAAGTAGGCAAAATTTATGGTTTAAGTTGGTCAAAGAAGGTATAGATGGAAAAATGCTGAAAATAATTATATCTTTGTATAGCAATGTTAGATGTTGTGTAAAATATTATGGTTTGACAGATTTTTTCAAATGTGAATGTGGATTATTCCAGGGGGAAATTCTCTCGCCGATTTTGTACACATTATATGTTAATGATTTAGAAATAGACTTTATAAAAAATAGCTCTCTGTCAGTTGAAAAACAAACAATTAATTTGTTTTATTAATGTATGCACACGATATGGTTATCATGTCTGAAAGCATAGATGGTTTACAACAGACGCTCGACTCCTTACAGGAGTACACAAAGAAATGGAGTCTTACAGTTAATGTTGACAAAACAAAAATTGTTGTATTTAGAAATGGGGGGTAGAACTAAAGAAAATGAAAATTGGTTTTATGATGATAAAGAAATTGAAGTAGTAGACAGTTTCAATTATCTAGGATTAATGTTAAATTATAACGGTAAATTTCTACAAACTCAAAAGAAAATAGCAGAGCAGGGTCGCAAAGCATTGTTTGCGATGATAAATGTATGTAAAAAGAATCATTTCAATTTTGAAACATGTATAGCAGTATTTGACACCTATATCAATAACGTGTTTTCATATGGAAGTGAAATTTGGGGGTTCCACAAGGCAAACGATATTGAGAAAGTACACATTAGGTTTTTAAAAGTTGTTGGGAGTAAGACAGTCTACTCCAAATGTTTTCTTGTATTTTGAGTTAGGTAGGTTACCGTTATACATTGATAGAAAAATAAAAATATTCAAATATTGGTCAAAATTACGTAATACAAATAATTGTATATTAAAATCATGCTATGATTATATGGTGGAACGAAATGATCCTTGGATCACAAATTTGCAACAAGATTTAAACCAAGCTGGTTTAGGATATATTTTCAATTTAACTATATTAAATGATTCACACTGTAAACTGTTTAAATCTAGGCTTATTGATATTTTCCAGCAAGAATGTTTAGATACTATTAAAACGTCTTCGAAAGGTCACCTGTACCAGCATCTTGTAGAAACACTATCTTTACAGACATATCTGAAAAAAACCTATAAATGTTAATATTTAAAGGCAATCGGTAAACTAAGATTATCAGCACATGATTTGGAAATTGAAAGGGGTAGATATAGAAATGTAAATAGGAACCAAAGAGTATGTATGTTATGTGATAGTAATGACATAGAAGATGAGTTTCATTTTGTAGTTAAGTGTCCATTATATGCGGACATTCGTTCAAAATACCTTAAGCCAATTATTATCAATAATCCCAGTATGTTCAAGTTTATTAAGTTTCTAAATGTTGAAAAAATCAAAGATCTAAATAATCTAGGTAAAGATTTAGTGTCAGCATCTAATAGGAGAAAAGAACGGATAGGAATTTAGAAAAATATAATATATATATATATCTAGTATAAATTCATAGGTCATTCGACAATCTCCTGTATACTTTACATATGGAAAATTATATGTTAATTTCCTGTGTGTATGTAAATCAATTACGATTAATATTAGGTTGTATTGTAATACATGGAATGTATGTACACATGAAATTCTTAAAATAATGCTGTCTATGTATTTTTAATGTTTTGTGGGTAGGTGGTTGAGAGAGGGAGAGCGTGTGGGTGTGAGTGGGTGAGGGTGTGCTAGCCGCTAGGGTGCTTATTATATATGGTTGTTACATTTTAGTGATAAGTTGTAAAACTTAAGCTAATAAAAGAAACTGAAACTGAAAAAAAGTTACTGCCCACCTATAGCTACTATGTGGTCATTGGCCTCTTGTTTGAACAATTCATCTGATAGACTCTGATGTTTTGAGATATTGTCGATATGTTGTACA
Organism: Pecten maximus; assembly: GCF_902652985.1. Classification (NCBI taxonomy): domain Eukaryota; kingdom Metazoa; phylum Mollusca; class Bivalvia; order Pectinida; family Pectinidae; genus Pecten; species Pecten maximus. The sequence continues at coordinate 16,600,356 of NC_047031.1, read as the reverse complement.
AGATAATTGTAATAACTATAAACATGATACTATCAACGGGTTATGTTTTGGCTATGTGTGAATTTCGTTGGATGTAACTGAGGATGTTAGAAATTTATTTTTAGATCTGTAGCATTGACTTAATGATTACCAATTCAAATTTCGCAAATGAAGTGTTCAGCATAACACAATGGTAGTATATTGGTTTCCAATCGAAATGAAAACCTGTACTAAAACTCTTGAGTGATATACACACATATATTTTATTGTATTTAGTTGTTGAATGGTAATCAAAGCCAGCCACACATGTGTCTTGTTTCCCTAGATATGACAAGCTGAAACCGTACGGATTTCCAATACACGGATGCATAGATGGGTGAGTTGGCGTGCAAATCAACAAAGACAGTCAGTCAATTGAATGTTAATTTGTTTGTGAACAACGTAAAATTAAGAACCTCACATTGTTTAAATAATTTTTTTCAGTGATGCTGTTTTCAACGTGGTGAAGAAAGGAATCATAACGATGCAAATAGTTTGATATGTCACGTTTGACTCTTACCTTTTGTGTTAATAAGGTTTCTAATAATAATTTATGCATCATAATTGTTAATACCAGATATGTTATTTTGTGTAAACAATCTGGTCGTAATCATTTAACCAATTTCACATGCATTGTTTGACCTGTATTCATTCACATTGTGAATGTGATTTGTAACTTATTCGTCACCTCGGAGAACGTACATGTATAAGTATAGAAAGAAAACTCATATATTCTAAATTTCGAACCGGTATAACAGTATCTTATCTAACATGGGGCGGTGATTATTTTTACATTTGATTTAATTTTAATTTAATTTAATCTACCGCCATGATCATTTACAGTAAAAAATACTTTCATATTTGTAAGGTTTTCCAGAAAAATCATCTGGTTTGTTGTCGGTCCATCGAACAATGATCCGAAACTGGTAGCAAATCACTATATGGAAAAGTTCAACGTCTCGGAGGTAAGAATCAAAGAGTGGAAAATGTTTTTGTTCTTTTTCAAAACTCGATGAAATATTGATATGTGTCGATTCGTATTTTGATAATATGCATGCTGTTTCCGTTGTATTTAGGTTGTCCATATAACATACAAGCAGACCGAGGTACGGAAAATTCAGTAATTGGCGCCCTACAGTCTGTCTTAAGACAGGAAGAACCAGGATTTGGTCGCGAAAACGGCTTCCAACATATTGCATCAAAACTTAACCAGGTGAGTACTTTTAGTCTCTCTGATCATCAGAGAAATCGAATGGTCGTAGAAGCGTTATTTTCATGAAGAGCACTAAATTTTAACGTCAAATATATCCTTGCTATAATTTATATATTTTTCAGCGCATCGAGTCATGGTGGTCTTTTCTCCGGAAGAGATTTGCGCAATGGTGGATTAACTTTTTCATGGATTTGGTCAATTCGGGAACCTACGTTTCGCATGACGACAACTCAATGTATGTACTGTATCATGGTCTAAATGTATCTGTAATTTTGCATTCAAACATCCCCATTACCACTTTCGGTATCTCGATTGCGAATATGTGCAAACATGTTGATGCCGTCAAAACATTGATGAAAATAGTAATAAGATTATGTTATAGCCGCGGTTTTGATTTTATTTGAACAATTGTCAGGTTTGAAAACGGCCAAACAAGGACTACTTACCTCTATGATAAATCTCTGACATTTTCATAGATATTAAGGAACCTGGCCCAGTATGAAGACTTTTGTGCCAGATTTTAACAGCGCAGAGGGTTTCAATAAATGCAAGACGAACCAGAAAAAGCTCAATCTTTCGAAGCAATGATCCTATTATCTTCAGGTAAGGTTTATTTTTCAAAGAACAACGCAATGATGTCATAAATGAAATTACGTCACGATCACAGCACGTTGCGGCATTGATGACGTCATTGGATTGTCTTTTGAAAAATAAACCATACATGAAAAGCTCATCAAAGGGCGAGAGCTGCTATTGGTTGGTCGTACGTTTTTGTTTTTGTAATTATTTTTTTTCTTTAATAATATATGAAGTTAACTATTTAAAAGCGAAAAATAGATACCTTTTGAACAGCTGAATTAGATATAACACTGTTACAATACTTCATAGCAACACTATTTAATATTTTCTCGTAGAGACTGCGGCACGATAATCTTTGTAAATAGTGCAGATCTGCCTGAAACTGGTCCCTCTACGATAGCAAAGATCCGCTAGTGACATGTCACCTGCGACTTTGAAATAGACAAAGCTTAATGTAGAATTTGTTTGCTCACATTTAGCAACTCCATTTTCACTTTCAGGAAATGCCTACGATACGTATTTATGCCACTGATTCAACAATATCTTGATGAAATCGCTGAGCAATGGAACAATCACCAAATAAGCTTATCAAGAAATGCACACTGTCCGAATGGAAGACCCAGTGTCCTGTATGCAATGCCAGAGATATCAGGTTATTATAATTTGTTTATGATTTGGAATTCTTTTAGTCTGCAATAGTCAATCAATATTAACAATGAGGACTGCTGACCTACGTTCCGACATGAAAGCCATTCCTAGTGTTTACATGTCTTACCTAATGTGTATGTTTTGCAGGTGCAAGGGATTGCATCCATCCTGTCAACGAAGAATTGATAACGATGGGGTTTACAAAAACATTACCATCTACTTTATCTGGTTTGAAAGAATTTGACGACATCGCCGCAGAAATGACTGTTCGACTTGGTTTGATGAAGCCAGACACTTGGCAAGAAGCCCTGAAGAATTATTACATGCTGTATGATGCTTTGTAAACTGATTTATGATGTTTATATCATAATGATAAATGACAATTAAAATGATACTTCATTCATTTTTAATTGCTTCGTTTTAGCAAGAACTAAGTTTCAAATCAAGTTATGCACAAATGCAAGTGAACAAAAGTATGCGATACATATTTGAAAAATGATCACGTGACTACTGATAAATTGCTGCATCCATTTCCATTTATGATGTGTATAGAATCGGATTGGATACCTTCCGAGGCTGAAGTAAGAGAACTCAGAAAATTTCCTTTTATTCTTATTGGAACTTGCTTTAGTCTTCACTGCAGATTTTGTTCTTTTCTTAAAGTTACAAGGCATGCATTCCGCCTGCATACAAAATTGCAATATCGAATTTTTAACAGAATATGGTTTTGTCTCTGAAAGATTCATACACAGGCAGTACAACCATGAAACCACAAGTATTAGCTCGCGGAAGGCTTCCTTCAGTAGCTTCGTGGTCAAAGTTGACCTGAATGCCATTCAATCGAACACCTGGCAATCTTGATAGTCCGGTAATAAACCCCAGGAGTGACTGAAGGTTTATTTCGTGTTCGTCATGCTGGAGTGGGTCACCTGTAAATAACAAAAAGAATAGTGGACGTTTAGGTAGCAGACCACACAAAGACTGCTTTGCCATGGCTGATTTATTTTAAAGTAAATAACTCCTGTTTTATGATACAATGCATTAAAAAAAGAAGACAAAAAACGAACAAAAACAAAAAAGAAAAAACAAAAAACCGCAAACAAAAAACAAACAACAAAAACAAATGTAAACTATAACTGGTATGTTCATTATGAAGTATTCTACCATGTTTGCTATGCAACGACAGTTTTGATTGGTTAAAAACCATGTATTATTTTCCAATAATACACGCTCGTGTCAATAATACACGCTTGTGAGTCACGGCTGTTACAATGTTATGTATCTTATATTCACTCATCAATAATACGGTTACTGTAGCCGAGTCGGCTAATGCTTTAGTCTTTCCTCTATTTTTCATCACGACGCGAGTTCGAATCCTACGAAGGCGGCTTTTTTTTATCCCCTTATTTTTTTTTTAATTTTCAAAATCAATGCCATATGATAGATGTTCTTGATTGTAGTACTGTAGTGCCTGTAAAGAAATATATTATCAACAAAATAATGCAATACTCAAGAAATAAATTCGGGGTTTCTTTGCCGTTTTTACAAAGTTTTCCCGGGGTGCCTGTAAAGAAATAATATCTTATCAACAAAATAATGCAATACTCAAGAAATAAATTCGGGGTTTCTTTGCCGTTTTTACAAAGTTTTCCCGGGGTTTCTTTGCCGTTTTTCTATATTGACCTCAGAACTAAACAATACATGGTAGAATAGAAATAATCAACTTTGACTCGTGTATTGTTGCAGGATATACAACTCGGACTCGGATATTTTGCAATTTTAATTAATAACTCAGGCATGCGGCCTTTGTTATTAATTTAATTGCAAAATATCCTCGTCCCCGTTGTATATCCTGCGGCCTTCGTTATTAATTTAATTGCAAAATATCCTCGTCCTCGTTGTATATCCTGCAACAATACACGAATGATCGTTAATTATTTCTTAAGTACTTAAAGGTTTCACGTTTGTTAAAACTGAAATAAATAAATTTCCGGATTTCCCGAAAGTGTGTTCATTTCATAGGAAATTTTGTTTTGCCCTCAGCGAAATATGGTGCCTCACAATCAAGGTAAGATTGCAGAAAAACAAATGTCAAAACAGGATTAATTCTGTTCTTGGGATGCAGATATTTAATTTCAATTAGGTTTCAGAAGAAAAAAATGTGTAGAGAATTGTGCCTTCAATTGTGTATTCATAGATCTGAAAAAAACATTGAAAAAATAAGTTTACTTATCCTTCAGAACTATCAGATTTACAAAAGTTGTATAGATTATAAGATATAATAAAAAATATTATACTTTATCATATGTAATATGTAGGGTTAACTGTTTACATATCTAAAACGTGTGCCTTATTTTTCATAATTTGGCATTTTTACTGTACACTGCTATCTCCGAATAACTTTGTTGGCTCTGCTATGGCAACATTTGCATAAATCTTTTTTTAAGTACATAAGCTATGATTTTGAAACCCGGATAGGGCAGCATTCGCTCAATCATTTAGAGCGTTCGGTGACATGAGGTGCTGGTATGCTCCGTGTTCGGAGGAAAGTAGAAAATATGTGACACATTCTCATCACGTCCATGTCTGGAATCGAACCAACGACGACTTGGTGAAAGGCAAGTGCGTTGATAACTGCGCTACCCGGCAACTATCTGTTTCAACAGATGTTCCCAATCATTACACTATTCCATCTCTTAGATAAAAGTATATTGCCAGAAATGAAACAAAATCAAAGCTTGCATAACTTACGATAAATTTCATCCACGTATTCCAGAAATCGCTTTGCAAGGCGTTCCTCTACTGGACGTCTGTTGCTCCCGTTTTCACAAAAATTGAATGTACATGCTTCCTTGAAACGTTTTGGAGTGATTTCAAACCTGGAATTATACGTATTAATTAAAACTAAATGTTCCCAACACACATCTAAAGCTTTCAATTCAGAACAATATGTTCATTGGTTAGATGTATTATTCATTTCATTTAAATACATTTTCTAAAGATAGTGTACACTAATTCTATGCGGTTATCATATCATTATTTACAGGGAACAATACCTGTTGTTATAGACCAAAAGATCTCTTAGAGCGGTGTACCTCCGCATCAGAGTCATCAGGCCAAGTACTTCCATGCCGTCAGCAAATTGGCTAATTGACGCTGATGTCCTATGGATGACAAAAGACAAGTAGATGTCTTTTACTAAATCCTCTTTGTCAGCGATGTCTAAAAGGAAAGTTGGCTTGTCCACTCCCAGGCTAAATCGTAATTCCAGTTTTTCATCCAATATCTTTCTCATGTTCTCTGTCGTTTTTGAATCAGTTAACTGTGAATAGAATGTTTTTTTTATATTAAATGCTCTTGTTGATGCTTCTGCAGATAGTTTAGCCAATCATTCGTATACGGTAAAGATAACAAAAGGCATTTGCCATACTAAATAATACTTATTACACATTACATAAAGTAGTACAGAAACTCTCATAGTTACTTTGTTAGGCTTACCTCTTTTAAGGCATCACGGATTTCATAATCCGTCACTTCCTCCGGTGTGGGATTAGACTGACCATTCATAAGAAAATCGACAACAGAAGGGGCTAGACAACACAGTGGCTGTCCACCCATAAGGATGGATGCAGCCACCGCGTATCCTGCATAATAATAATGTTTCCTTCTCAACGCCGACACTTTTGAAGAGAACACCTTAAAAGAAAGCAACCATATTATTAGTAGTGTTCATTTGAACCGCCAATCAAATTATTTGATAGTTAATATCTTTTACACAATGTCTCGCTATAAGCCGGGATAACAATGTACAGTATAAATCACGGACTCGAAATAATTGTGCTAGAATAAGAAATATGTTACCATAAAGTAGCGAATACTTATTTCGCAAAATCGCTGGGCTATTATGTTAGATCATACGTACATGCTAGGAATAATGATTTTTCGATTTAACGATTTATATTGAAAATTATGCGATGACGTGCTATGTTCGATAACTTCATGGTTGGAGTGTGCTAAAAAGCAATTTTCAAAATTCTAAGGGAATCTTTATCTAATTTGTTTCTAACTTATCAAAGTCGCATTAAAAGACAGACACCGAGATAAAGCGCACAAACAAAACAAAAATTATGTTATGCGTCTTATCCAATTCAAGCATCTTCTTTTTATTACAAGCAAAATAAAATAACTAGCTTTTTGAACGTCGAAATTATTACTCTCCTTTCTGGAAATGGTATAATAACAACTCATAACAGCAATATCATTGTAGTTATTTGAAAGTAAAGAGGGTTAATGATACTGATAAGTGTAAATGTTACCTTCATTGTTTCAGGACCTTCTAATAGTCCACTAGTATGAACAACAGCGTCCATAAGAAGACGAAAAAATTCCCTTCTCGGGCCACCTTCATCAATAGCGATTTCGATGTCTTGGTGCTCTCCGAAGTTTGATATGAATTGAACTTTAACTTTCTTTTTGAAGTCGTAGTTGGCTGCTTCAACACTTTCCATAAAATCTTCCAGGACGTAGTACTGTGAAACATTTATACCATTAAAGTAGCACATGTCTTCATTAGGAGTCGGAAGAAGTACTGTGTCTGCATGTTTTTCGAGCATTGCAGATATTTCACTCTCACCCCTGTGAAATACAGAAACAAAATATTTAAATCGTACTTTGTTCCGCTATAAATGTAGTTCATCTATTTCTCATAATTATTCCATATACTAAATATCTAAAACAAACGTTTTATATCATATGTATCTGTTATATGTGGGCATGTAATTAACTAGTAAAAGAGTAAAGAGTAAAGATATATTCCAGGAGTAGAACGTAGGAATTCACAAAGAGTTCCAAAAGTAAGTAAGAAATGATTTAAGTCAGATCAATTCTAGCAGTATCCAATAGAATCCACTCCGATTCTTTTTAGAAGTAACCAAAATGAAGAAAATAACTACACAATAAAAAGTGTCTTACTGTCCCTATCTATGACTCATAATTATAAACTAAACTTCTTTACATATTTCCATACTCTCTATCTAAACTAAGCACACGCAATCCGAAGTCTCTCTATTGATAAAACCTACTCTCAGTCTCTATCAACTCCTGCTCTAAAACACTTGATTCTCAAGTCTACTCTCACAACCCGATTTCAAAAAGCCCAAACTCTAAGTTAACAGGCCTTTATATACTGAAACGAAAAAGAAACGCAACATGGAAAATTGTGATTAATTTTGTATTAAATATACATATCTGTATAAAAATCGCGGAAATAAACATGCACCCTGCCTAACACCCATACCAATCTTCAAAATCACCCAAGTGTGACTAGAGACCTATGCACTTCCGGCGCGGTAAAAACATCAAAAACCGTGCCTGTACAAACATATGCGTTCTTTTTTCATTCAAACCAGTATCAATTCATCACTAACATTGAGCCACATCATCGCCAATACTTTTGCAAACAATAATTCCTTTTACAATTATGCCACGGTTATCAAAGGTTGATAGAGGACGTGCTATAGCGATGCTTCTGGCAGGGAACACGCAACTTCACGTCGCTCGACAATTCAGAGTTCACAAATCGACTATTAGTCGATTAGTTTCACGTCTTAACGCAACAGGAAGAGTCGATGACCAGCCGAGATCCGGACGTCCACGCGTAACGTCGCGACGTCAAGACCGGGTTCTTAGGTTGGCACACCTGCGTAACAGGAGATTAACGGCCGCTGAAACGGCAAGGAATACGATTGGTAATCATAACCGTCGAATTCATCCCCAAACAGTGATCAACAGACTGCGTGAGGCTAATTTGCGTGCAAGGCGACAGTACGTTGGTTTACCACTAACACCGCAACGTCGAGCACGTCGTATGCAATGGGCAACGGCACATATGCCCAGACGTTTTCCTATGAGACGTTGGAGGTCTATGCTCTTCACCGATGAATCTCGATTCACGTTATTTCGAGCAAATGGCCGTCAACGTGTGTACCGGCGTCGAGGCGAACGTTTTGCTGACGCCTGTGTTTTGGAACACGACCGATTTGGGGGTGGATCAGTTATGGTTTGGGCGGGAATCTCCCATGGTTTGAAGACGCCTTTGGTGATAGTCAATGGGAATTTAACGGCCGTACGCTATCGGGATGAGATCCTTAGGCCCCATGTTGTGCCGTTTGTTAGGCAGCATCATCTAACCTTTCAGCAAGATAACGCGAGACCACACGTTGCAAGAGTCTGTAGAGACTTTCTTGCGACACAGAACATTGTTCCTATAGATTGGCCTCCATATAGCCCCGACCTGTCCCCAATCGAGCATTTGTGGGATGAATTAGACAGAAGAATTCGAAATCGCCGTAACCCCCCAAATACCCTCCCTCAGTTAGCAAATGCACTCGTCCAAGAATGGAATAACATTCCAATACGGAAAGTCAATGCCCTGATGAACTCAATGCAACAAAGAATTAGAGATGTGATAACTGTTCGAGGAGGACACACACGATATTAGGGCACGGTTTCAAAACTGCTGCCATTTCAACTTGGATTCACGTAGGGTACTACCAATCATGACCTTCTAGCAAAGTGACCTGTTCTTAAAAATCTCTAAACATTTAAAGGATGTTACATCAATATTCAATATTAACTATTACATATGAAATTTAAACATAATGCTCACAAGTATTATTTTATTAAACCTACAATTTGAAGTTGCGTTTCTTTTTCGTTTCAGTATATATGGTCAGCAAACTATTCTCGACCAGTGACATCAGTTATTAAATCGAACTACTACACTCTACATGTAGATGCTAAACTTAACCACCAGCACAGTCTAGCAGTATAAACAGATCATATTAATGCAGCCCCTGGATGATCGCATACCTATTTATATACCAGTCATCGAGACTGACCAGAATGACCAGGCCTAATAATTTCACTAGCATGAACAACCTCACTGCTATTAACGCTATCAATTACTACTTAAACCTTATCTCTGATCTTCACAGTCGCCAAGACCAATTAGAGGCCACTTCCATATCACCACTAAACTGGCTATCTACAATTAACATCTTACTCACCTTAAAAATAGAGGAAACACAGAAAATTCCAAATAAATGAAAATTAGGACATCACAAAAACATGCTTATTGTATTCATCATAAACAAATATCTCCACATAACAATTTAGCGTTGAAATTTAAACATTGCTAATTAAATAAATAAAAAGTGAAGTTAACAGAATTAAGGTAAAAGTCTTAATGATAAGTTTTGATGGTCGCACATATTCAAGGTTTCAGAACGATGGCAAAACATGATTACTTATGAGGTGAAGTAACTATCCTGGTTTTAACATTCAAAACGTTTTATATATAAGTGGAAGGAAATAACTTACATATCGCCTGATTCTTCTGTCAGCTCCGTGCTATGAACAAAGATCAGTGATGTTTTCAGGGAGCAAGTACACATGAAATAAACATTATTCACGCACTCGACAAATTATCAATAACTAAATTTACAACAATCACTTCTATATAAAAATATATTTCTTATTTGTTTTTGCACAATGGATGAATCGCATTTAATTCAGTTTGGTGATTTTGTTGTGATGTTCCCTTTTCCGTCCATTCTAACTTTATTTTAAAAATTTAAAGCTTATATCCCTTTGAATCTCACAAAATCAATAAGATTAATGAAAATCACTTTTTGACAGATGATAATTATTAACATTTAACCAACATTGCAGTATCAGTATATGCTAATAAGTAGTTAAGCTGAAAAAGGGACTACTTCAACACATCAGTAACTAGAACACTCATAGGTCAGCGAGGGATCCGTCTTATGGCATTGATCTTTAATTACGAGTTAGAAAATCATGCATCAAATTTTGGAACTGTCTTTATTTTTCTGAATTTCCACCATCCGGTCTGACGTAATTTGTAGGCTTAGAAATTGTAACTATACTCTAGTAATAGAAATGTTACAGGAAAACGAAATTCAATTATTACGATCAATTATATCTAACAATTCTCTAAGATTCAACTGCAATTTTATATCACCTAATTAATATACCCTAAGGAAATTACACACTTGTGAGTAATTGGGGAATATGTTGATTAGATTTACTTAGACAATGTCCTATTGAAGCTAACTGCAGCTGAAACCTAAAAATATATGTATTGCCTACAAACTTATTTTTCATTCACAACCAGCTACATGTGTGTATAAACAATTATAACTGACACTCCCTGACAACTCCGGAATTTCCGTAAAACTTTTACTATCTTATTAGTTTTATTCGGGTTTAATGTGTTCATTATCTTGTAAAATTAAAACATGAATAAAACATGTTCTCACTTTCTAGAATCGTTCGTTCTGACACTTTTTTAATAACTGAAGTAACTTCATCTCTCTACTTGATTTTTTTTAATTTTCGATAATATATACTAACAAGAGGCCAAGGGTATCATAACTCTCTTTACGCCTCATCCGACCCTATCCAGCCCCCTTTCTGAACTCGATGCACGGTTCTCGATTCCTCTCATATACTGTTTCTAACATGCTGATGTTGTTAGTCTCACTTCAATCATATTTAATTATTTCATTGACATGGTGGGCAATATCTCTCTCTCTCTCTGGCACATCAAAAATGCAAGTTAGGTACCACACAGATATTGCACTATTAATTACTGTAATCAAATTGCCGTAAAATCATAAAAACAAGATTGGTCATACCTGTTACATACTTACAATATATATTTTGTTAAATTAATCCGCCCTCTCCTACATGGAGTCTCACTAAACGCGCACTTTAAAAACTAGATACCTTAACTAAATCTGTAGTAACATAGGCAAATGATTGTATCGGTATACGTACATTTGTAATAATAACCATAAACGAAAACATTATACGTGTATTTAAACTGCAGCGAGAAACATGTGACACGCAACAGACCACAGTGTAACATGATCCTGAGACAACAGAATCTTTGATTATCAATGACTCAGACTGTGTTAGCAGCGCGGTTTTGAGTGAATATTCGCGCCAATTCTAGAAGTGACCTTAAAATGACCTTAGCTGTTAATAGGACGTTAAACAAAATAAACCAAACCAAACCAAGCCAAATCTGGAAAAAAATATAAGTGGCCTAATTTATTTACTCATTATTTTTAGCCCGCCATCATCAGATGGTGGGCTATTCAAATCGCCCTGCGTCCGTGGTCCGTCCGTCCGTCCGTGTTATGAGGGTTATGTGACAGAATTTGAGTCTAGGTTAATGATAAGTGACACTTCTGTTTATGTGACAGTCACATAAAATTTGTACATTTCCATACAAAAATCACTCTAATGTGACCTTTACATAAACCTGAACAGGTGTCACTTTAAAATTTTGGACTGAACTTATCCATGCTATGGAGGTCCGTACAGGTGTCCACAGGGATTGTCTCCCCTATCACGTTGTTCAAGTCGTTTCCGGAAATTCCCGAAGTTATCATATCGGAAGTTGTCGAAAGTTTTTTTTAGGGGTAATGCGCCTGCGCACGGCAAATCTACTTCCGTTTTAGCTGCGAGACGAGGGACACATGATTCCAAGGTAAGTTATTTATTTATGTGACCGTACGTCTTTGAACAGTGTGACAGTGTTGTTGAGACAGTATTTGCTGCAGTAGTGAAAAATCTTAGTCATGGCCGACATGGTGGAAATATTTATGTACAGTGTGTGACAGTGTTGTTGAAACGGGATTTTCTGCAGTAGACTAGTAAACAATCTTAAACATGGCCGACATCGTGGAAATGCCTTGCGGGATATTGTTTTTTTTTTTTATCAAATCATGAATTCGTGTTAGCTAGCTTGTTTTGCTCTGATTCCGACCTCGATGTTACGGAAGCATGTATTTGTGGAATCGATGCACTTTTTTTCTTCCACTCTTTTGATTATAATACATGTATGCATTTTTGTGTAACGAGTGGTTTTCTGATTTCTCGATTCGAGAAAGTTGAAGATGTGTAGGTAAAACTGCGAACACTGCTGTGACACAGAACAAACAAACGTAAAAATCAAAATGGCGGCACGTGTTTGACCCAGTTTATTTCTTGCATAATGGAGGAGGATCTGATTGTGTTTTTCGTGCTTGTGACATTCATTTTAGTTCTCATTTTATTGACTCTTGTTTATTAGCATTATTATCTATAAAATATATAGAAAGTGGACATCGTTATTTATAAATAGCCTGACTCGATAGTCTACGGGATGTTGCAACACTTCAACACATTGCAAGCTTACAGAGTTATGGACTGAAGATGTTTCAGATTTACTTTACAACCTTTCTCGAATTTAGACTTGTGTTGGCCTATGTATTGCAGGAGGATATATTCTGTGATATTATAACAAACTTAAAAAATGGGATCATTCATTTCGGTCTGGAGTTTAAGTCCATTTCAAGCTGTGAAAGAGTGACATCATTTTGCTGTCTGAATGGAATTCCATACAATTGTGACACATAAAATTAAGCTGTGTGAGTCTAACATATTCTTCTAATGTAATTGTTATAACTGATATGTCTAGTATAATGTTGTACACACTAAATACACCACTTTCAACAAGAGCTACTTGATTGTGCAATTCTTACATAAATGCACATGTTGAATATGGCCCAGTTTAATCTGAAGGGTTCTGACTTAGTCGATCAACACGAGAACAAAATCTTCAGATTAGGCCCAGGCTGTCATATTAGAATTTCTGCCGTGGTACCTGAACTTATTACAACCTGGTTAACCATAACTTTACCGTTCAAAATAAATAAAGTTGTTATACATGGCTAGCCATTTATAAAGTTCCAGTAATGAAACAAACTTTGCTCACAAATGGAGAATCTGATAACTTATGTGACATTTGCAATTTTTAATAAGGACAAATCACGAATGTCATAAAAATTATCAGATTCTCTACGTTTGTGTCTCTTATAAATGTATGTCATATAAGATGTAAATAATTTTCAAAACTCAGATTAATAAGGTGTAAAATAAACACATTTCTATTATTATATACTTATCTTTATTTAAAATAAACCTTTTGTAAATTAATAGTGGCATGATTTAATATTATGGGCAAATGTCACAAAATATTTGGGTTTCAAGGGTACAAGATACAGAAACTTCAAATGTGCTTGCTACGTAGTGTCTCTTAATATTATGGACAAATGTCACATACAATATTTGGGTTTCAAGGGTATTAGATACAGAAACTTCAAATGTTCTTGCCACTAGTACTAGTGTCACTTAATATTATGGACAAATGTCACTTAAAATATTTGGTTTTCAAAGGTATGAGATACAGAAACTTGTGCTTGCTACAATGTCACTTAATATTATGGACAAATGTCACATACAATATTTGGGTTTCAAGGGTATTAGATACAGAAACTTCAAATGTTCTTGCTACTAGTGTCACTTAATATTATGGACAAATGTCACATACAATATTTGGGTTTCAAGGGTATTAGATACAGAAACTTCAAATGTTCTTGCTACAGTGTCACTTAATATTATGGACAAATGTCACTTAAAATATTTGGTTTTCAAAGGTATGAGATACAGAAACTTAACATGTGCTTGCTACAATGTCACTTAAAATAATTGGTATTCTAGCTCTAGTGACACTGACAGCTCAATGACATCCAAGCAAATTTTGGAGTGTCCATCGTTTCATACATTTTTTACTTGATTTCTCTGTCTTACAGATATGAACGAACTGGTTTGGGCAAGACTGAGGGGGTTGCCAAGAGGGATGAAATGGCCGGTGTTAAAAATAGGAGAAACCACGGTTTATTGCCGATGTGATGATGCTGAGTGAGTAATTAAACCATTCATTAAGGACAGAAAAGAACAGTTCGTGTCGAATTATAGTCGGTTCCTCATGACAAGTTATAACTATCTGTAGAAAAAATAAACTTTTCTGATTAGCAAGCATGTGGTTTGATATTCAGATTTCTCTACTACATTGTAGGTGGCAAAATTTACTCTCACAGAAATTTTAAGTTCTTTTTATACGCCCGTCAACGACGGGTCATATTATGGTATACCCTGCGCTGTCCATCCGTCCATTAACTTTTCCTTGTAAGCGCTCTCTTACCTTTATTCATAAAATGATTTTAATGAAACTTGCTACAAATATTCCATACCAAAGTACTTTGAACAAGTTCACATTACAGAATTTTGCGATTAATCCTAGCAGAGTTATGCTCCTTTTATTGCCAAATATGGGCATTGTGTTCTAATCATTTTTGTCTGGGCCATTACTTCTAAATTGTTTAAGATATATCATGAAGAAACTTGCAGTATACTTGCATCACCTAAAGCTGATGTGAAGTGTACTGCTGTTATGTCACTGTGACCTTGACTTTGAGGTCAAGGATCAAGTAAGTGTGAATTTTCCATTAAAGATATATATATATATATATATACTGGTGAAACTTGTAGTATACCTGCATCACCCATAGACGATGTGCAGTGCAATGTAATTAGGTCATTGTGACCTTCACCCAAAGGTTGGAGGTCAAAAATGTCTGATTGTTTCAAAAGTTCAAAAGTGTACACCAGGGTGATGCCCATGGTCCTTCACTGTGTCTAATTATATACATGTAACAATCTCGGATCAAAAGTCAAGCTCATATACTCAATGAGCGAGTTCATGTGAAGCTCTCGAGTTAACTCGAGAGACTCAGGTTTCAACAAAACGCAGTCAGTTTTAACTCGAGTGACGTAATTTGACCTTTGAACTCTACCCGTGCCTAACCCAGCCTCGACCCAGGGTTCCTCGAGTTTCAAGATGGCGGAAAATATAGACGAAGACCCGCTGTAAGTAAAGAATTGTGGTTGCATTTAATGATATGACGGTATTTTTCCCAAAACCTTTTTGTAAAACGATGGCATGGACCACCACTTAGTCATAGAACATACAATTTTTCGTATCTTGTGTGAAATCTTCAGCTGATCGATGATAAAGACTCGAGGGAATGCACATTTGTTTAATTCATATATTCATATTGAATTAATATTGGTGTACAGGCAAGTGATAAAGTGCCTTTAAAAATAAACTAAAATGGCATATTTTCTTTCACATGCTGGGATATTCATATGATAATCTGCATTCGTAAAGAAAAACTTTAGAAATATGTTATCCCGTTTGTTTACAATTCAATAAAACATGCACTGCACTATGCAGTGTAAAACCAATGGACAGCCATGCACATGTTAGTGATTCTATTTTTAGAATGTCTTCACCTGTGTTTATCTGACAAAAGACTCCATTGTTAGCCGTGGATTTTCTGAATGGTGGTACAGTTGATCAGTTTGGGCTAAAAGTAGACGACATATGATATTTCTGAAGTTTTTGTTTGCAAATGTAGTTAATCATATGAATATTGCAGCGTGTAAAGGAGAAAATGCCATTTGTCCGGTTATTTTTATAAAAGCACTTTATCACTTACCTGTACACCAATATTAACAAATGTGTCCGAGTTGAGAGGATTTTTCTCCTCTGAAATGAGATCTAGAGGATGTGTCGGAGTTCCAACGCATCCTCTCAAATGCGAGGAATTTCCCAACCTGTTCAATGGTAGACAAGATTTTTTTTTCATTGTTTGTGAAATTCCAGTTTCTTCTTTTAAGTGACCTATATAATGTTTCTCTTATTTTAGGGTCCAAATTGAATTTGACCATGAAGGTCAACAAATAAAAACCATTGTCCCTCGAAGCTTTGCGAATGAGATCCACCAATGTTACAAGACCGGTAAGCAATTGTATATAACATTCTTCATGATGTAATAGTTTGGTTTCATGAATTTCCATTTAAATATTTTTATTAGCGGATACAGTATGTGTTTTACCTCTCAATATTTAACATAAATGACATTACAGTGGACCTTCGATAATCTGGACACCTTCGTTCCCAGCCTAAACTGTTCGGATTACAAATTTTCCGGACTGCCAAATTCCGTGTTCTAAGTCAATTCTTAACGTTACGGAAATCCATTCCCTGAAATTTCTGTCTGGATTGCGAGTTTTCCGGACTATCGACGTCCAGATTATCGGGGGTCCACTGTAACTGATCTTTCCTGGCAAAGTCATGCAATGCACACTTTTTTATATAAAAATAAGTATGCTGAGAGTTTTTTATGTTTCTAATTTAGATCCAGAAAAGCACAAGTTTTATCTAAATCAGATAGCACACCAGGCCAAGTGTGAGCGATCATTGGATCGCCATATTAACAGTATCCAGCCTAAGGAAACCGGTCAAACCGCTAGTCAAACCTCCAGTCAAACTGCCAGTCAAACCTCCATGAAAGAAAATACATCAAATGTAAGTGAAAGATATGGTTATAACTTGAACTCAAACTGTCCTGATAAAGATTATCTATATGAAAAGTATATTGACAATCTCCTTATTACCTCAGGAGAAACAACAATTTGTTTCACAAGTGCCTTATGCAGCCCTGAAGGAGTATCATTTACCTCAGATTTAGGAAACATTCCTACATGATTGGCAGGATAAAAATATCCGAATTTCTAACAATTCTGTATTATCAAGAGAAGAATTTCATTCATCCTTGTTAAAACGACTGAATTCTCTAACTGTTACAGATTCATGTTTGGACAGAAAAGGAAGAGAAATGTCTGATTGATGTTCGCTTAGACAAGGAAACAGCATTCAATGGCTCTAAAAGCCATGACACCCTATGGAATGAGATAACCACCCAAATGAAGAAGAATGGAATAAACGTAACAAAGATTCAAATAATGAACAAATGGAAAAACTTGAAAAAAAAAATACAAAGAAATTCTTGATTCAAATAGTAAAACTGGAAATTCTCCGGCAAGTTGGAAGTATTTTGAAGTATTCAATCAAGCTTACGGCAACAAAGCCTCAACACAACCAGTCATATTAATCGATTCAAGTAAGGAAACACCATTTGTTATGAAAAAAGCTGCCAATTCAAATTTGTGTGATATTTCCCCAGGAAGCTCATCATGTAGTTCAGTTAAGAGTACAAGCTCTAATTCAAGTGTCAACAAGAAGAGAAAATCCGGTCAAGATATTGCGGGGATAGAGGAGATGATGTCGAAACATCACAGAGAAAAAATGAGGAGGATGGACAAAATTTTGAATATCTTTCAAATGTTGGCAGGCCAAAGTACAAATGAAGAGGATGATAGTGATTAGACTGTAATAACTGCAATAGATATGCTTCGTTGTTTAGATATGGACTACATACCATATCATTCATATGTAGATTAAGGTTAAACGTGATCTAATGTACATGTGCCAATAACTTTCATTTTTAAAATGCAAGATATGCATTTAATAATGGTTGATTAATTTTGCAATTTTTTTGCTTAATATTTTATGAGTAGTTACAAATGTGACTGTTCTAACAAATATGGACTACATTCCAAAGTGTTCACATTATTAATGTACTTGTGAGATATATTGAATCATGTGCCAAATACTTTAATTTTCAAATTGCAAGATATGTATGTCTTTTTATTTTGCAAAGCTATTTTGTTATGAAAGTTATATTAAATGGTTAAATATTTAATGTTTTTGTCACATTTGAGGTGTTTCAGGCTATTGTCTATGTGCCAATTTAAATATAGATAGCAGATAACAAGAATGTCAAAAAAAAAACTTTTTTGACTCCACACGCTTACTTAAAATGGAAAAGCCTTTCCAATAAAATGTCTACCCCAACAAAACTCCCATGTTTTCTAGGGTGCCATCCATAGAATTACGTACATGTGAAAATATAGATCTTCATTATAAAAAGGAAAGAAGATGTTTTATAATTTGATCAATTTTATTCTGAGAGCACTTCTCAAGAAGTAGTCATAACAAGAATCTGATATATCAAAACAAATTTTCATTTTTTAATTGAATGTGGGTGCTTGGCACCCATTTAGTGCTTTTGACCAGTCCCAAATTGTAAAAAATACAGCTAAAGACCATGGGTAATTTTAAAATGAGATACAATAAAAAAACTTATGATCCTACCAGTGCTTCTCAATATATAACCAATGTCTGAAAAAAGCAATGTTAAATTGAGATGCCCAGAATAAAATATGTTTGCCTGCATTCTTCCTTAAAACTAGAATTCATTATTCTGGGTATCGCATCTGCTATAAATCCTAGTTCATGGCATTCATAAGTATTTGTCTCCTAGCTACGCCACCAACATCATTCTAAAAAATGTTTGGAAAATTGTTCGGATGATTATTATCATCATCATAATTCATATAGGTATCTAAATTCTCATGGCTGAGAATACACAGATTGTGCATAATACACCCACATGTGATCAGTGACACAATCAATCTGGGCTCATGGACAGTTATTTCCTGCAGTCTCCTAAATCTGCCCTTGAGATGACCAATTGCCCTCTCAACTATCTGGCGCCCAGAGGAAAGGATGCGATTAAATCTGCGCTGATTGTGGTTGAGATGACCGTTGTCCTTAAATGGTGTCACTAGCCAGTCCTTAAGTGGGTAAGCACTGTCCGCTACTATGACTTTGCCTGGAATAATGTATCCCCCCGCTTCTGCTTTCTCATATAGACTGGAATTTCTCAGAACTCGAGCATCATGGGCGCATCCAGCCCATCCTGTGTAACAGTTAGTTATTAACAGATCCTGATCCACCACAACCTGAAATAAGCAAAATTAAAACATGAATTCATAAACAACTACTGGACTCGCATATGATATGCCCCAAAACACATATTTTCATACTTGTGTTTCTCAAGAAGACAAGAAACTGGCTGGTCTATGATGTAGTTGTGTTCTTGGTTGAGTACACTTTATCGGAATTCACCTATTCGACGAGCCCTTCATATATGACAAATATACTTAGTGAGGTAGCCACTAGCTACTGCAAATCTTACATAAAAATGGCCTTGATTGTTTATAGCGAGTTAAACCCAACAAACTGTTATATTTAATAGTGCGTAACATTACCTGCAGTTGTATTGAGGGGTAGGATTTCCTGTTTATGTAATCTTTGTCTCCTTTGGGGCAGCCAGATAATCTTATATGTGTACCATCAAGATACCCTACAATATCTGGTAGACCATACCGTAGATGGATGTCCTGGGCAATTTGGAGCTGAGTGGGAAAATCAGGCCATTTGATCACCTGGAAAAAATACAGAAAAAGAAAGTACATTAGGGATTCCGAAGTAAAATTATGATCATGATGTTTTATATGTATTATCCCGGACAAAATGAGGTAAGTATTTCACGCAGCGGTTTAAAGTAAAATCAGGGGCGTATTATGTATTATACGTCCCTGCTAAAAATTAAAATATAATATTTAATTTCACATTCTTACCTTTAAAAAATTGTCGATGACAGCCTCAGTAACACGCTCCAATGTGATGTGTACGGTCGATTTCCCAATTCCGAAGTATTGCCCTATCTCCCTCATACTTTCTGTGTTGGCCATGTAACATAAAAAAACGAATAATTGTTTTGCTGGTGTTATCTGGTCATGGCCTCCTCGATGAACAAAAGTTAAAGAAACCATGATCTCCGCTAACATTTTCTCGTACATTTCTTTTGATACACGAAAGTGTGTCCTGTAGTCTTCCGAAAGGAAACGTGGCAATGTTTCTTCAATATATCCACTTATACGCGGAACATTTTGTCTCCTACCATGACCAATAATCTTCTGTAGCAAAAGATAATATGCATCGTCAATGTCATCGTCTAATAATTCGCATAGGTAAGTACCCAGCAACATCAGGTAGCGTTGGTTTATGGGGGCAGCCATCTTTGTTTACTCTCAAAACGAGAGTAACGCGTTCAGTTCACAACTCTCGAGTTTGCAGCTATAAATAGAATTTTACGTCACTCTACTCAACCCGCGAGTTTGACGTGAACTCGCTCAATGTCATCGGATCAAAGGTCAAGGTCAAATTTCACATCTCTTAAATGCTTAACATTTTGTTAAGACATTATGGAGCAAAGTTGATCAGAATCAAGCAAAATGTCAACTGGTCAAACATCAAGGTCATTAGGTCAAAGGTCAAGGTCAAATTTTAAATCTCTTAACTGCTTAACATTTTGTTATGACATTATGAAGAAAAGTTGGTCAGAATCAAACAAGGTATCTATTAATCCAATGCTATGCCATTCAATTATAGCTGAGTGCCAAATTACAAATTCCTGGATTCACAATGGAATATATACTGAAATAGCATCCTTCCAACATTTATATTAAATGTATGTAGCAAGTTTAATTTAATATCTAATAAAGACAGGATAGACCAGAAAAGTAAAAATTAACTAAATAGACAAAGGACCATACAAAAACACGAGGTTGAGTGAAAAAAGCATAATGTTAGTTAATTATCATTGTTTTTTGCATTGCTATGCCGAAGTTCTAGGTCATTCACTGAATTAAAACTTTCATGCATTTTCAACACATGCTCTCCATATCACTGCATAATTAGGAGGGTGTGACGGGCGTATCATGCTCTCGCTTGCGGAGCTCTTGTTCTACATTATATACGAGAAAAAAAACACCTGCACTCTATACGTACATACATTATTAATTAATTAGTCAAATTTATATGTGTTTACTGCATGTTTAGAGTACGTGTAGATTTAGTTTTATTGTAGTTTTTCTTAAATATATAAGTACATGTAACAGCAAAGGTTGACATTATAAAAAAGATATACTTGTAGACTATAAATACTTGTTTGATTTAATCAGCAAACATGCATATATGTGTGAAATACAAATGTTATTTTGTTTTGTCAAAATGGTTGTTGCTGCATGATTTAAACCATTTTCTTTTTAATAAATTTCAAATTACATGTAATTGTCTGTAATTAACATTAAAAATGTAATGAATGATTTGTAGATTCACTGTTAAAAAGGGACTGTACAATATTCAATGCACAGAGTATGGAAAGTTGGAAGGCCAAAGGGCTAAGTAAATAAACCAAATTGTTTTAAAAAATTCAATTTTTGTTTCAAAGTTGTTATCCCCTGGCTTTTGACAGAAAGTTGGAGGGAGAAATGTTACCAGGGTTTGCATTGAAGCCGTCCCCATAGCCTTTTGAAGCATAGAAAAAGAAAAGGACCCCATTTTTAACTGGAAGTCCATTTAAATTATTCACAGGGACCCCATTTTATCTGAAAAGGACCCCATTTATGAAATGCCCAGCGCAAACTCTGGTTACTGTGCATACATGAAATCGAAGTACACATAAATGTACATAACGTATGCGTTTGCTAGCACTCTAGCAGCTTCATTCCTTGATGAATTTTGATCATGGGTAAGACACTCATAAAGGACCAAAATAGCGGTTTCATTCTTTTGAGGATTTTAATCAATCCATTTTCACACAATTATCAATGAATATCATATACGGTTTAGCACAAACTTTTCCAGGGTTGTAAGGTAAAGTTCAAGTACCCCTTCGATCAAAGTTTGTGGTCTTGGCCATTATCTTATTACACACCATGATCAGTCAAGGTTGAACTGTGAGGCGATTTGTGATACTGTGAATTCAGTGTTGTTCATGTATTTTATCTTTTGGTTGGTAAAGAAATTAAATAAAAAAAATGTACATGTATTAAAAAATGTACATATGTAATTAACATGTAAAATTGCTTCGGACAAAAAAATTAAGTACCTATGATATTGCTTATTTTTATCTATAGACTGACACAATGAATTCACATCATCATTTAGACATGTTTGAATTTTTATGGTTTCATGTCATGATGTTTTGCTACTTTTCTCATTAAAGACCAAGGCTTTCAGTAGAATAAAAATCTCTTTAGAGTCGGTGACTCTCAGCTCTGGAGTCCTGAGAGTTAAATTACATTCATGGGAGTCAAAATATCAAAACTTTACAGTCATAAAATTTACTTTTAAAATTTAATTCATTAACTTCATTTATTGTGCATCATTTTGTAAATAAGTTAACATTGATTACAGTTCAGAGAAAGTAATCGTTTCCATTTGAGTATGTATATATATATCACAGTACTGAGTATGATGCAGTCACATAAAAAGTGTCAGTGTGTATGTCACCAAGAATTTGAATGGATTCACAAAGATCTAGAGGTCAAGTGAATCTCACATAAACACTGTCCATATATGCATGTCACATAAAGTATGGATTCACAAAAAGGTCTAGTGAATATATGTCACATAAACACTGTCCACATGCATGCCACATAAAGTATGGATTTACAAAGAGGTACTAATAAGTATGTGTCACATAAACACTGTCCATATGCATGTCACATAAAATATCGTCCATGTCACATACAGTAGCTAGGGCACAGTCACTCAATACTGTCAGTGATTTTCAATCTACTGAATGCACTCTTACACTAGATTTAAAAACTGAATAGTTTGAAAATCTGAAAAAGTCAGAATTGACATAAAGTAGACAAAATGTAATAGGAAATACTTTCTCAGTCAGTAGTCCTTTTATGTGTTGCACATACTGAGTTAAAATGTTGATTTATTGTATTTGCATGAGTTTTTGCTTTTGTTTCATTTTATGTTGACACATGAGGATATGGCATGGTTTGGCATTAATATTAGACACTTGTGAGCTTTTTTTTTAAAATTGTTATAGTCACTAATGACTGAGCAGATTTTGATCAAATTTGTTTAGAAACGTCCTTGTGGAAAGGGTAATAAATTAAAACTTCTATAAACGAGGGTTTCAGGTCCTGAGGGACAGGGCCCAAAAGGTCAAAAGTACAAATGAACCTAATTAACTAAATCTTCAGTTTCTTCTAAGTCTGTGCTGTAGGAATGACAGAATTCTATTCAAACTTGGTCCCAGGTATCATCCTTTGATAAAGGGAACACAGTTTTGTGTAAAATGTAGGTCTCACCCTCCAGAGGGATGATGGGTTCACCCATTTGTGCAGATAGGTGTAATCTTTGAAATTCAAGTATGGTATCTACACAAAATGTACATTGTATTTTGACCATTTTCCCCAAATTTTCTTGGGTGAAGGCTAGGGGTCTCAGTCTTGCGTAGATCAAGGGTCTGCTGCAGGGAATAGCCCAATATGGGAGAAGATTTAAATTGTTCTTTTTCTGCTCTGATCTTATTGAGAAATATTCTGTATCTTAATTGTATGATATGAAGGTGGACATTTTTGTTTATGCACATTAGTGTGCTTACTTGTTGTGATTGTTTATTTTTTCTTTTGTTTAGATTTTGTCTCTATAATCGATTTTGAGTTCGGATTATGGTTTAGTTGACGTTTTGGTATTCTCTTATTATGTCTCCCCTTCAAATGAAGGGAGACATATTGTATTAGTACTGGTTCTTTTAATAAATAATTTCTTGTCCCGGCCATAACTTCTAAACTGTTGACGAAATTTTGCAATAATTCTTGTCTGGGCGATAACTTTTGTATCGTTAAAAGAGATACAGATGAAACTTGTATTATACGAGGGATGATTGATATGTTGTGAGCCTCGTATTGAAGGAGGTACACAAGGATGTTCTTTTTAAGTCCTACTATTCTCTGACTATATAGGGCCGTGTACCCAAGGACTGGTCTCATTTTGTTAGTTTATATTGACGAGGTAGCACTTTAAAGTAAACAAGACAAGCCGCTTTTGCAAAATGGACAAAAAGGTTTAACACCTAAGGATATCCATAATGATATGGTAGCAACACTAGGGGAAAATGCCCCTTCATATGCTACAGTGAAAAGGTGGGTGGCGGAATTTAAGCGCGGCCGACAGAGCTTTGAGGATGACCCCCGTCCTGAAAGGTCTGTCAATGTTGCAACCCCAGAAATGGTCAATAAAGTTCATGATATTGTTAAGACTGACAGACGAGTCACAGAAAGATATATAGCCAGTTGAGTTGGCATTTCACAGGAAAGAGTACATTCCATTCTGACCGAGAATCTTGCAATGAGAAAGCTTTCGGCCCAATGGGTACCAAGACTTCTGACAGTTGATCAGAAGCACACCAGGCGCACATTATCGCGTGCTAATCTTAACCTTTTTGAGGAAGATCCTGCCAACTTTCTTCAAAGGTTTGTCACTATGGATGAAACATGGGTCCATTATTTTACCCCAGAGGCCAGACAACAATTGAAACAATGGAAGCACCCTGGCTCTCCCCCACCAAAGAAGGCAAAGACTATTCCACCAGCTGGGAAGGTTATGGCCTCGGTTTTCTGGGATGCAGATGGTATTCTGCTGATAGATTATCTCCAAAAGGGACAAACAATCAATGGCACATACTATGCTGAGGCAGTTACGGGAAAATATTAAACTTAAGCGCCGCGGAAAGCTCACTAAAGGTGTGTTATTCCATCAGGACAATGCTCCTGTTCACGAGTCTGTCATTGCCATAGCTGCCATTCACAATTGTGGCTTTAAATTGATTGAGCATCCGCCTTATTCACCTGATCTCGCTCCATCAGACTTTCATCTATTTCCAAAACTGAAAACAGCTATTTCAGGCACCCACTTTCAGTCCGATGATGACGTCATACATGCAGTGGGTGACTTTCTGAACAGCCAAGAAAAGGAGTTCTATAAAAGTGGCATTGAGGCCCTTAAACACTGCTGGCAAAAGTGTATAGATACTGAAAGGGATTATGTTGAAAAATAATACAATATGTCCGGCAAAATTCAAATCCTTCAATATGAGGCTCACAAACATATCAATCAGCCCTCGTACCTGCATGGTCGAGGGCCAAATCGATGGCACATGCTTCCGCAGAGAAGATAGAGGCACCATCTGGTAAGCGGATTGAAGAGCAATGGGGATCGGAATAGCATGCTGCGGAGACCTTTACTCCATCTTTTGAGCCTTCAGTGCCGAAATATAAACAAGCTATATAATTGTTCATTTTAACCATGACAACTCCCAACCACACGTATCCAAAAATGTTATTGTTGATATCATCTGAATATTGCCGTAGTTATCTGTCACTTCGATTGTAAACCCCCTGCCAAAGTCATGGAAGAATCGACCAATCAAATTGGTTTAACTTTTGATTTCCGTAATCTTGCAGTTACCTCCCTTACAACAGTAAATACGTTCCAAGTATCGCCTACAACAAGCAATCCCGTGCACATAACAAGATATTATCATTTGCATTTGATTTATTGGTCATTTTCGTCAAAGGAAATTGGTATATGGAAATCGATGACAAAGTTAACGCTATGACCAGTCACCCTGACCACAAATGCCACCTAATTGTAAGCCTATACATATGTACAGTTCTTTCTCGCAAACACTGTTAACACGTACAGTAACCTACATGTATAGTATGATACAATGTATCGCCTCGTATGCCGTTATTGATATATTTCTTTCTCTAAATTATAGAAATACACACCTAGTTGATAATGATATAACATTCTAGAATATACATATTACACATTTAAGTAGGCCTAAATCGCGGACATATTTGCAGACCTATGCTATAATGTCAGCCGTTTTGGAATGAACACGGAAGAGCAAAACTTTCTAAACATCCGGAGACGAATGCGCCTGCGCAATAGTTGTTTACATAAATATATTGACCTGGAGTTATTCGCAAAGTTCAGGTTCATTTAGTCTTAACATTTCGCTAGCGTTATGCATTTCTCAAATCGTATGCATCTTGAAAACATCTACTGAATATATTTCAACATTTTCGGTAAAACTACTATATAAAACGAAGATGTTTTTGCAGGTAAATTATTTGAAGCGTAAGGCAATGGGGGCAGCCATATTTCATTGAAACAGACAGTAGATGGCGTATTGGTGAATGTGGTTACCAAATATGGTCATATTTCTATGTCCAGTTCTTGATTGCAATAACCGAACATTAATGTTCGTTTAAAAAGTCTTTTTTTGGGAGGAAATGCAAATTTTATATCTCAAATCTATATTGTTAATGAATTAACGAAAATATAGTGTACAGAAAAATTGAATAGAAATAAGAACCGACCTATATCTACCGTAGTTTTTAGACATCATTCTATTTTTATTAGCTGATTGGTTATGACGTTGCCATACCAAATAAACCCAATAGGATAAATGAAATGTGGTCTAGATCTTGTACAAAAAAAACATTGCCTCTAATTCTAGCTTTTAGAGCGACAACCTCTTGCATCTTTGCTAACTAATTAGATATGTTTCAATGCTGCTACATGTACAGTTCATCCAGTTTGGGCATTCGAACTACATTTTCACCTGACAGATGCTGCAGATTAAAAATAAAGTGTTCTAATTTTGAAATTGATGATTTGATATCATCAATTTCAAAATTAAGTGATACATTCAGATCTCACTAACATAAATTAGCATTAAATATGCATACATATGTATCATGCAGTTACAGTTATGCTATACAATGACCATATTTGGCAAATATGCAATACTCTTACTCAAAAACGTGAATGACGACAACAAAGCTGATTTTATTTGGCTTTGGGAATTCGAAGGGATAGTGTAACTCCAAAACGTTACATATGCCGAATATCTGTGACATCCATTGATAAACAGTGCTAGTCATGTGACATTGACGTTTATTGATCAACTGTACTAGTCATGTGCCATTCATGTATTGATAAACAGCTAACACCAAAACTACTAACATTTGAAAACCAACGTAACCGAAACTGGGGTGACAACATTAGCTTTCCATCTTCTTTGAAGAAATTAACTAATGAAATTAAAAAAAGATTCTAGTTCTCCATCTTCTTTGAAAAAAACGAGCTAATAAAATTCAAAAAATGATTCCAAGCAGTGACTTAAACTGTCATGAATTTTCAACAAATCTTTAAAATTTTCAATGACATGTTCCAGATCACAAAATATTACATAGTCAGTA